>NW_028318152.1:3403064-3737419 GCF_062004578.1 Staurois parvus
AACATGCACATAAGATTCATAAAGGATTTTCAGATGCACATTTGTGCCACCAGTTGGCTGCAGTTTTCCAATGTAAATCAAATATCAATTATGTCTTCCAGCAAAATAGATCCATGTCAGTCACAATGATCCACTGACACAACAACCTGCTGTGCCAACGCTGCTCCAATTGCAAATGACAGTGGTCAAAGGTCCTCATACCCATATCCTGCGCCCCAAAAGGGATTTGGGGGTCTGTGGGGGTCTCTTATCAAAATCTGGAGGCTTCCTTTGGAATAAGAGGGGCTCCAGATCTGAGCCCCCAAAAGTAGATGATTATGGGGTAGATAAGAGCCCCTGTTACTGATTCACAAAAAAAAATAAAAAGTAAATAAAAACAGCTACATCAAAAAAGTCCTTAAAAAAACAATGTCCCCGAATGTAAAGAAAATGGCAAGTGCATCCTCCAGCAATATAGATCCAGTCAGGTTTGTTAAGGGACCAAAGATTAGTAATGTGTGCAGCAACAGAAAAGTATTTATCTTTTATTAACATGCTTAGCTTATTTTCAGGTTTTTATTCTAATATTAGATTTGCTTTAAATCACCACAAATATTTTTTTTCCAAACTTCAGGCACTCTACTTCCATGATTACAAACAGGTAATGCAAGGTTTTGACATTTCCTATACCTCATGTCCATTTGTATAATTACAAATGATTAGAATGTTGTCTTTCTTCAGACACCTTCAAAGTACACCATGCCTTGAACTCCGTTTCAGAACCATAGAGCGTCGATACCTAATCTTTTTAAATCGTAGGAACCACAAGATCCACTCTCCAAATTGTATATACATTTGATACAAGTTAAAATTTGTAATACTCTTTCCTCTGCTCAACTAAACTTTTTTTCTCATACACTAGACAGAGATGACCTTCTAGACATAACATCAGCATCATCGCCTATGAATGTATTCTGTTCAATAAATAATAAAATGACCACATTATATATAATTCATCAGTCATACCTTCCTCCAACTTGGTTAATATAAAAAAAAACTTGTTTTGAGGAGGAACATGATAAAGTAAAAGTAAGGGCCTGTGTCAACGAGCCTTTGTTCACTTCAAAATTACTTTTCTCCACATACAAGTCAATGGGAATACAAAAGCAGCTTGGACCAGGCTTATACATCTAAGAAGGTCAAATGCAGACCAAATGACCTATCAATGAACACTGAATCATCTCAGAAGCATCTCAAACTGATCTTAAACTCAAGAAAAATACATGAATTCAACCTCTATTTGCCCAATAATGCAGGACCTAAGGGTATAAAACAGGTAACATTATTTTGCTTCCTGCTCCAGTTCACTGTTGGGTAAGGGGCACATGTAAATCTCTCCCCTGCCTCCCACAATGCATTGCTTGGTACCTAAGCAGCCAGTAACGGTTATATTGTTACATTAGATACACTGAGGACTATATAAAAGGAAACTACCAGGAAAAACAGTTTTTTTTGCTTGGGATTTTCAGGAGTCTCTGAGACTGGTGGAAACAGATAAATATACAGAACATATGGTGCCAGCTATGCATTCTCATTGTGATACAGACTTGCTTTAAGATGAGTAAATTCACTCTAATACACTAGATCAGTGTTTCTCAACCTTTTTGTCAGCCAATGCACCCTTTAAAATTCTGTGCGATCTCGTGGCACACTTTAAAATCCTGCACAATCTTGGGGTACCCTTTAAAATTCTGCACAATCTTAAGGCACCCGTTACAAAATGTACAAAACTAAACTAACAGTTTTACAGAACGCAGAAACATCTGCACATATGGGACACCCAATGTCAGAGTTGATTTACATTTCCAAAGCATATACACCTGTAGTGTCCCCCATGAATCCCCTGAAGACAGCCTCCAAAGGGCAAGGGAGCACGCTGGAATTTACCCCAGGGCTGAGTCCATGGCTAGAAAGGGGAGATTTGAACAGAAATTGGGCGCTAGTCTCTTTAGATCTTTTTCAAAGCTTTAATGTTGAACTTGAAACGGAATGGGAGTGGAGGGTTAGGGGTTTCAGATGCCATGCACATCACTTACAGACTCCTTGGATTCCAGAACAAATTCCAACTTCACAGTGTGAGAACCTTTAAGCCGACCCAGCAACACTGCAAGCACATTTTCAGAGTATAGTGAATCCTCCAAGTGAGTCACCAGGCCCTTCTGAAAGACCAGCCTTCATCCTGGCTCTCTTCAGCAAGGGTCCTCCCCTGGGTCTTCCACCTTGGTTTGGCTTCCTCCACGCCAGGCAGGACAACCGCAGAACCACATAAAAGTAGGTAGGCCCAAGACAGGCTTCTGGGCTTAGAGCAGAGTTCTCTCCAGCAGCAGCTTGCTTTAGAGCTCTTTAGCTCTAAAGCAAGAGAGGAAGCACATGGCCCACCCCAAATATATATATATATATATATATATATATATCCTCTCCCAGAATGCACCAGTGGCCATAGAACCTCCAATTGAAACAGAAACAAAACCTCCTGTGCTCTAGGACTCAAAACAAGGGTGGAAAGATGGAAGGAATCCTTGAAAGAGTTCCACAAATGCATGGAATGTTGTGCAGTTCTAAAACAAGGCTGGGGAAGCCCAACCAAAACTGTGAAGTGAAGCAAAAAGAGAGAGCGCACCAAACTTGCGCATTACCTCAGTAGACTATGATTTTATTCAATAACAAATATATATACTCACAAACAAGGAAGTATAACAGGCATAAACAGATCCTCAAAGGAAATTGAAGTGTAGAGCCAGTGTGAGTCACATCATAAGGGTAGACTCTCAAAGTGAGGATGAAACGCTTCGAAGAGGAACTCTTCTTCATCAGAGCTCTGACTGGCTTTCCCCAAGACTAGGGGAAAGCCAGATAAAGAAACTATATAATTAATCTGAGCCAACTACAGCCCAGCCAAAAGCAAAATTTGCATAGTAGCCTCAGTTTAAGACCAGAGGGCTACACACCCTTGCACACTGGTACTAAGTAATATTCCATTGTTTCTCTTCTCCCTCAGTTTCTCTCTTTCACTCAGCTAATTTTACCCCAGTGCTGATGGAGAGAGGCAGGGGAGGGGCTAGAATTTTGTAATGGTGTACAATGAATACCTGTGGCTTTGTGTAACTAAAAGGCAGGCTTGATCCATCTGCTGGTTTGTATACAATGTTTGGACAATTTTTAGACATTTTGCCAAGGCACCTCTGAAGAAACCTGAAGGCAGCCCACCCCAGGAGGCTGAACTAGATGTTCCTATGATAATACTCAGTTTTTCCATGTTATTTGAGATTATCAACATAGATTTAATTTCTGCAAAGAAATGGCAATTTTTCTGGGCAACATACACTTTTCACCAAAACCTTTAGGATGTGAAGCATGTACAGTATTTTTGTTCTTTTAGATAAAGAATTATGGAAACGCTGCACACAAAATTAATTCTGCAGAAAAATAAAACTATTTCTGGACAGTAAAGTAATTGTTTTTAAATGGAAAGCACATAGCAACATTTCAATCATGAAATCATGAAGTCCCTTTACTTCCAGGTCGCAGAAAAGTCATGTGTCCTGCTAGAACCACAGAGACCCATTGACACATATAGTAGATGGTTGGGATATTTATGCTTAGTTACGTAAGTGTTAAATTAAATAACTTAAAATACATTTTCTATTTCAAATACATTTGAAATAGAAAAAAAAATGTCTTACAAACTTTATATATGTGGTTGGGATAAAGTTTCTGCTGGACGTATTTTTTTTTCTATTTTAATGAGATTGTTAGTGTCTACTGCAAGTTTTATGTTTGAGTTGGGCCCAGGTATCTGAGATATCTGTGGTGCCAGCCACTCATAAAATGTTTTACTAAGATTAAATTGGATTGCATACAGTTTTAACTTTTTTTTTACTGATGTTCAGTCTTAGAGTTACAGTATTTGATTGGTGTAAATTCAAATTTGAAGATGGTAGAAGCGAAGCTGACCTGTGAGGGGCCCACTTTAGTCAGCAACATGCATAAAACTCTTGTAAAGATTGACTGTTAATAGTTTTTACACTAATGCTCATTCATCAACAAATTGTAGTTTAAATAAACACAGGAGGCAGTTTTTGACAAGTCCTTTACTTAAAAAAAAAAAATCTAAAACATTGTCCCCCAGTGTAGATCTAGAACCAGTCATGATGAACGCCAACTGCTCCCCTGGCCCAAAACACCCCCCTTTGTTTCAATTATTTGAAAAAACCTTGCGAGCCAAGTAACAAAATTCCTATTGTTGGATCGCAAACTTCTAACACATAACTACCAATGTGAAAAAGTGTAAAATAAAAATGTAGTATTGCGCTCACAACCTTCCAATCTATATATATAGACAAATAAAATTGTGTATATGATATACATAAATAACTGAATAAGTGAATCTGTAGAAATCAACTCACATGAGCAAAATATAAAACAGTGAAAAAAACAAAAGAAAATAATATAATAATATTGTATAATAATAATGTCCCACAAAAAATATAAGTGACTTTGTGCTGAAAAATCTTCAATATCTTTTAAATGGGTGACTGCTTGTGCCTCCTCCCTCAAGTGAAGATGTGCGCTCACCTCATAGATAGCCTGCAATTAGGCTATTAAAGCTTGTGGTTCACCTCCTTGGAACCTACTTGTTTAGGAATTGATGTTGATAAGATAACCATGAAATGCGACATGTGCTGTAGAAAAGTATCCTCTCACTGGGTGCTACTCCACTGTCTTCTTATTTCCATGCGATCCTCCATATATAAGAAAAATCCTGACATGGTGCTTTATCGTTTAAAAGCTTTTAATGTGAAGCTGACAGGTGGCACTCACATAAATCGTATAGTGGTAGTACAACTGATTCAGACATCCACTGGCTGTCGGAGCTGTGCACTCGTGGTCCGATATCCGGACTGACTCCCTCCGAGTGACGTGAACAGTCCCACCCCTACGCGTTACGCCACTAATCACGTGGCTTCATCAGGGGGATTTGATTGGAATCAAATCCCCCTGATGAAGCCACGTGATTAGTGGCGTAACGCGTAGGGGTGGGACTGTTCACGTCACTCGGAGGGAGTCAGTCCGGATATCGGACCACGAGCGCACAGCTCCGACAGCCAGTGGATGTCTGAATCAGTTGTACTACCACTATACGATTTATGTGAGTGCCACCTGTCAGCTTCACATTAAAAGCTTTTAAACGATAAAGCACCATGTCAGGATTTTTCTTATATATGGAGGATCGCATGGAAATAAGAAGACAGTGGAGTAGCACCCAGTGAGAGGATACTTTTCTACAGCACATGTCGCATTTCATGGTTATCTTATCAACATCAATTCCTAAACAAGTAGGTTCCAAGGAGGTGAACCGCAAGCTTTAATAGCCTAATTGCAGGCTATCTATGAGGTGAGCGCACATCTTCACTTGAGGGAGGAGGCACAAGCAGTCACCCATTTAAAAGATATTGAAGATTTTTCAGCACAAAGTCACTTATATTTTTTGTGGGACATTATTATTATACAATATTATTATATTATTTTCTTTTGTTTTTTTCACTGTTTTATATTTTGCTCATGTGAGTTGATTTCTACAGATTCACTTATTCAGTTATTTATGTATATCATATACACAATTTTATTTGTCTATATATATAGATTGGAAGGTTGTGAGCGCAATACTACATTTTTATTTTACCCCCCTTTGTTACTGGTTGTTAAGGACGCTGGTGGCTGCCCGCTGCTCGCTCCATAACAACATGGTATTTTCTGCTGTTAATAAATATGCCAGCTACCACCGACATTAAATTACTGCATATTTTCACTACTACAATATGACTTCATAAAATAACTCATGGAGTATTTTAGTAGTGTTTTTTAGGGAATTGAAAAAAACTTTTTGAAAAACACTGTGCGGTATCTTACCGCATACTCGGATACGGTAAGATACTTCTTTGTAAATGGAGCCCTATATGTGTTACTAAAATATTTCATATCATCTTTCATTAAGGTGGTCACCAAGCTGACATTTCACCAGTCTGACTTGTAAAAGCTCATGTGAAACCAGAATGGTTAAGAATCATTAACAACGATGGTAATTCCACATCCTGTCCTATATCACCACCACACCGGCTAGTTGCCTACCCTTCTTGGCACATAGCCATACCATTACTTCAAATTGGCAACCCATTACCTCTGTGCCCTTTTCTATAATCCTTCCAAGTTGCACCAAGCTACCTGCACAACAGGCAGTCCACAACCTGGACCATATAAACCAACACCTTGCAGTCTGGGCTGACTATCTGAGCATGGGTTAGCAGAGGTAACAAGTGACCAACTGCTCAATGAACTAAAGCAGCAAAGTTCTAATTTTTCAACACATCTTCGTGGACTGTCATGTTTTTTTGTGATTTCTGTAAATAGTAAATCTATTGTACATATTTCCTGGCTGTCATGTAGGATCTTACAAGCACCCAGTACACAACCAAGCCTAAAGTAAGAAGTACTATATTAGTGCCTTTCTGTGCTAATATAACAAGGAAGGTGCCAGGCTCTTTGTCGCTGTGCCCAGTTCCAGAGCAATATTTCCTCGGAAGTGCCAAGCTAGGCATTTCTGTGCCTGTTTCAATAGGTGTTTATTTCTAGAGGCGCCTTTCTCTGTATTTCTAAGCCACGATGTATCACTGAGGGCCGTTAAAACCCGTTCAACTGAGGCTACAGTAGCGAGACGTAATAGTATCTGTTTTTTGAACATATTACATAACTTACATTTTTCTTTTCCGTACAAATGAATGATGTATTCTTTTTGCAAAGTATGTCTCCAGATATTTTGAAGCAGAAAACAACTACATGTCTTGTAAAGGTATCTACGTTTTCCATGTTTTTATAAAACAGTTTTCCGTACACAGGTAAAATACCTTAGAGTGCTACAAATTTAGAATTCTAAATAATACATATACATACTAAAAAAGGATGGGTAGCTGAGACAAGGATTGTTGCTTGGAAAAATTCATGTAATTAGCAATGAAGGTCTGCACACCACTATTAACGACACCATTCAGCAACAAGCAATATATTATTATTTAGGGTGCTTAAACCTCTCCACAGTGTATCAATCTGTTAGTACAATAGTTTAAATGTAGCTCATTGCACCTATATGCATACATGTCTTTGCTAAAAATCCCAATACATGTAAATTAATTGGTTTATGTGAAAGTTATAGCGTCTACAAATGGCATTATATATATATATATATATATATATATATATACAGGATTTTTTTTTTTTTATACTACTAGAGCCGGTGATCAGCGACTTATAGCGCCACTACGAGACTGCAGCGGGCATTCTGACACTGGCCGGGAACTGACTAACTGTCACTGACATCCACAGTGGCACTAATACAGTGATCAGTGCCCGGCCTAAATTTATGATGAAATTTGATTTTTTAAATTTTTTTCACTGGATGTGTTTTATAGCAAAAAGTCAACAATAATGTTTGTTTTCCAAAATAGTTTGTTTATAGCGCAAAAAATAAAAAACACAGCGGCGATCAAAAACCACTGAAAGAAAGCTCCATTTCTGGGAAAGAAGGACATAAATTTAATTTGGGTGCAGCATTGCATGAACACGCAATTGTCAGTTAAAGTAACGCAGCGTCATATCGCAAAAAATGGCCTGGTCTGGTCAGGAGGGGGGGTAAATCCTCTGGAGGGCAAGTGGTTAATATATATAAGAATGCTTTTTATTACAGTATGTTGTGTTAAATAAATGCCAATATTTCTTTAAAGAAAATCCAAAATAGATGTTTGTCTTTTCTTAATGATACAGTAGAGTTTGTTTGAACTTTGGTACTAAATAAGATGTTGAAAAATCAAATCTCAGCAACATGGTTGATGGTTGGTTGAATGTAGTGACTGTTTACCAGTCCTATTTAGGATTAAGTGGGATGGGCACCACAGCAACTCAACCCTAGCTGAAACCTTTTATTCTATTGGAAGAGTGACATCTTGTGTATATATATATATATATTTCCTCACTTCGAGTTCTATTGGATACTTGTCAAATACACAGAAAATAAGGAGGAGGAATTTTTCACAGGGAAACAGACAAAAGTTTAAGATCCTTGTTCCGGGTTAAAAAGAATGAACTATTATGAGTTAGATTTCTGCTTTAAATGTGGCACACAGTCCAAGATCCCAATGGGTAAAGTCTTATGAGCAAGGATACAAGGATATAACATACTATAGAAGAATTGAAATGTCTAGCCAAGTTGACAGACCCCTTGCTTACCTTTTAGGATGGCCTTCTTTAGGATGGACAGAGCTGCTACATCCTGATGACATGCGATTCTCTAGTTTCCTTTTACTAATCAATGAGACAACAGTCTAATGCAGATAAGACTTCTGTCAGTTTCTGGGTGATTAAGAGGATTACCACCTTATCGTAAGCTCCAGTTCTTAAATACTTGGCAATTTTGTAGCAATTCTGGAAGCTTTCTTTTAGCTTTCAGTTAGGAAAAAAGATTACATGCAGTTGAAATGTCCACAGCAATTTTCCAGTGTCATTTTCCCTGTAGAAATCTATAGAATCTATAGAAACTGCAAAGAAAGACAATTTAAACCATTACATGTAAAAGGTATTTTGATTTCAACCCCATTTTTGAAAACATATTCTTCTATAACTGGAAAATGATAAAAGTAGACTACTGAGGACCTCAACAGCTAATGGCAAGCTGCCAAAACTGCAACAAAATTGTCAAGTGTATAGGAAGCATAAGGCCATAGGCACAAAACATCAGTTACCAATTCAGCCATTTTCCCCCAGTCCTCTCTGTTCTAAGCTCAACAGAGCCAAGCTTACATGTTAACGGAGCAGTCTGTAGCGCTCTGATGATATCTTGCCCTAAGCTAGTTTGATTTTGCTGCATGATCAATCACCCTCTGATGTCTCTGGGCAGCTTAAAGAGGAAACAAATCAAACTACGAACCCAAATAATCAGTGTAATGCTTATCTCTGTAAATGAACTTGGATTGTATATACATATAACTAATTGTTTTCTGTAATTAAACAAATTGCTTTGCATGGTTCAATCAGCTAATGACTAATAACCAGTTTAGCTAACTGATGGTTAATGGCTTTTTATTCTTTGACTTTTATGTTAAATAAAACTTTAGCCAAATAACGTCAATGAAGATTTATGAGCACCTGTAACTAAAGGTACACGGCAGTTAGATAGTTGTCATCCTATCCTGATTGCTCAAGGATCAAGTGAAAATAGTTACATTTATGGTCATCTTCAGAGCTTGGCTTGAGTTGAAACTTCTATTAAACAGCTCTTAGGGGAAAATTCACTGGCCAAGGTGGAATATTCTATCCAATAATTATCCTTCATCTGAGATAATGCTAGTCCCTAGGTGTCTACTGAGTACGCAGACAAGTGTCATAGAATGCAGATGTGCATGTCTTTGCATTTCAGAAAACAAAAAATCACCAGTGTCTGAATTGTGCATGCATGCTAAACGAATACTTTTTGATCAGCTTGGAAGTACAGGAGGGGATTGTTTCATACATACACACAAGCAAGGAAAACAATTATTTTATCTGAATATTGAAGTGAAAAAGTCAGATCTGCCAGCTAAATTTATTTTGTCTTTAACATACTTTACAGATTTGGCAAAGCAAAATTAAATAACTCACAGCTAATTTTAACCTACAATTATTAGCATTTTTTTTCTTTCACCGTACGCATTAGTGAACAAAGTTTATCCATTAAAGAAAAATAGATTTTCTTCACACTATACCCAGATGTTATACCAAGCCGCATCGATTGTGGTCCTAGAATTCCTTAAATTGAATCTATTATTAAGTATTTTTAAAGTGGTTGTAAAGGCTGAAGGTTTTTTACCTTAAGGCCCTGTTAACACTTTTTTGTGTTGGAATCACAGCCAGAATTGTAAGATTCTGCCTGCAATTCCAGAATCTAAGCAAAATGATGCAGTGTGATTTTGCCGCAATTGTCGTGAGATAAAAAACATGAATATCTCAGCAAAACGTGCAACGCCAAACACGCCTGGCTCAGTGCCAAAATTTGGCACCTGAGCTTCTTTGGAGCATTCTTGGAGTGGAGGGAGGTCCATTCAAATTGAATGGTGCCACTCCAGAAATGCACCGAAAACAATACGACACGGCAGCATCACTCAAGTGTGAACTGATCCTAATGCATTCTCTGCATTAAGGTAAAAAACTTTCCATTGTCAGCCCCCCAAATAATTACCTGAGCCCGATCTTGATCCAAGCTAGGGGAAACCCAGAATTCAGTAACTAAGAAATTGCTATCAAAGTAACTTGGGCTTCCATAACATCTCAGCAGTGCCATAGGCTGATCGCCTCCATGCCTCGCCACATTGATGCAGTAATTCATGCAAAAGGAGCCCCGGCCAAGTACTGAGTGCATACTGTACTGAACATGGACATACTTTTCAGTAAGCCAACATTTCTGTATTAAAATAATTTTTTTATCGGTCTTATGTAATATTCTAATTTTCTGAGTTACTAAATTTTGGGTTTTCACTAGTTGTAAGCCAGAATCATCAAAATTAAAAGAAAGAAATGTTTGAAATATATCACTCTGTGTGTAGTGAATCTATATAATATATGAGTTTCACTTTTTTAATTGAATTACTGAAATAAAGTAATTTTTTGATGATATTCTAATTTATTGAGATGAACCTGTAATATAACTGGATACTAACATTTATAGTAAAGTTGATCCAAGGAATATCCAATTGTTTCTCGGGGGTATCAGGAAGGAATGTTTTACCCTGCAGGAGCAAATTGGATCATACTTTGCTGGGGTTTTTTGCCTTCAGGCTAAAAACATTTTCAGAAAGTACAAAAAACACAAGCTGATGTTGCCCAAAATACAACGTATTTGATTTGAAGTTCAGCCTGTATGGCAGCCAAGGCTCCCCCTTAATTTACACTTGCAAGTGTGGTGGGGGAAGAGGGGGGCAGTAAAATTAGGAGATTGAGCCACGTTTTTACTGTCCCCCAACTGCCCCCCCCCCCCCCCAAGCTGCAAAGGCAGCTGGACAAGGTTGTACATAATGCTTTGCTTTACATTGCAGCAAAAATGTTCCCATTTTCACGTTCGGGGAGCAGTACAACCTTTGAACAAGACCTATTCAAGTGAATAGGGCTGCTCTGCAACACATAGCCAAACGTTAGCCTCATAGTTGCAGCATTGTATTCCCATTTAAAATGCCTGCTCAGCTGTCAAAAGACAGTTGCAGTATCGCCTCCTGAATGCCTGTCAGTCGTACCTGCATCACTCTCTGAAAAACAATCCACGATGAATGCTATTCAAAGAGCAAAGCAGGTGTAAACAGCCCGTCATGGAAACAGTGGAGAAATAAGTGAAGATATGAAGGGGCAGGAAATGTCTTATTTGGAAGATCCCCAGTTGAAAATAAAGAGAAAAAACACAGAAAAAGGATATTACCATAGCTACCACATGCTTCAATAAATTACATTTTTAGTTTTAGATATGCTTAAATTGCTGTTGGAAATGTGGTCAAAGAAAAGTATAAAAGTGAAATGATATCAAAAACGTTTTTAGGTAATTGTCACAATATTAAATCAAAAGTGTTTCAAGTGTAAAGTCACAATGATTTGTTTTAAAACATGTTTGTTTTATCAGTATGCTAACTTTAATAACCATCTCAGTATATTACAAGCCATTGGTGATTATAACAGTGTTGGACAGCGTTGTGGCCAGGTTAGCACCCTTGCATTGGATCTCTAGATTATGGGTTCAGATCCCACTTTGGGCACCATCTGCATTGGACTTGTTTGTTTTCCCCATGCTTGTGAAAGCCTCATCCTGAACAGCTATCCCACACACACACCCTGTAGCCACCAACACATGTTTTAACAGAAATATATACCATTCACAGTATCTGCTGTTGAAGTTATGACCTTTAAAGGATCGTTGTCATGCCCATCCAAGAATGTAACATTTGTTACATTTGTTACTGTAGCTCCTTTACAGAAGCAAAGTTTCGTAATTTGTGGTTATGACATTCAGCAGGATCCACTTAGTTTTTGGTTCTGTTCAGGGTTTGGATCCCTGGTTTTGATGTCAAAAGAGAGCTAAGAGCTGCCAAATGTAACAGCTTTTTCTTGTTCCTTGAGAGGGTGTTTCAGAATTAACTTCATCCAATCAAAGGGTTACAGGGGTGTGCTGTAGATCTGCTGGAGTATTTTATTTGCCCAGAGGACACACCCTTAAAGTAACAATAAACCTTTTTTTTGTAAAATTAAAATAACAAACATGTCATACTTACCTGCTATCTGCAATGGTTTTGCACAGAGCAGCCCCGATCCTCCTCTTCTGGGGACCTTGGCCGGTGCTCCAGGCCCCTCCTCCTTGGAAGGTGCCCCCATGGAAAGCAGCTCTCGAGCCTTCCTGTCTGCATCTATTGACACAGACCTGGCAGCTTGGCCACGCCTCGACACATCATTAATTTACAACAGCAGGAGCCAATGGCTCCCAATGCTATCAATCTGCCCAATGAAGAGGGAGATAGCAGCGAGAGCCGCTGCTCTCATGCACATCGTTGGATTGGATCAGGCTCAGGTAAGAATAAGCAGGGGGCTGGGGGGTTATGCAGCACAGAATGTTTTTTACCTTATTGCATAGAATACATTAAGGTAAAAAACCTTAATTCTTTACCAGCTATCCTGGGCAGATCTACATCTAGTGTAGCCAATTTTTATAGCGGTATCTGTTACAGTAAGAATCATGGAAATTATATGAAATGTAACTCTAGCAGATGTGTATTCATGTGCTGCATCTAGACTATTTACAACCTGGCCATTAATGACAGGGCCACATTAGGCGTCCTTTAAAGACCATGAATTAAATTCTGTTTTTTACTTCTCTGCATTCATTGAACTCCTTTGCTGTTTGTCAAATGTATCTTAACCTGGCTTAAGCCTACCTGGTAAGCACAAAATGGTATAAATCTTACTGTTTTTGTTAATGACTACTTTTGGAGAAAATTATGTGTTCAGCACTGCTCCTCTGTTTTCTCCACACAGTTTGGGGTATTGGCAGACCTCACTATCAAGCACTTTATGTTCAGGAGTAACAGGAAGGTGCATCGGGTATGTGTAGCCACCTCTATGTGCAACAGTTTCTTCCTTCTTTCTAGTTACAAAGATTTTTCAAAGACCATATAAACATTCAGTTAAATTAACCAAATACATTCCAGGGCATAAAAACAAAAGATGTGCAAAGTTCTGCAGTTAGTTTTCTTTTAAAAGATAGCCACAGTCTAAGTAGAAAAGCTTATGCTCTGCGACCTTTCCTCTCTGCATGAAAGCAGTGGTCCCTCTGTAGAGGTCCACCCCCCGCTTGTTCAGAGTCAGAGTTCTCCAATCAGCAGGCAGTGTGAGGTTTTAAATTGCAGAGCTATTGGTGTGACTTGGTAAGGGGCATGTCAGACCTCTTCATCGAAACTACTGCTTCTTCACAGGGAGCAAGAGTCCCACTCTGCAGCTTCTAGCATGGGACGGGTTTTCCTACTTTTAGCTGTGACAGCTTTGAAAAGAAAACAAACTGTAAGGCCATGAGCACCTTTTGTTTTGATGTACCTGGGATGTATTAAAATAATCTAAATTTAATGTATGTGGGTTTGTTGGGGATTTAGATTGTGACTACCTGGGAAGACAGTGATTGATAAAAAAAAAAGGTTTCATGTACCCCATAAATAATATGTACATTATGTTAGTGCTATATAAACACAGAAAATATACGCTGATATACACAACCATGACATTATGACCACCTACCTAACATTGAATGGGTCCCTTTTTTCTGCCAAAATAGTCCTGACCCTTTGAGGCCACTAGACCTTTGAAGATATGCTGTGGTATCTGGCACCAAGCCATCAGTTTTGAGGTGGGGCCTCCATGGATCAGACTTGTTTTTCCAGCACATCCCACAGATACTCAATTGGATTGAGCTATGGAGAATTTGAACCAGGGTGCAAGGTGCATTATCTTGCTGAAAGAGGCCACTAAGATTAGAGGATACCATTAGAGAACATTGTCCAAAGCTTCACACTGCCTCCACTGGCTTGCCTTCTTCTCATAGTGCATTCAGGTGCCATTTCTTTCCCAGATAAATGACGCACACACAACCGGCCATCCACATAATTTGAAAGAAAATGTGCTTCATCAGACCAGGCCACCTTCTTCCATTGCTCTGTAGTCCAGTTCTGATGCTCATGTGCTCACTGTAAGCACCTATGGCTGCAGACACGGGTCAGCATGGGCACCCTGACTGGTCTGCAGCTATGCAGCCCCATACACAACAAACTGTGATGCCCATTTTTTCTGCTTTCAACACATCAACTTCAGGGACAACATGTTTACTTGCTGCCTAATATACCCCACCTACTTTCAGATGCCATTGTAACAAGATAATCAATGTTATTCACTTAACCTATCAGTGGTCATAAAGTTATATCTGGTCAGTGTATTTTTATCAGAGCTGCACTTGGTCTTCCACTGTAGTTTTTTGACATTTAAACAAATAGAGCACAAGGTTTTTTTTCAGCCTGATTTATACAACTCTATTGATATGACATACAAGCATCCCATTGGCTGGGAATTGCTGCATTGGGCTTATCTCTGTACTCACAATCACACTGGAGAACAACAGGCAATCAGTCAAAACTTTCAGCTCTCTAAAATGACTTTTCATCTGACAGCAAACCACAGCTGGACATAACTACTGTATATTTCTTGTAATTGAAGCACAGCGAAAATAAATATAGAACAGCTTTGCACCACATAAACTACATTTACATTTTGATGTGTCTTTGATGGCATAAAGAACCTAGAACAATCCATTTCAGGCCACAAATTCATTGCTCTGTTGATTGGCAGACCGGAGTACTATTAAAAATTGGTATACTACTGCAAAGCAGAGAATCAAAAAATGTTGGCAATATGTTTAGTAAGAGATAATCCTTTCTAACATGATAGTTTTCTATATAAAACCATCATAGTTTTTCTTTCAAAATTAGGCATTTGAGGGTTGATTTACCAGAGGTAAATATACTGTTCACTTTGCAAAGGAAGTTGTACTTTGCAAATTTATTTTCCCTTGATCGTAGTGAATGGGGTGAACTTCCAACATCCAATTTTGTGCAAGCAAAAATGCTGTTTTTTCATGTTCCTTGCACATTAATGGGTATTCTTTGCAAAGTATAATAGCACCACATTCACTAAGCTCTGGGATAAACTCCCATGCACAGTGCAACTTCCCTTGCAAAGTGAACAGCCCATTTGCCTTTAGTAAATCAACTTCTGTGTCTGAAGAGTTCATAAATCATGGTCATGGGACTTACCGCTTACAATATCCAGACAAGGGTTGCGGTTTCTCTGAGAATGATCAGATCTTTCTTTCTATGAGCATCTAAGAGAAGCTGTCAATAGCTGTCAGCTGTCACCACATTGTCAGCATATCCTTGCAAAGATAATACTTAAGAATGAAGGTTCAACAGGAGATCTTTGTGGTTCTTTTGAGCTTGTTCACAGAGATGTTTCCCTTTGTTTGCTTTTTGTGGGCTTGATTCTATATACCGGTAGAATTAATTTTGATTGGTTTGAAAAAAGAAATGTACGAGGGGCATTCAAGTCAAACCGGGACTTTTAAGTTTATATAATAAAATAATACATTTCAAGTAGTGGAAAACTTTATTTTATTTTTCAGCATACTCCCCTGCTACATTTATCCCAACCAATGCCTGGAAAGCTTCGGCATAGTAAGATTTTTCAGTATGCCTGAACCATCCTAAGGCAACTTGCTTCACTTCATCATCATTGCGGTCACCGCTTCCACTGAATGATTTGTCTCTTGTGCAATTTCACGACAGGTTGTGCACTGATTAACCAGGATTAAGCATCCCACGTACTGAATGTTTACAGGAATGACTGCTGTGGGCTGGGAATCATCATGGCTGGGATTGTCACTGATGGACCTACAGCCATCTTTGAAATGGTTACATCATTCAAATGGCTTACTGCAGCTGAGGGTCTTATCACCGTACTGCGCTTGAAGTCTTCTGTAGATATCCACAGGTTTTACACCTTCATTCACCACACACTGTTCCTTGCACACACTAACACTGTTGTCTGCCATCTTCATGAACTGGACTGGCCTATGACATGTATGCAGCCTATCAGTAATAGAACACACCTGCCACTATAACAGCTTCAACTCCTCTGGGAAGGCTGTTCACAAGGTTTAGGAGTGTGTCTATGGGAATGTTTTACCATTATTCCAGAAGCGCATTTGTGAGGTCAGGCACTGTTGTTGGACAAGAAGGCCTGCCTTGCAGTCTCCACTCTAATTCATCTCAAAGGCATTCTATCGGGTTGAGGCCAGAACTCTGTGTAGGCTAGTCAAGTTCCTCCAACCCAAACTAGCTCCCACAAAGGTGTGAGCATGAAATTATCCAAAATGTTTTGGTATGCTGACACCATAGGAGTTCCCTTCACTGGAACAAAGGGGCCAAGCCAAACCCCTGCAAAAAAAAACCCCACACCATAACCCCCCCTCCACCAAACTTTACACTTGGCACAATGCAGTCAGGCAAGTACACCTGGCAACCGCCAAACCCAGACACGTCCATCGGATTGCCAAACAGAAAAGCATGATTCGTCACTCTAGTCTCCACTGCTCTAGAGTCCAGTGGTGGTGTGCTTTACACCACTGCATGTTACGCTTTGCATTGCACTTGGTGATGTAAGGTTGGCGACTTCTGTGCACTGTGCGCTTCAGCATGCCCCGCCCTTGCTCTGTCATTTTACATGTAGTTACCAGTTGCTTTCACTTTGTTGTAATACCACTAACAGTTGACCGTGGAATATTTTTAAAATTTCACGGTTGCACTTATTGCACAGGTGGCAACCTGTCATGGTGCCATGCTTGAACTCCCTGAGCTCCTCAGAGCAGCCTATTCTCTCACAAATGTTTGTAGAAGCAGTGTGCTAGGTACTTGGTTTTATACAACTGTGGCCATGGAGGTGATTGGAACTCCTGATTCCAGTGATTTGGAGAGGTGTCCCATTACTTACATACTCCATGCTTTAGCACTGTCCCCAGCTATCTCCTTGGTTCAGCCCTAGAGGTCTTCTTCTGAACAGAACGACACTTCATTTCCTGTGACCTCAGCCTTTCAGTTATATGCCACACTAGGGTGGTCTTTACACAGGGGCTCACAGTACTCAATGACAAAGTGATACTCACATTTTATTACTTTAACACCACTGAGCCTTGAAGAATGCTCGTGACACCATCACTGCTGTTGGAAGGAGGAAAAAAAAGCCAAAGGTAACATGACAGGACTAGCAAGATGGCATCATGGAACAGAATATGTATAGGGAATTTTTATAAAATACCTAGGGGGGGTCCAGAGGCTTGGAAATGCAGGTGGCGCAGGGGGGATCCTTGAGTTCTACTTTAATTGCATTAGCTCCTCAGTCTGTTGTTGCGCTTTTCTGGTCTAGTCAGCAAGGGTGGGGAGGTGACCTGGTTGTATTACTTAAAGCTGCCCATAGATGGATCAAAATTCGACCAGTTGAGCAGGGACTGGCTGAATTTCAATAATTCTATCGTTGTTCCCTCTTGACATAAGTCAATCTAATAATCAATTTCTGCTGAACAGGGCACATTTTCCCTAAATACCGAATGTGATTCTGAAATTGTCAATTCACTATGCCCCATATGGGTCTATTCACTATGCACAAAACTGCACAAAAAAGGTTTAAAGGTTTAAAGTCAATTCACAGAAGGAAATTAATAATTAAATGCATAAATCAACCACCTCCCATCCGGCCATTGTATATAAACGGCCAGAGGGTGGCAGTGCAGGGTCGGGTGGCCATTTATAAACGGCCTCCCCGCACCCTGCTTGTGCGCGCTCCTTGGGAGCGCGCAGCACAGCGATCCGGTGCCCGCTGTGTCCGGAGGACACAGTGGAACACCAATCGTCGGACCGGACCTCTGTGCGAGGTCCCGATCATGTGATCACTGATTGGCCAATCAGTGATCACATGCAGAGTAGTAAGCAAGATGTCACTTGTGACATCATTGCTTACTACGTGTGAAATCTGTGAATGGTCACAGAGGTCACATGATACAAGGCTATTCACAACAGCCTTGTACCATGTGACAAGCTGTGATTATTCACAGTAGTTCATTACACAGTAGTTCTCAATGACTACAAGAATGCAGCTAGAGAGAAGGAGAAATGGTTGCTTTTACAGCCTTTATGGGTGTAAAAGCAATCAGTGTAAAAAAAAAATCTTCATCACCATGGGGTGACACTGTACTGCTAGGGTGACAGTATGTAAAAAAAAAAAACATAAATAATAATATAAAAAATAAAAAAAAATTAAAAAAAATGTTTAAAAATTATAATTTTGGTTATAAACTAATTTGGATAATTTTTTTTTACTAAAAAGATAATGGAATACATTTTGGCCAAGATTTATGATGAAATACTATTTATTTGCAAACTTTTGTAAGAAACACACTTTTTTTCAAAATTTTTGGGCTTTTTCATTTACATAGCAAAAAAAATAAAAATCCCAGTGGTGAATAAGTACCACCAAAATAAAGCTTTATCTGTCTCAAAAAATGCTAAAAACTTCATATGGGTACAGTGTTGCATGACCGCGCAATTGTCATTCAAAGTGTGATAGCACTGAAAGCTGAAAATTGGCCTGGACAGGAAGGGGGTGAAAGTGTCCGGACTGGAAGTGGTTAAACGGTTCCTGACTGCCTATAGCAGAAATACTGCTACAGGGCAGCACGGGTGCGCACAATTATGTATATATTTCTGGGTAGGGGGTGCGCGCAGTCATGGCTGTCAATCACCAGGTCTCGACCGGTGATTACCCGCCGATGCCCGGTGATTACCGTTAATCATTGATGGGGAGGAAGGCCTCTTTATTTACGTACAGTCCTCCTCCCTGTCAGTTTAGGCACAGCCATCCAGAGCAGTGTGCTTACAGTGAAGCACACCCCCCCCCCACCCTAGTAAAACACTCCCAGCACACAGTTAACCCTTTGATCACCCCTTATGTTAACCCCTTCCTTCCCAGTGCCATTAGTACAGTGTCAGTGCTTTTTCTTAGCACTGATCACTGTATTGGTGTCACTGGGGATGTCAGTGACACCAAGTTAGTTCCTTCCATTGTCAGAATGCCCGACGCAGTCCTGCTAAAAGTCGCTGATCTTCGCCATTATTACTAAAAAACAAATAATTCCAGTATCTGTACCGTAAACACTATGTTTCACGTAAACCAATTCATTTACACGTATTGGGACTTTTTTTTTTGCAAATGTGAGATGGGGAAACAGCTCTCATTGTTTGAACACTGTTTGTGTGGAAGTAAATTATTGTGTGGAGTAAATTAAATGTTTTGACTGACATTCTGCGGTTTAGCCACAAGATGTCACTGTTTTTCTAACACAGCCTCAGACTGCATAGATATTTGTATATTCATGAAGAGGTGGGGTTTTTCACACAGAGTGGAGAGAGAACAGGAAGGAGAGAGAGAAGCCATGTTTTGGAGCATGGTGAATAAGGGGCCCTGTGAGCTGAGAATCTGATGACATCCAGGTGTGAAAGCATCCCTCAGTAACCAGAGCTGCAGTTAAGTGAAGCTGATTGTGTCCAAGACCCTGATCCTGTTCAGAGAAAGGAAGATTGCTGCCAGGAATGCTGATGAGAGCAGAGGAACTAAGCCGCATATACTGCGATACCGCATGCTTGTTGGAGAGACATTTGTTCTGTTCAGAGTCACCAGCGGATGCAAAGCAGACCCGGGTCAGTAAAATCGTGCACGCACCTCATTTCAGTGTTGGCGCCTAGAGACTGAGGCCAGGGCTATAGTTAGTTAGTTAGGGTTTCTGTTTGTGTCAGGCCACAAGTGTTGTTACTGATTATTGGAAGGACTCCACAACTTAAAGTGACATTTCACATTGGAGAGCTGATAAAATCCCACAAACTCAAGCCAGACTGGCGTTTTGCTCAGAAGGAATACTCAGGCACGTGCTACAGGACCAGTTATGGGAGAGGGAATACTGTAGATTTGTGTAAGATTGTAAGCTGTTGTGCTGCACCGCAGGCTAGCCCATACCATACACCCATACACTGATTACTGCTCTTTTAGGGTAATAACAGGTAAGGTGTGGCAGCTTAGTTGTGCCCGCCAGTAGGTAAATTACTTCACTTTCTACCTTCATCCATCAGAAGGCGCCGTGCTGTGCAGCACAAGGGTCTCAGCCTTCGGGCTGGGTGTATGTAAATTTATTGTATGTTTCCAGCATTTGTGGTTGTGTTTATTTGCCACATCTAAATAAAATTCTGTTGTGGCAAAAGTTGGTGTAGAGGTTGCTTTCCTCGTTCATGACTTCACTGTATCCTGGGGAGCCCACCCCGGTACACGGCATACACAAAGACAGAATACATTTTGGCCTAAATTTATGATGAAATTTGATTTTTTAAAATTTTTTTACTGGACATGTTTAACTGCTTCCACGCCGCCCTATAGTAGAAATACTGCTATAGGGCGGCACGGGTGCGCAAAATCACATATATATATGTGATTTGCGCTCCTGCAGTTTTCACGCCCCTCCCAGATAGCATCTGATAGTCAGTACACCAATAATCACATTTAACCCCTTGATTGCCAGAAACATGCTCATATACACAATAAACCTCCATTGCTAGTATAGTATCTGAACGGATCAATATCTTTGATCAGATCAGCACTATACCAGCGTTCACATTAGTATACTTGCTGTTAAATTTTGATGACTCTCATATGCAGCAGAGTGCCAGTACTAGTGCTGCTCTACCTTTTGGTGAACTGGCAAGCACCAGCGGCCTAATACATCCTGGTCTTACACATACCAGTACTGCAGTATCACTTGTTGATTTGGCGTGTCCCATAAGTGCAGTACAAGCCTGAGCGGTGGCGAGCACATGTAGTGTCCCGCAGCCACCAAGAATTCGCATACAGGACCGTAGAGCCCCTAGTATCCTTCCGGATGTGCTTGCAAATCCCATTTTGCAGCCCCCAAAATTTCTGTAGCACTCGTACTTCCCTCATTCACTGCCCAACCTGGAATTCAGTTGGAAACAGCAAATTTAAGTACTCCCCTTGATTTTTTGGAGCTGTTTTTCACAGAAGATCTGTATGCATTGATTGTGGATCAAAGTAATTTATTTGCACAACAGTTTATCGCCGCCAACCCAAATTCAAACCTTGACAGACCATTCGAATGGAAAATTTGCAGATGTCTGTACTCCCCAGCAAAACATCTGCGTTGATGAGTTCGTCATTAAATTTTCTGGCCGCCTTGCATTCAAACAATTTCTCCCCAACAAGCATGTTGGCATCATCCTGGTATCGCTTTTTTCAGTCAGCGATCGGCTTTCATGTAAAAGCAATCCTAGTGGCTAATTAGCTGCAGGATTGCTTTCACAAGCAGTGGGAGAAGATGCCCCCCTCCCCCCCTGCCTTCAACGGCCTTCTTGGGCAGTCCCGTACAATCGGGGGAACTTGAGAATGCAGCTGGTGTTTCTGCCAGCTGACCATAGAGCTGATTGGAGACCGGAATGGTGCCAATCATCTCTATAGTCTAAGAAATCGGAAGCTACGAGCATTTCATCACTTCAGTTTCGCAGGATATAAATTGGGAAAGCATCTGATCACACCGATCTTGGTGAGATTAGATAATGTAAGAGCAGAGGAGATATCTAGAGTCTGATAGACCCCAGATTTAAAAAAATAATAATATATGACAATGTCCATTGAAGTTATAGGGGTTATTTGCATTCCCTTTGATAGCATTAAAAGTGATGAAAAAGAAAAATTGAAAGGGACTTTGTAAAAATAATTTAAAAAATCAAAATAACTTAAAAAAAAAAAAAACACCCTCGCTCCCCCATGTGCGAATGGTTGCACCATGCATGTGAGGTATCGCAGTGAACGTCAGATCAAGGGAAGTAATTCTAACACAAGACCTCCTCTGTAAATCTAAAATAGTAGCAGGTAAAGGCTTTTAAAATGTTGCCTATGGATATTAAAAATGTATGCAGTTTGTCGCCATTGCATGGGGCGTGCGCAGTTTTAAACATGTCATGTTTCGTATCTATTTACTCGGCATACCGTTATCTTTTATATTTTACCAAATTCGCCAATATATTGTGTTTTTGTGCATTAAAAATAAAAAAAGTGTATTTTTTTCAAAACATTTGCGTTTGAAAAATCACAGCACAAGTACTATATGACATAAAAAATTGCAGCACTCACCATTTTATTCACTAGGGTGTCTGCTTTAAAAAAATGTATAATGTTTGGGGGTTCAAAGTAATTTATTAGCAAAAAGTACAGATTTTTTTCATGTCAACAAAAAGTGTCAGAAAAGGCTTTGTCTTCAGGTGGTTAGAAGAGTGAGTGATGTGTGGCATAAACTTCTAATGTTGGGCATAAAACGCTCCCACCCCCCAAAATGACCCATTTTTGGAAAGCAGACACCCTAAATTATTTGCTGAGAGGCATGTTGAGTCAACAGAATAATTTATTTTTATACCACAAGTTTTTGGAAAATGACAAAAAAAAAGTATATTTGTTTTACACAAAATTGTCACTTAAATGATTTATTGCTCACACAAGCCATGGGTATATGTGGAATTACTCCCCAAAATACATTTTGCTGCTTTTACCGAGTATGGGGATACCACATATGAGAGACGTTTTGGCAGTGTAGTCAAGTACAGGACCCCAAAATCCAATAAGCACCTTCAGGCTTTTAAAGGGCTTTATTTCCTCATTACACTTCCTGACTACCTATCACAGTTTCGGAGGCCCTGAAATTCCAGGATAGCACCAACCCCCCACCCCCCAAATGACCCCTTTTTGGAAAGCAGACACCCCAAGAAATTTGATAAGAAGCATGGTGAGTATTTTACAGATCTCATTTGTTGCCACAAGTGTTTGGAAAATGAAGAAAGAAAACAAAAACATATTTTTTCTTTTTTTATATTTCAAAACCTTCTAAGAAAAAATTAGATCTGCAAAATACTCACCATGCCTCTTTTTAAATTCCTTGGAGTATTTTCTTTACAAAAAGGGGTAATTTTGGGGGTTTTGGTGCTATCCTGGCATTTCAGGGCCTCCAAAACTGTGATAGGTAGTGAGGAAGTTACAGTACATACAGTTGTGTCCAAAATTATTCAACCCCCAATGCTGTAAAGGGGTTTAGGGACTATAGTGTACATTTGGAATTGTATTCAGAATCAAATCCTACAAGGACGTTGTAACTACCCAAATGCAACTAAAATGACATCAATTGTTTATGTAATACAGTAGTAAATGGTTCTTATGTGGTTTCTTCATTGCCACAATTATTCAACCCCTTAAAGACTACCACTCTGAAGAACAGAGGTTCATACAGGTGCTTTCCATCAGGTATTGAAAACACCTGTGGATGTCACCGAGCAGCAATCAAGCATAATAAGCACCAATTAGGCAGCTTTAAAATGACTGTGATACTCAGCTCCTTCTAGACATTTACTGGTGTGGTTACAAACATGGTGAAGGCAAGAGAATGGTCCAGGAAGACAAGAGAAGAGGTGATTTCTCTTCACAGGAAGGGCAATGGCTATAAGAAGATTGCAAAGATGTTAAACATACCAAGAGACACCTTAGGAAGCATCATTCGCAAATTCAAGGCAAAGGGCACTGTTGAAACGCTACCTGGTCGTGGCAGAAAGAAGATGCTGACTTCGACTGCTGTGCGCTACCTGAAGCGTAGAGTGGAGAGAAGTCCCCGTGTGACTGCTGAGGAACTGAGAAAAGATTTGTCAGATGTGGGTACAGAAGTTTCAGCCCAGACAATAAGACGCACACTGCGTAATGAAGGCCTCCGTGCCAGAACTCCCAGGCGTACCCCCTTGCTGTCTCCAAAGAATAAGAAGAGTCGACTGCAGTATGCCAAAAGCCATGTGGACAAACCACAAAAGTTGTGGGATAGTGTTCTGTGGACTGATGAAACAAAATTAGAACTGTTTGGGCCCATGGATCAACGCTATGTTTGGAGGAGGAAGAACAAGGCCTATGATGAAAAGAACACCTTGCCTACTGTGAAGCATGGTGGAGGGTCAATCATGCTTTGGGGCTGTTTTGCTTCTGCAGGTACAGGGAAGCTTCAGCGTGTGCAAGGTACCATGAATTCTCTTCAGTACCAGGAGATATTGGATGGAAACGTGATGCAGTCCGTCACACACCTGAGGCTTGGGAGACGTTGGACCTTTCAACAGGACAATGATCCCAAGCATACCTCCAAGTCCACTAGAGCATGGTTGCAGAGGAAAGGCTGGAACATTTTGGAGTGGCCATCACAGTCACCAGACTTAAATCCGATTGAGAACCTCTGGTGGGACTTAAAGAAAGCAGTTGCAGTGCGCAAGCCTAAGAATGTGACTGAACTGGAGGCCTTTGCCCATGAAGAATGGGCGAAGATACCCGTAGATCGCTGCAAGACACTTGTGTCAAGCTATGCTTCACGTTTAAAAGCTGTTATAACTGTAAAAGGATGCTGTACTAAGTACTAAGATTGAATGTCACTTGGGGGTTGAATAAAACTGATAATGCTGTGAGCACAGAAAAGACATTTGTGGTTATTTCATTATAACTGTTATGTTATATTTGTCTGACCTACAAGTGCCTCTTTAATGTAAATGTAAGCAAGATGACTGAATGATCAAAAGCAATGTCAAACTGGCCAAAACACTCAATTTCAGTGGGGGTTGAATAATTTTGGACACAACTGTACCTTCAGGCTTTCAAAGTGGTCATTGGATTTCAGGCTCCTGTATGTGGCTAGGCTCCCAAAAAGTCTCACACATGTGGTATCTCCATACTCGGTAGAAGTAGCAGAATGCATTTTGGGGTGTAATTCCGCATATACCCATGGCTTGTGTGAGCAATATATCATTTAAGTGACAACTTTGTGTAAAAAAAAATGTTTTTGTAATTTCCCAAAAACTTGTGGAAAAAAGTAAATCTTCCATGGACTCAATATACCTCTCAGCAGATAGCTTAGGGTGTCTAGTTTCAGAAAAGGGGTCATTTGTGGGCGTTTGTACTGTCCTGGTTTTTTTAGCATCTCAAGAAATGTGATAGGCAGTCAGAAAGTAAAAAATGTATAAATTCCATTATCTATACCGGGTGTCGGCAACCCGCGGCTCCAGAGCCGCATGCGGCTCTTTTTCACCTTGGCTGCGGCTCCGGAGCACACTGCCCACCAGGTGACAGGCAATAGGGCAGCAATGGGCAAACTACGGCCCGACAGACCTTTTAATCCGGCCCGCGGAGCTAGGCTCCTCTCACAGTCCGCCCTGAAGACCGGTGTAGCATGAAAATCTGTCTCCTATGAGGATCTGTCCCCCTCGACGTATCTGCGCATGTGCCGGAGATCGCCGATCGGCTGCTAATGCCTGAAACTGGCACATGCGCAGATACGTCGAGGGGGACAGATCCTCATAGGAGACTGATTTTCATGCTACACCGGAACGGCGCGGGAACACGGCGAGAGGAACGCGCGGAGCAAAGGTAAGTGAATTGACACAGGGGGGAAAGGGGACTTAATGTGGGGGATGAATTAATATGGGGGATGAATTACTATAGGGGGGATGAATTACTATATGGGGGATGAATTACTATGTGGGATGAATTACTATATGGGGGATGAATTACTATGGGGGATGAATTACTATATGGGGGATGAATTACTATGGGGGATGAATTACTATATGGGGGATGAATTACTATGGGGGATGAATTACTATATGGGGGATGTATTTTCAGTTTTAAAAATGTGGCTCTCAAAATAAATTTAAATCGTGGTTTTGGCGAGATTTGGCTCAGTTGAAAAAAAAGGTTGCCCACCACTGACCTAAGGCTATGATTGTGATTATGACGATACACTGTGGCCCTGATTAACCCTTTGCTTACTGGGCCCTTAAACCCCCTTCATGACCAGAGCGCTTTTTGCAATATATGCAGTGTCAGATTTGTTTTAAATGTTGCAATGGTTTTGCGGCTCCCAGTCTTTTTTTCCCTCTCGGAAACGGGTCCAAGTGGCTCTTTATGTCTTAAAGGTTGCAGACCCCTGATCTATACCAAAGTTTGTAGACACTATAACTTTCACACAAAGCAATCAATATACACTTATTGGGGTTTTTTTTACCAAAAACATGTAACAGAATACAGTTTGGCCTAAATTCATGACGAAATTTTAGTATTTTGGATATTTTTTATGACAAAAATGAGGAAATATTGGGTTTTGTTTCAAAATTTTCGGTCTTTTTTTGTTTATAGCGCGAAAAATAAAAAGCGCACAGGTGATCAAATACCACCAAAGGAAAGCTCTATTTATGTGAAAAAAGGACATAAATTTCATTTATGTAGCGTATTGCATGACTGTGCAATTGTCAGTTAAACTAGTGCAGCGCTGTATAGCAAAAAGTGGCATACATTCCATTATCTATACCATAGTTTGTAGATGCTATAACTTTCACACAAAGCAATCAATATACACTTATTGGGATTTTTTTTTACCAAAGACATGTAGCAGAATACATTTTGGCCTAAATTTATGACTAACTTTGAGTATACTATATATTTATTATAGCCCAAAGTAAAAAATATCGTTTTTCTTAAACATTTTTGGTCTTTTTTTGTTTATTGCATGAAAAATAAAAAGCGCACAGGTGATCAAATACCAACAAAAGAAAGCTCTATTTGTGTGAAAAAAAGGACGTAAATTTAGTTTGGGTACAGCATTGCATGACCGCGCAATTAACAGTTGAAATAATGCAGCGCCAAATAGCAAAAAGAGGCCTGGTCAGGAAGAGGGGTAAATCCTCAGAAGGGCAAGTGGTTAAGTAGTGGTCCAGGCATGCGGTATTTAAGGAATGTAAAAATATAATAGCCTATTTTGAGTAGTTTCTGCCTTTATGGATCTGTTGTCTCAGTAATAATGCATAGAAACCTATATATGGAAATCATTGGGGTTGATTTACTTAAACTATAACTAAAGAAAACACTTCTTCTGAAGTTTTGGATGGAGTGGAGGTGGATTGGAACACCTGTCAGGTTTTATTGTTGTCTGTGCCCCTGTTAGAGAGATTCATCCTATTTGTTCTGTTTATAATTATTATTGAAAGTGAAAGTAAAAGAAATCCCAAATTTTGGGTTGTCCCCAGAACAGAGGGGAAATTTTCTAATAGGGACACTGACCTGGGGGGCCCCAAGGAATGCCTTTACTTTGCAGGGATTTCCTCTCACTTTCTGTTTTGGCTATGGGACAGAAAGTGAAGGTAAATCTCCCCAATGGGACAGAGATAGCAAAAAATAAATAAAAAACTTACAGGGGTTGTAACCCTCCCTTACTCAATCCAAAATGAAAAAAAGGTTTTGCTTATAGTTCTAGTTTAGAGCAAATATACTCTGCACTTTGCAAGTTGCTCCAGAGTAAATGAGGTAAAGCTTCACTTTACAAAGAATTTCCAATCACATGCAAGGAAAAAAAAGTGCATTTTTTGCTTGCCCATGATTGAATGATGGAAGTCAACAGAGCTCCCCCTCTTTTACCAAGCTCTGCAGCAAATGCACTTGCAAAGTGCTCAGTCTATGTACCTTTAGCAAATAAACTCCATTACATGTAGTAAAATCTATCTGTTTTCTCCTGTCATTTCGCCATATTTTCAGGGACTTCTTTGTGTATATACTAGCATATACATCATTTGCTACAAAAAACTCCCAATCACTCCAAACATAATACAATGTACATGTATATCACAATGGTCTAATCCATTGTTAGAATATATATGTAGTGGGGATACCTTACTTTTTCACAATTATTTTATTAGAGATATCTTCCCACTGACATCATTGATCTCTTTAGCTATCTATAAGGGGGTCATTCTTCCCAGTGACAACAAGTGTAAGGAGCATTCTTCCCACTGACCATCACACTAATGTATCATGAGTAGAGATGAGCGAAGAAATGAAAAATTCGATTCGACTGATTTGGCGAATTCGTGGACAATATTCGATTCGAGTCGAATAAATTCGCTGTGAATTTAACTTAAAAAAGGGTGTTTCTAGGCTTCAGAGAGACTTAATATTAGTGCAGAACACTGTACCTTTAATTTAAATGCCCTTGGAGTCTGCTGGGGAAGAGAAATAATACTGTCACTCAGTATGACATGCAGATGAGTGCCGTCGATCTTAGAATCACCGCACACTTCACTCATTTGGCCAGTCACGGGGCCAAAACCAGTGTTTGGAGCCACAGTGTGGCGGTGGAGGCAGCAGCAATGGGAGGCCATACAGCAACCTATGACAAAATGGAAACCATCAGGAGTGTGAGGAGACCTGAAAGTGGCACATGCAGTGGGAGCAATGGGAGGCGGTACAAGGACCCATGTCACACTGTGGACCCAGCAGCAGCGTGACCAGGCGGTACGGGGGCCCATGGCAGATTACAGGCCTGGCAGCAGCAATGGGAGGCCCGTAATCTGCCAGCACCCTATGACAAAAAATTCTACACACCAGCAGTGTGTGAGGAGACCTGAAAGTGGCACATGGCAGAGTGTGGCGATGGAGACAGCAGCAATGGGAGGCCGTACAGGGACCCATGAGAGACTCTGGACCTGGCAGCAGCATGAGGAGGCGGTATAGGGGCCCATGGCAGATTAGGGGCCTGGCAGCAGCTATAGGAGGCCCGTAATCTGCCAGCACCCTATGACAAAAAATTGAACACACCAGCAGTGTGTGAGGAGACCTGACAGTGGCACATGGCATGAGACACTCTGGACCTGGCAGCAGCATGAGGAGGCGGTATATAGGGGCCCATGGCAGATTAGGGGCCTGGCAGCAGCTATGGGAGGCCCGTAATCTGCCAGCACCCTATGTCAAAAAATTGAAAACACAAGCAGTGTGTGAGGAGACCTGAAAGTGGCACATGTTTGGGGCATGATTCATGGCGGATTTAGTCAGTTGTGTCAGGAACTAGTGGTTTGAAATCCAGACTAATCCACGCCTGATTCATTTTCACAAACGTGAGTCTCTCCACACTTTGGGTGGACAGTCGTGTCCTCCGCGGAGTTGCAATACCTCCTGCCGCACTAAACACGCGCTCCGATGCCACGCTACTGGCCGGGCATGACAGCCTTTCAAGGGCAAATTCAGCTAGTTGGGGTCAAAGGTCAAGTTTCGTTGCCCAGTAGTCAAGGGGATTGTCTACCTCGGTTGGCAGGGTGCTGTCCAAGTAGGCCTAAGCCTGTTGTTTGAGGTCCTGCTCCAGGTCCACCTGATGCTGCTGCTGCTGCGGCTGGTTAGTAGTTTCCTCACTGCGCTGGTGAAGAAAGCTACTCATCATCGACTGCAGACTGAGGCAGCCGCTGCTGGTGGAGCTGCCACTGCTCCTACCACCCCACCCCTCCCCTGATGCCATGGCAGCGTAACGCGAGCGCACAGGGCCCACAGTGTCTGAGGATGGACGTTGGCGCAGAAAGGCAGAGACCAGCTGACTACATAGGTGGTTTTTATAGTACGTTATTTTGGCCTCCCTCTCAGCAGGTGTGAAAAAGGCCACCATTTTTGAACGGTAGCGAGGGTCCAACAAGGTGGACAGCCAAAAGTCATCCCTCTGTCTGATGGTTATTATTCGGCTGTCGCTACGCAAGCAAGCGAGCATGCTATGGGCCATTTGTGCCAAGGAATGCGAGGGACTCCCTACCTCCATCTCCACAGCATACTGCCACGGTGCGTCTGGGTCCTCTGTCTCCTCCTCCTCCTCCTCTACCAGATGCTCCTGCTCCTCCACTCCTGTCCGCTGAGTGGAAAAACCACCCATTTCACTCAATAATTCCTGAGCACCAATGTCCTCCTCTACCTCCTCCTCTTCTTCCTGTCCTGCCCCCACAGGGGTCATGTGGCGTTGAGATCTGTGCGCCACGTCTACCGCACCCTGACCAGCCATTGTTAACAGCATTTGTTCCAGGACGTGCAACAGAGGAATGACGTCGTTCATCCCATAGTCCTGCCGACTCACGAATAGCGTGGCCTCCTCAAAGGGCCTGAGCAAGCGCAGGTGTCACGCATGAGCTGCCAATGGCTGACATCTAAGTTACACAGGGAGTACCTTTATCCGCTTTTAACATCAGGAAATCTGTGATGGCCTTTCGCTGTTCGTAAAGGCGGTCTAACATATGTAGGGTTGAATTCCACCTTGTTGCAACGTCACAGCATGAGGAGTCGGTACGGGAGCCCATGGCAGATTACGTGCCTGGCAGCAGCAATGGGAGGCCCGTAATCTGCCAGCACCCTATGTCAAAAAATTGAACACACCAGCAGTGTGAGGAGACCTGAAAGTGGCACATGGCAGAGTGTGGCGATGGAGACAGCAGCAATGGGAGGCCGTACAGGGACCCATGAGAGACTCTGGACCTGGCAGCAGCATGAGGATGCGGTATATAGGGGCCTATGGCAGATTAGGGGCCTGGCAGCAGCTATGGGAGGCCCGTAATCTGCCAGCACCCTATGTCAAAAAATTCTACACACCAGCAGTGTGAGGAGACCTGAAAGTGGCACATGGCAGAGTGTGGCGATGGAGACAGCAGCAATGGGAGGCCGTACAGGGACCCATGAGAGACTCTGGACCTGGCAGCAGCATGAGGAGGCGGTATATAGGGGCCTATGGCAGATTAGGGGCCTGGCAGCAGCAATGGGAGGCCCGTAATCTGCCAGCACCCTATGTCAAAAAATTCTACACACCAGCAGTGTGTGAGGAGACCTGAAAGTGGCACATGGCAGAGTGTGGCGATGGAGACAGCAGCAATGGGAGGCCGTACAGGGACCCATGAGAGACTCTGGACCTGGCAGCAGCATGAGGAGGCGGTATATAGGGGCCTATGGCAGATTAGGGGCCTGGCAGCAGCTATAGGAGGCCCGTAATCTGCCAGCACCCTATGTCAAAAAATTCTACACACCAGCAGTGTGTGAGGAGACCTGAAAGTGGCACATGGCAGAGTGTGGCGATGGAGACAGCAGCAATGGGAGGCCGTACAGGGACCCATGAGAGACTCTGGACCTGGCAGCAGCATGAGGAGGCGGTATATAGGGGCCTATGGCAGATTAGGGGCCTGGCAGCAGCTATGGGAGGCCCGTAATCTGCCAGCACCCTATGTCAAAAAATTCTACACACCAGCAGTGTGTGAGGAGACCTGAAAGTGGCACATGGCAGAGTGTGGCGATGGAGACAGCAGCAATGGGAGGCCGTACAGGGACCCATGAGAGACTCTGGACCTGGCAGCAGCATGAGGAGGCGGTATAGGGGCCCATGGCAGATTAGGGGCCTGGCAGCAGCTATAGGAGGCCCGTAATCTGCCAGCACCCTATGTCAAAAAATTCTACACACCAGCAGTGTGTGAGGAGACCTGAAAGTGGCACATGGCAGAGTGTGGCGATGGAGACAGCAGCAATGGGAGGCCGTACAGGGACCCATGAGAGACTCTGGACCTGGCAGCAGCATGAGGAGGCGGTATATAGGGGCCTATGGCAGATTAGGGGCCTGGCAGCAGCTATGGGAGGCCCGTAATCTGCCAGCACCCTATGTCAAAAAATTCTACACACCAGCAGTGTGTGAGGAGACCTGAAAGTGGCACATGGCAGAGTGTGGCGATGGAGACAGCAGCAATGTGAGGCCGTAGAGGGACCCATGAGAGACTCTGGACCTGGCAGCAGCATGAGGAGGCGGTATATAGGGGCCTATGGCAGATTAGGGGCCTGGCAGCAGCTATAGGAGGCCCGTAATCTGCCAGCACCCTATGTCAAAAAATTCAACACACCAGCAGTGTGAGGAGACCTGAAAGTGGCACATGGCAGAGTGTGGCGATGGAGACAGCAGCAATGGGAGGCAGTACAGGGACCCATGAGAGACTCTGGACTTGGCAGCAGCATGAGGAGGCGGTATAGGGGCCCATGGCAGATTAGGGGCCTGGCAGCAGCAATGGGAGGCCCGTAATCTGCCAGCACCCTATGTCAAAAAATTCTACACACCAGCAGTGTGTGAGGAGACCTGAAAGTGGCACATGGCAGAGTGTGGCGATGGAGACAGCAGCAATGGGAGGCCGTACAGGGACCCATGAGAGACTCTGGACCTGGCAGCAGCATGAGGAGGCGGTATATAGGGGCCTATGGCAGATTAGGGGCCTGGCAGCAGCTATAGGAGGCCCGTAATCTGCCAGCACCCTATGTCAAAAAATTCAACACACCAGCAGTGTGTGAGGAGACCTGAAAGTGGCACATGGCAGAGTGTGGCGATGGAGACAGCAGCAATGGGAGGCCGTATAGGGACCCATGAGAGACTCTGGACTTGGCAGCAGCATGAGGAGGCGGTATATAGGGGCCCATGGCAGATTAGGGGCCTGGCAGCAGCTATAGGAGGCCCGTAATCTGCCAGCACCCTATGTCAAAAAATTCAACACACCAGCAGTGTGTGAGGAGACCTGAAAGTGGCACATGGCAGAGTGTGGCGATGGAGACAGCAGCAATGGGAGGCTGTACAGGGACCCATGAGAGACTCTGGACTTGGCAGCAGCATGAGGAGGCGGTATAGGGGCCCATGGCAGATTAGGGGCCTGGCAGCAGCAATGGGAGGCCCGTAATCTGCCAGCACCCTATGTCAAAAAATTCTACACACCAGCAGTGTGTGAGGAGACCTGAAAGTGGCACATGGCAGAGTGTGGCGATGGAGACAGCAGCAATGGGAGGCCATACAGGGACCCATGAGAGACTCTGGACTTGGCAGCAGCATGAGGAGGCGGTATAGGGGCCCATGGCAGATTAGGGGCCTGGCAGCAGCAATGGGAGGCCCGTAATCTGCCAGCACCCTATGTCAAAAAATTCTACACACCAGCAGTGTGTGAGGAGACCTGAAAGTGGCACATGGCAGAGTGTGGCGATGGAGACAGCAGCAATGGGAGGCCGTACAGGGACCCATGAGAGACTCTGGACCTGGCAGCAGCATGAGGAGGCGGTATATAGGGGCCTATGGCAGATTAGGGGCCTGGCAGCAGCTATGGGAGGCCCGTAATCTGCCAGCACCCTATGTCAAAAAATTCTACACACCAGCAGTGTGTGAGGAGACCTGAAAGTGGCACATGGCAGAGTGTGGCGATGGAGACAGCAGCAATGGGAGGCCGGACAGGGACCCATGAGAGACTCTGGACTTGGCAGCAGCATGAGGAGGCGGTATAGGGGCCCATGGCAGATTAGGGGCCTGGCAGCAGCAATGGGAGGCCCGTAATCTGCCAGCACCCTATGTCAAAAAATTCTACACACCAGCAGTGTGTGAGGAGACCTGAAAGTGGCACATGGCAGAGTGTGGCGATGGAGACAGCAGCAATGGGAGGCCGTACAGGGACCCATGAGAGACTCTGGACCTGGCAGCAGCATGAGGAGGCGGTATAGGGGCCCATGGCAGATTAGGGGCCTGGCAGCAGCTATAGGAGGCCCGTAATCTGCCAGCACCCTATGTCAAAAAATTCTACACACCAGCAGTGTGTGAGGAGACCTGAAAGTGGCACATGGCAGAGTGTGGCGATGGAGACAGCAGCAATGGGAGGCCGTACAGGGACCCATGAGAGACTCTGGACCTGGCAGCAGCATGAGGAGGCGGTATAGGGGCCCATGGCAGATTAGGGGCCTGGCAGCAGCTATAGGAGGCCCGTAATCTGCCAGCACCCTATGTCAAAAAATTCTACACACCAGCAGTGTGTGAGGAGATCTGAAAGTGGCACATGGCAGAGTGTGGCGATGGAGACAGCAGCAATGGGAGGCCGTACAGGGACCCATGAGAGACTCTGGACCTGGCAGCAGCATGAGGAGGCGGTATATAGGGGCCTATGGCAGATTAGGGGCCTGGCAGCAGCTATAAAAGGCCCGTAATCTGCCAGCACCCTATGTCAAAAAATTCTACACACCAGCAGTGTGTGAGGAGACCTGAAAGTGGCACATGGCAGAGTGTGGCGATGGAGACAGCAGCAATGGGAGGCCGTACAGGGACCCATGAGAGACTCTGGACCTGGCAGCAGCATGAGGAGGCGGTATAGGGGCCCATGGCAGATTAGGGGCCTGGCAGCAGCTATAGGAGGCCCGTAATCTGCCAGCACCCTATGTCAAAAAATTCTACACACCAGCAGTGTGTGAGGAGATCTGAAAGTGGCACATGGCAGAGTGTGGCGATGGAGACAGCAGCAATGGGAGGCCGTACAGGGACCCATGAGAGACTCTGGACCTGGCAGCAGCATGAGGAGGCGGTATATAGGGGCCTATGGCAGATTAGGGGCCTGGCAGCAGCTATAGGAGGCCCGTAATCTGCCAGCACCCTATGTCAAAAAATTCAACACACCAGCAGTGTGTGAGGAGACCTGAAAGTGGCACATGGCAGAGTGTGGCGATGGAGACAGCAGCAATGGGAGGCCGTACAGGGACCCATGAGAGACTCTGGACCTGGCAGCAGCATGAGGAGGCGGTATATAGGGGCCTATGGCAGATTAGGGGCCTGGCAGCAGCTATGGGAGGCCCGTAATCTGCCAGCACCCTATGTCAAAAAATTCTACACACCAGCAGTGTGTGAGGAGACCTGAAAGTGGCACATGGCAGAGTGTGGCGATGGAGACAGCAGCAATGGGAGGCCGTAGAGGGACCCATGAGAGACTCTGGACCTGGCAGCAGCATGAGGAGGCGGTATATAGGGGCCTATGGCAGATTAGGGGCCTGGCAGCAGCTATAGGAGGCCCGTAATCTGCCAGCACCCTATGTCAAAAAATTCAACACACCAGCAGTGTGTGAGGAGACCTGAAAGTGGCACATGGCAGAGTGTGGCGATGGAGACAGCAGCAATGGGAGGCCGTATAGGGACCCATGAGAGACTCTGGACTTGGCAGCAGCATGAGGAGGCGGTATATAGGGGCCCATGGCAGATTAGGGGCCTGGCAGCAGCTATAGGAGGCCCGTAATCTGCCAGCACCCTATGTCAAAAAATTCAACACACCAGCAGTGTGTGAGGAGACCTGAAAGTGGCACATGGCAGAGTGTGGCGATGGAGACAGCAGCAATGGGAGGCCGTACAGGGACCCATGAGAGACTCTGGACTTGGCAGCAGCATGAGGAGGCGGTATATAGGGGCCCATGGCAGATTAGGGGCCTGGCAGCAGCAATGGGAGGCCCGTAATCTGCCAGCACCCTATGTCAAAAAATTCTACACACCAGCAGTGTGTGAGGAGACCTGAAAGTGGCACATGGCAGAGTGTGGCGATGGAGACAGCAGCAATGGGAGGCCATACAGGGACCCATGAGAGACTCTGGACTTGGCAGCAGCATGAGGAGGCGGTATAGGGGCCCATGGCAGATTAGGGGCCTGGCAGCAGCAATGGGAGGCCCGTAATCTGCCAGCACCCTATGTCAAAAAATTCTACACACCAGCAGTGTGTGAGGAGACCTGAAAGTGGCACATGGCAGAGTGTGGCGATGGAGACAGCAGCAATGGGAGGCCATACAGGGACCCATGAGAGACTCTGGACTTGGCAGCAGCATGAGGAGGCGGTATAGGGGCCCATGGCAGATTAGGGGCCTGGCAGCAGCAATGGGAGGCCCGTAATCTGCCAGCACCCTATGTCAAAAAATTCTACACACCAGCAGTGTGTGAGGAGACCTGAAAGTGGCACATGGCAGAGTGTGGCGATGGAGACAGCAGCAATGGGAGGCCGTACAGGGACCCATGAGAGACTCTGGACCTGGCAGCAGCATGAGGAGGCGGTATATAGGGGCCTATGGCAGATTAGGGGCCTGGCAGCAGCTATGGGAGGCCCGTAATCTGCCAGCACCCTATGTCAAAAAATTCTACACACCAGCAGTGTATGAGGAGACCTGAAAGTGGCACATGGCAGAGTGTGGCGATGGAGACAGCAGCAATGGGAGGCCGTACAGGGACCCATGAGAGACTCTGGACTTGGCAGCAGCATGAGGAGGCGGTATAGGGGCCCATGGCAGATTAGGGGCCTGGCAGCAGCAATGGGAGGCCCGTAATCTGCCAGCACCCTATGTCAAAAAATTCTACACACCAGCAGTGTGTGAGGAGACCTGAAAGTGGCACATGGCAGAGTGTGGCGATGGAGACAGCAGCAATGGGAGGCCGGACAGGGACCCATGAGAGACTCTGGACTTGGCAGCAGCATGAGGAGGCGGTATAGGGGCCCATGGCAGATTAGGGGCCTGGCAGCAGCAATGGGAGGCCCGTAATCTGCCAGCACCCTATGTCAAAAAATTCTACACACCAGCAGTGTGTGAGGAGACCTGAAAGTGGCACATGGCAGAGTGTGGCGATGGAGACAGCAGCAATGGGAGGCCGTACAGGGACCCATGAGAGACTCTGGACCTGGCAGCAGCATGAGGAGGCGGTATAGGGGCCCATGGCAGATTAGGGGCCTGGCAGCAGCTATAGGAGGCCCGTAATCTGCCAGCACCCTATGTCAAAAAATTCTACACACCAGCAGTGTGTGAGGAGACCTGAAAGTGGCACATGGCAGAGTGTGGCGATGGAGACAGCAGCAATGGGAGGCCGTACAGGGACCCATGAGAGACTCTGGACCTGGCAGCAGCATGAGGAGGCGGTATAGGGGCCCATGGCAGATTAGGGGCCTGGCAGCAGCTATAGGAGGCCCGTAATCTGCCAGCACCCTATGTCAAAAAATTCTACACACCAGCAGTGTGTGAGGAGATCTGAAAGTGGCACATGGCAGAGTGTGGCGATGGAGACAGCAGCAATGGGAGGCCGTACAGGGACCCATGAGAGACTCTGGACCTGGCAGCAGCATGAGGAGGCGGTATATAGGGGCCTATGGCAGATTAGGGGCCTGGCAGCAGCTATAGGAGGCCTGTAATCTGCCAGCACCCTATGTCAAAAAATTCAACACACCAGCAGTGTGTGAGGAGACCTGAAAGTGGCACATGGCAGAGTGTGGCGATGGAGACAGCAGCAATGGGAGGCCGTACAGGGACCCATGAGAGACTCTGGACCTGGCAGCAGCATGAGGAGGCGGTATATAGGGGCCTATGGCAGATTAGGGGCCTGGCAGCAGCTATGGGAGGCCCGTAATCTGCCAGCACCCTATGTCAAAAAATTCTACACACCAGCAGTGTGTGAGGAGACCTGAAAGTGGCACATGCCAGAGTGTGGCGATGGAGACAGCAGCAATGGGAGGCCGTAGAGGGACCCATGAGAGACTCTGGACCTGGCAGCAGCATGAGGAGGCGGTATATAGGGGCCTATGGCAGATTAGGGGCCTGGCAGCAGCTATAGGAGGCCCGTAATCTGCCAGCACCCTATGTCAAAAAATTCAACACACCAGCAGTGTGTGAGGAGACCTGAAAGTGGCACATGGCAGAGTGTGGCGATGGAGACAGCAGCAATGGGAGGCCGTATAGGGACCCATGAGAGACTCTGGACTTGGCAGCAGCATGAGGAGGCGGTATATAGGGGCCCATGGCAGATTAGGGGCCTGGCAGCAGCTATAGTAGGCCCGTAATCTGCCAGCACCCTATGTCAAAAAATTCAACACACCAGCAGTGTGTGAGGAGACCTGAAAGTGGCACATGGCAGAGTGTGGCGATGGAGACAGCAGCAATGGGAGGCTGTACAGGGACCCATGAGAGACTCTGGACTTGGCAGCAGCATGAGGAGGCGGTATAGGGGCCCATGGCAGATTAGGGGCCTGGCAGCAGCAATGGGAGGCCCGTAATCTGCCAGCACCCTATGTCAAAAAATTCTACACACCAGCAGTGTGTGAGGAGACCTGAAAGTGGCACATGGCAGAGTGTGGCGATGGAGACAGCAGCAATGGGAGGCCATACAGGGACCCATGAGAGACTCTGGACTTGGCAGCAGCATGAGGAGGCGGTATAGGGGCCCATGGCAGATTAGGGGCCTGGCAGCAGCAATGGGAGGCCCGTAATCTGCCAGCACCCTATGTCAAAAAATTCTACACACCAGCAGTGTGTGAGGAGACCTGAAAGTGGCACATGGCAGAGTGTGGCGATGGAGACAGCAGCAATGGGAGGCCGTACAGGGACCCATGAGAGACTCTGGACCTGGCAGCAGCATGAGGAGGCGGTATATAGGGGCCTATGGCAGATTAGGGGCCTGGCAGCAGCTATGGGAGGCCCGTAATCTGCCAGCACCCTATGTCAAAAAATTCTACACACCAGCAGTGTATGAGGAGACCTGAAAGTGGCACATGGCAGAGTGTGGCGATGGAGACAGCAGCAATGGGAGGCCGTACAGGGACCCATGAGAGACTCTGGACTTGGCAGCAGCATGAGGAGGCGGTATAGGGGCCCATGGCAGATTAGGGGCCTGGCAGCAGCAATGGGAGGCCCGTAATCTGCCAGCACCCTATGTCAAAAAATTCTACACACCAGCAGTGTGTGAGGAGACCTGAAAGTGGCACATGGCAGAGTGTGGCGATGGAGACAGCAGCAATGGGAGGCCGGACAGGGACCCATGAGAGACTCTGGACTTGGCAGCAGCATGAGGAGGCGGTATAGGGGCCCATGGCAGATTAGGGGCCTGGCAGCAGCAATGGGAGGCCCGTAATCTGCCAGCACCCTATGTCAAAAAATTCTACACACCAGCAGTGTGTGAGGAGACCTGAAAGTGGCACATGGCAGAGTGTGGCGATGGAGACAGCAGCAATGGGAGGCCGTACAGGGACCCATGAGAGACTCTGGACCTGGCAGCAGCATGAGGAGGCGGTATAGGGGCCCATGGCAGATTAGGGGCCTGGCAGCAGCTATAGGAGGCCCGTAATCTGCCAGCACCCTATGTCAAAAAATTCTACACACCAGCAGTGTGTGAGGAGACCTGAAAGTGGCACATGGCAGAGTGTGGCGATGGAGACAGCAGCAATGGGAGGCCGTACAGGGACCCATGAGAGACTCTGGACCTGGCAGCAGCATGAGGAGGTGGTATAGGGGCCCATGGCAGATTAGGGGCCTGGCAGCAGCTATAGGAAGCCCGTAATCTGCCAGCACCCTATGTCAAAAAATTCTACACACCAGCAGTGTGTGAGGAGATCTGAAAGTGGCACATGGCAGAGTGTGGCGATGGAGACAGCAGCAATGGGAGGCCGTACAGGGACCCATGAGAGACTCTGGACCTGGCAGCAGCATGAGGAGGCGGTATATAGGGGCCTATGGCAGATTAGGGGCCTGGCAGCAGCTATAGGAGGCCCGTAATCTGCCAGCACCCTATGTCAAAAAATTCAACACACCAGCAGTGTGTGAGGAGACCTGAAAGTGGCACATGGCAGAGTGTGGCGATGGAGACAGCAGCAATGGGAGGCCGTACAGGGACCCATGAGAGACTCTGGACCTGGCAGCAGCATGAGGAGGCGGTATATAGGGGCCTATGGCAGATTAGGGGCCTGGCAGCAGCTATGGGAGGCCCGTAATCTGCCAGCACCCTATGTCAAAAAATTCTACACACCAGCAGTGTGTGAGGAGACCTGAAAGTGGCACATGGCAGAGTGTGGCGATGGAGACAGCAGCAATGGGAGGCCGTAGAGGGACCCATGAGAGACTCTGGACCTGGCAGCAGCATGAGGAGGCGGTATATAGGGGCCTATGGCAGATTAGGGGCCTGGCAGCAGCTATAGGAGGCCCGTAATCTGCCAGCACCCTATGTCAAAAAATTGAACACACCAGCAGTGTGAGGAGACCTGAAAGTGGCACATGGCAGAGTGTGGCGATGGAGACAGCAGCAATGGGAGGCAGTACAGGGACCCATGAGAGACTCTGGACTTGGCAGCAGCATGAGGAGGCGGTATAGGGGCCCATGGCAGATTAGGGGCCTGGCAGCAGCAATGGGAGGCCCGTAATCTGCCAGCACCCTATGTCAAAAAATTCTACACACCAGCAGTGTGTGAGGAGACCTGAAAGTGGCACATGGCAGAGTGTGGCGATGGAGACAGCAGCAATGGGAGGCCGTACAGGGACCCATGAGAGACTCTGGACCTGGCAGCAGCATGAGGAGGCGGTATATAGGGGCCTATGGCAGATTAGGGGCCTGGCAGCAGCTATAGGAGGCCCGTAATCTGCCAGCACCCTATGTCAAAAAATTCAACACACCAGCAGTGTGTGAGGAGACCTGAAAGTGGCACATGGCAGAGTGTGGCGATGGAGACAGCAGCAATGGGAGGCCGTATAGGGACCCATGAGAGACTCTGGACTTGGCAGCAGCATGAGGAGGCGGTATATAGGGGCCCATGGCAGATTAGGGGCCTGGCAGCAGCTATGGTAGGCCCGTAATCTGCCAGCACCCTATGTCAAAAAATTCAACACACCAGCAGTGTGTGAGGAGACCTGAAAGTGGCACATGGCAGAGTGTGGCGATGGAGACAGCAGCAATGGGAGGCCGTACAGGGACCCATGAGAGACTCTGGACTTGGCAGCAGCATGAGGAGGCGGTATAGGGGCCCATGGCAGATTAGGGGCCTGGCAGCAGCAATGGGAGGCCCGTAATCTGCCAGCACCCTATGTCAAAAAATTCTACACACCAGCAGTGTGTGAGGAGACCTGAAAGTGGCACATGGCAAAGTGTGGCGATGGAGACAGCAGCAATGGGAGGCCGTACAGGGACCCATGAGAGACTCTGGACTTGGCAGCAGCATGAGGAGGCGGTATATAGGGGCCCATGGCAGATTAGGGGCCTGGCAGCAGCAATGGGAGGCCCGTAATCTGCCAGCACCCTATGTCAAAAAATTCTACACACCAGCAGTGTGTGAGGAGACCTGAAAGTGGCACATGGCAGAGTGTGGCGATGGAGACAGCAGCAATGGGAGGCAGTACAGGGACCCATGAGAGACTCTGGACTTGGCAGCAGCATGAGGAGGCGGTATATAGGGGCCTATGGCAGATTAGGGGCCTGGCAGCAGCTATAGGAGGCCCGTAATCTGCCAGCACCCTATGTCAAAAAATTCTACACACCAGCAGTGTGTGAGGAGACCTGAAAGTGGCACATGGCAGAGTGTGGCGATGGAGACAGCAGCAATGGGAGGCCGTACAGGGACCCATGAGAGACTCTGGACCTGGCAGCAGCATGAGGAGGCGGTATATAGGGGCCTATGGCAGATTAGGGGCCTGGCAGCAGCTATGGGAGGCCCGTAATCTGCCAGCACCCTATGTCAAAAAATTCTACACACCAGCAGTGTGTGAGGAGACCTGAAAGTGGCACATGGCAGAGTGTGGCGATGGAGACAGCAGCAATGGGATTCCGTACAGGGACCCATGAGAGACTCTGGACTTGGCAGCAGCATGAGGAGGCGGTATAGGGGCCCATGGCAGATTAGGGGCCTGGCAGCAGCAATGGGAGGCCCGTAATCTGCCAGCACCCTATGTCAAAAAATTCTACACACCAGCAGTGTGTGAGGAGACCTGAAAGTGGCACATGGCAGAGTGTGGCGATGGAGACAGCAGCAATGGGAGGCCGGACAGGGACCCATGAGAGACTCTGGACTTGGCAGCAGCATGAGGAGGCGGTATAGGGGCCCATGGCAGATTAGGGGCCTGGCAGCAGCAATGGGAGGCCCGTAATCTGCCAGCACCCTATGTCAAAAAATTCTACACACCAGCAGTGTGTGAGGAGACCTGAAAGTGGCACATGGCAGAGTGTGGCGATGGAGACAGCAGCAATGGGAGGCCGTACAGGGACCCATGAGAGACTCTGGACCTGGCAGCAGCATGAGGAGGCGGTATAGGGGCCCATGGCAGATTAGGGGCCTGGCAGCAGCTATAGGAGGCCCGTAATCTGCCAGCACCCTATGTCAAAAAATTCTACACACCAGCAGTGTGTGAGGAGACCTGAAAGTGGCACATGGCAGAGTGTGGCGATGGAGACAGCAGCAATGGGAGGCCGTATAGGGACCCATGAGAGACTCTGGACTTGGCAGCAGCATGAGGAGGCGGTATATAGGGGCCCATGGCAGATTAGGGGCCTGGCAGCAGCTATGGTAGGCCCGTAATCTGCCAGCACCCTATGTCAAAAAATTCAACACACCAGCAGTGTGTGAGGAGACCTGAAAGTGGCACATGGCAGAGTGTGGCGATGGAGACAGCAGCAATGGGAGGCCGTACAGGGACCCATGAGAGACTCTGGACTTGGCAGCAGCATGAGGAGGCGGTATAGGGGCCCATGGCAGATTAGGGGCCTGGCAGCAGCAATGGGAGGCCCGTAATCTGCCAGCACCCTATGTCAAAAAATTCTACACACCAGCAGTGTTTGAGGAGACCTGAAAGTGGCACATGGCAAAGTGTGGCGATGGAGACAGCAGCAATGGGAGGCCGTACAGGGACCCATGAGAGACTCTGGACTTGGCAGCAGCATGAGGAGGCGGTATAGGGGCCCATGGCAGATTAGGGGCCTGGCAGCAGCAATGGGAGGCCCGTAATCTGCCAGCACCCTATGTCAAAAAATTCTACACACCAGCAGTGTGTGAGGAGACCTGAAAGTGGCACATGGCAGAGTGTGGCGATGGAGACAGCAGCAATGGGAGGCAGTACAGGGACCCATGAGAGACTCTGGACTTGGCAGCAGCATGAGGAGGCGGTATATAGGGGCCTATGGCAGATTAGGGGCCTGGCAGCAGCTATAGGAGGCCCGTAATCTGCCAGCACCCTATGTCAAAAAATTCTACACACCAGCAGTGTGTGAGGAGACCTGAAAGTGGCACATGGCAGAGTGTGGCGATGGAGACAGCAGCAATGGGAGGCCGTACAGGGACCCATGAGAGACTCTGGACCTGGCAGCAGCATGAGGAGGCGGTATATAGGGGCCTATGGCAGATTAGGGGCCTGGCAGCAGCTATGGGAGGCCCGTAATCTGCCAGCACCCTATGTCAAAAAATTCTACACACCAGCAGTGTGTGAGGAGACCTGAAAGTGGCACATGGCAGAGTGTGGCGATGGAGACAGCAGCAATGGGATTCCGTACAGGGACCCATGAGAGACTCTGGACTTGGCAGCAGCATGAGGAGGCGGTATAGGGGCCCATGGCAGATTAGGGGCCTGGCAGCAGCTATAGGAGGCCCGTAATCTGCCAGCACCCTATGTCAAAAAATTCTACACACCAGCAGTGTGTGAGGAGACCTGAAAGTGGCACATGGCAGAGTGTGGCGATGGAGACAGCAGCAATGGGAGGCCGTACAGGGACCCATGAGAGACTCTGGACCTGGCAGCAGCATGAGGAGGCGGTATATAGGGGCCTATGGCAGATTAGGGGCCTGGCAGCAGCTATAGGAGGCCCGTAATCTGCCAGCACCCTATGTCAAAAAATTCTACACACCAGCAGTGTGTGAGGAGACCTGAAAGTGGCACATGGCAGAGTGTGGCGATGGAGACAGCAGCAATTGGAGGCCGTACAGGGAACCATGAGAGACTCTGGACCTGGCAGCAGCATGAGGAGGCGGTATATAGGGGCCTATGGCAGATTAGGGGCCTGGCAGCAGCTATAGGAGGCCCGTAATCTGCCAGCACCCTATGTCAAAAAATTCTACACACCAGCAGTGTGTGAGGAGACCTGAAAGTGGCACATGGCAGAGTGTGGCGATGGAGACAGCAGCAATGGGAGGCCGTACAGGGACCCATGAGAGACTCTGGACCTGGCAGCAGCATGAGGAGGCGGTATATAGGGGCCCATGGCAGATTAGGGGCCTGGCAGCAGCTATGGTAGGCCCGTAGTCTGCCAGCACCCTATGACAAAAAATGGAACACACCAGCAGTGTGTGAGGAGACCTGAAAGTGGCACATGTTTGAGGCATGATTCATGGCGGATTTAGTCAGTTGTGTCAGGAACTGGTGGTTTGAAATCCAGACTAATCCACGCCTGATTCATTTTCACAAACGTGAGTCTCTCCACACTTTGGGTGGACAGTCGTGTCCTCCGCGGAGTTACAATACCTCCTGCCGCACTAAACACGCGCTCCGATGCCACGCTACTGGCCGGGCATGACAGCCTTTCAAGGGCAAATTCAGCTAGTTGGGGCCAAAGGTCAAGTTTCGTTGCCCAGTAGTCAAGGGGATTGTCTACCTCGGTTGGCAGGGTGCTGTCCAAGTAGGCCCAAGCCTGTTGTTTGAGGTCCTGCTCCAGGTCCACCTGATGCTGCTGCTGCTGCTGCGGCTGGTTAGTAGTTTCCTCACTGCGCTGGTGAAGAAAGCTACTCATCATCGACTGCAGACTGAGGCAGCCGCTGCTGGTGGTCTCCACAGCATACTGCCACGGTGCGTCTGGGTCCTCTGTCTCCTCCTCCTCCTCCTCTACCAGATGCTCCTGCTCCTCCACTCCTGTCCGCTGAGAGGAAAAACCACCCATTTCACTCAATAATTCCTGAGCACAAATGTCCTCCTCTACCTCCTCCTCTTCTTCCTGTCCTGCCCCCACAGGGGTCATGTGGCGTTGAGATCTGTGCGCCACGTCTACCGCACCCTGACCAGCCATTGTTAACAGCATTTGTTCAAGGACGTGCAACAGAGGAATGACGTCGTTCATCCCATAGTCCTGCCGGCTCACGAATAGCGTGGCCTCCTCAAAGGGCCTGAGCAAGCTGCAGGTGTCACGCATGAGCTGCCAATGGCTGACATCGAAGTTACACAGGGGAGTACCTTTATCCGCTTGTAACATCAGGAAATCGGTGATGGCCTTTCGCTGCTCGTAAAGGCGGTCTAACATGTGTAGGGTTGAATTCCACCTTGTTGCAACGTCGCAGATCAGGCGATGATGTGGAATTCCGTTCTGCCGCTGCAGCTCAAGGAGGGTGTGCTTTGCGGTGTAGGAATGGCTGAAATGCATGCAAAGTTTACGTGACATTTTAAGGATGTCTTGCAGTGGGATGGTGCATTTTAGGAACCGCTTGACAACCAGATTGAACACGTGAGCCATGCATGGCGCATGGCACAACCTTCCTTGACGCAGAGCAGACACCATGTTCTTTCCGTTGTTGGTCAACATGGTTCCGATTTTCAGTTTGCGCGGAGACAGCCATCTGTCGATTTCTCTGTTCATTACACTCAGAAGTTCCTCCCCTGTGTGACTACGTTCGCCAAGGCATACCAGGTGCAGAACAGCGTGACACCGTTGCGCCCTGCACATGTGATATGCCGGTCGGGTAATGGGACTTGGCACGGGGGTGGCGGCTGAGGACACGGCGGAAGAAGAGGTGGTAGAGGCGGACATCTTTGCCGGACCAAGGACGTGCAAACGTGGAGGCAAAAGCGGCGTGACCTGTCCAAGTTGCTGGTGCGGCTGTGACGGCACCACGTTCACCCAGTGGGCCGTAAATGACATGTACTGTCCCTGACCGTAGTTACAGCTCCACACGTCGGCGCTGCCGTGCACTTTGGCAGAGACCGACATGCTCAAAGACTGGCCCACCATGTCTTCTACATGTGAATGCAGGGCTGGCACTGCCTTTTTGGCGAAGAAATGACGGCTTGGCACTCTCCACCGCGGCGCGGCACAAGCCATCATTTCTCTGAAAGGTGCTGAGTCCACCACTTGGAAAGGGAGGGACTGCAGCACCAGCAACTTGGACAAGAGGACGTTCAGCTTTTGCACCGTCGGGTGCGTGCTCGCAAACTGTTGTCTCTTGGAAACGGATTCCAAGAAAGACTGCTGACGGAATCCGTGAAGAGGAGTAGCAGGAGAAGGAGCATCTGAACGAGCGGAAGATGCCAACGAGTGACAACTCCCCTCAGCAGAGGTGTTGGAGCCTTGACTGGCTGATGGAGGGCGATTGACGTCGGGTGACGGAGCAAGTAACGGAGCGGGTGATGGAGCGGGGGCTGGGGCGGGCAGAACCGCCGTATCTTTATCACGGTTTTCCCAGGCCACCAAATGGCGACGCTGCATATGCTGCCGCAACGCTGTAGTCCCAACATGGGCCCCCTGGCCACGCTTGACTTTCTGGCCACATAGTCGACATACGGCTACGTTTACTTCCTCGGGCGGCTTGACGAAAAATTGCCACACCGCCGAGTAGGAAACTTTGCCCCCGATACTCCTCACTGGCTGACTGCTGCTTCCTCCGTGCACACCGGCACCACTACTGGCCGTGGTGGTAGGCTGCAGTGGAGCTGGTGCTCTACTCCGTGGCCGTTTGGCTCCACTGACACTGCTTCCACTGACACTGCTGCGACCCTGCTGCTGTCTCCTGGGCAACCCACCGACTGTTTCTCTCACTGCCAAGCTGCCACCCTCTTCTCCTGATGATGCGGAAGAAATTGCCTGATGACGACGAGGCTGCCAAGTGCGATCAACCTCCTCATCATCAAGTAGGGTCTCCGCCTCACTACTAGCCCCCTCGGCTGCGTCTGGGTCAGGAGACAGACCTGTCTCTAGACCGGCTACCGGGCCACTCTCCTCGCCACTACTTCTTCGCCTGGCTGCTGAAAAGGCGGATGTCTCCCCCCGTTCCTGACCGCCCTCTGTTAGCTCTTCCTCACTGTACAGTGGGGCTGAGCCCACAGCATGCGATACTTCGCTTGGTGAGGGAACACCAAAGGACAGGGGCAGGTAGAGGACACGTGATTTCAGTGGGCTTGGTCCCGGGCCATGCCAACTAACGGTTGTGTCTGACGTACCCACCGACCATTGGCTGTAGGTGTCAGAGGTGACCTGGGAAGAGGAAGACGACCGAGCCAACCAATCGATGACGGCAGGGTTGTCGGTGGAGACACGACCGCTGGATGACACCGGGAGCACTGGCCTCTGGCTGCGAATAGTGCTGCCTCGACCCCTTCCTCTGCTGCCACGTCTGCTCGCTCCTAAAACATTGCCTCCTCTGCCACTCCTCTGCATGTTGTCTGACATACTCTTTAATTAAACGATTATGTGTCCCTCAGTAACAATTCTGTGTCTGTGCGAGTAACAATTCTGTGTCTGTTCGAGTAACAATTCTGTGGCCCTAAGTAACAGTTCTGTGGCCCTCAGTAACAATTCTGTGTCCCTGATTAACGTTTCTGTGGCCCCAAGTAACAGTTCTGTGGCCCTCAGTAACAATTCTGTGTCTGTGCGAGTAAGAATTCTGTGTCTGTGCGAGTAACAATTCTGTGGCCCTAAGTAACAGTTCTGTGGCCCTCAGTAACAGTTCTGTGTCCCTGAGTAACAATTCTGTGTCTGTGCGAGTAACAATTCTGTGGCCCTAAGTAACAGTTCTGTGGCCCTCAGTAACAATTCTGTGTCCCTGATTAACGTTTCTGTGGCCCCAAGTAACAGTTCTGTGGCCCTCAGTAACAATTCTGTGTCTGTGCGAGTAACAATTCTGTGGCCCTAAGTAACAGTTCTGTGGCCCTCAGTAACAATTCTGTGTCCCTGATTAACGTTTCTGTGGCCCCAAGTAACAGTTCTGTGGCCCTCAGTAACAATTCTGTGTCTGTGCGAGTAACAATTCTGTGTCTGTGCGAGTAACAATTCTGTGGCCCTAACTAACAGTTCTGTGGCCCTAAGTAACAGTTCTGTGTCCCTGAGTAACAATTCTGTGTCTGTGCGAGTAAGAATTCTGTGTCTGTGCGAGCAACAATTCTGTGGCCCTAAGTAACAGTTCTGTGGCCCTCAGTAACAGTTCTGTGTCCCTGAGTAACAATTTTGTGTCTGTGCGAGTAACAATTCTGTGTCTGTGCGAGTAACAATTCTGTGTCTGTGCGAGTAACAATTCTGTGTCTGTGCGAGTAACAATTCTGTGGCCCTAAGTAACGGTTCTGTGGCCCTCAGTAACAGTTCTGTGTCCCTGTGTAACAATTCTGTGTCTGTGCGAGTAACAATTCTGTGGCCCTAAGTAACAGTTCTGTGGCCCTCAGTAACAATTCTGTGTCCTTGCGAGTAACAATTCTGTGTCTGTGCGAGTAACAATTCTGTGGCCCTAAGTAACAGTTCTGTGGCCCTCAGTAACAATTCTGTGTCCCTGATTAACGTTTCTGTGGCCCCAAGTAACAGTTCTGTCGCCCTCAGTAACAATTCTGTGTCTGTGCGAGTAACAATTCTGTGTCTGTGCGAGTAACAATTCTGTGGCCCTAACTAACAGTTCTGTGGCCCTCAGTAACAATTCTGTGTCTGTGCGAGTAACAATTCTGTGTCTGTGCGAGTAACAATTCTGTGGCCCTAAGTAACGGTTCTGTGGCCCTCAGTAACAGTTCTGTGTCCCTGTGTAACAATTCTGTGTCTGTGCGAGTAACAATTCTGTGGCCCTAAGTAACAGTTCTGTGGCCCTCAGTAACAATTCTGTGTCTGTGCGAGTAACAATTCTGTGTCTGTGCGAGTAACAATTCTGTGGCCCTAAGTAACAGTTCTGTGGCCCTCAGTAACAATTCTGTGTCTGTCCCTGAGTAACAATTCTGTGGCCCTAACTAAAGTTTCTGTGGCCCTAAGTAACAATTCTCTGGCACTCAGTAACAATTCTGTCTGTCCCTGAGTAACAATTCTGTGGCCCTAATAACGTTTCTGTGGCCCTAAGTAACAATTATCTGGCACTCAGTAACAATTCTGTCTGTCCCTGAGTAACAATTCTGTGGCCCTAATAACGTTTCTGTGGCCCTAAGTAACAATTCTCTGGCACTCAGTAACAATTCTGTCTGTCCCTGAGTATGAATTCTGTGGCCCTAACTAGCGTTTCTTTGTCCCTAAGTAACGATTCTGTGGCCCTAATTAACAATTCTGTGTCCCTGAGTAATAGTTCTCTGTCCCTAAGTATCGTTTCTCTGTCCCCAAGTATCGTTTCTGTGGCCCTAACTCTGTCCCTGTCCCTAATACAGAGCGGTCTGCCTCTGTTCAATGACTGCAGGCAAATGAAGAATTCCAAAATGGCCGCTATTTATAGCTCGACCATTACACAGTGCTAGCTGGCTGCCTGCTGATTGGCTGATGCGATCACATGTCGTTGAGGAATGCATTATGGGTCAGCGCGCCTTCCCAGACATCCCCGCTCCGTCGCCGCACATGTCAGCCGCCATTTTCGGAAAAATTTTTCCGATATTCGACTCGAATTCCACTTCGGCTACTTCGATTCGCTCATCTCTAATCATGAGTTGTAGGTATAGTAATTTTTAGCAGGGGTTCCCTGGGACTGAAAAGTTTGTTTCAAGAGTTCCTTTGTGTTGAAAAGGCTGAGAAAGGCTGCTAGAAAGTGTAACTAAAAGCAAATCCCTTCACTTCTTGTCCCATATCCAAAACAGTAAGTGAGAGGAAATCCCTGCAAATTAAAGGAATCCCTGGGGGTCACCAGGTCAGCAGAACTAGGGGAGATTTCCCCTCTATTACTTTTCTGGGGACAACCCAAAATGTAGGATTTTCTTTTAATTTCACTTTCAATGAAAGTGGTAAACAGAATAAATAGAGAGGGTGGATCCCCTTAATGAGGGCACAGACAGCAATAAAAACCTAATAGATGTTCTAATACTTCTCCACCCTATCCAAAACTAAAAAAAAAATCCTTTAGTTATACTTTTTTTATACTATTTTCATTCAATATTTGACATTTAGAAAGATATTTTGTATTTACTTAATTTAGCTTCGTTGTTTTTGATACACCAAGTGTGTCCTGTGAAAGCAACTTCCCTTTGACTGGCATTCTAGTCCCTTTTTTTCTTTTGTATTATTACAGATGCTGCAGGAACTGCACTGGCTTACTGAATTGGCAGATTTCTACGGTTTAAACCATTTTACCTCTTTATTAGCAATAAAAACTGACAGGGGTTCTAAATTTTCCCCACTGTATCCATCCCACTTGATATCACATGAGATAAAATACTACATGGTTTCATTAGATAAATACTGCATATTTTGGATAAAAATATTAGTATTTTAGATGCTCTTTTGTGAAAACAAAAACTTTTTGAAAAACGCTAAGTGGTATTTTACAGCAATTCATAAAGTGGTAGATACAGCTTTGTGAATGGACCCCACTGTCAGCAGATTTACAAATCAGTTCAAGAAATTATTTTCTTTCCAGCTGAAATCAAATATAATCTTTTCCAGAACATCATACATTGTATATCAAATAAGCGTTTCACTTTTATCATTCAAATGTACAGTTGCATTAAATATGGCTTTGCATGTTCATGAAATGAAGAATATGAATGTCACATACAGTATATACTACCAGTTTGACAACAAATTTGCACTATTAGACAATCTTTTATTTGCAGTGTACCCCTGCATTTGCATTCCCCCCCCCCCTTACACACACACACACACACACACACCTGTATGGTTATTTGTAAAACCATTGCTTTGGTTTGCTTGGCCTTGAATAATGAAAAAAACCATTAGGATGTCAGTGTAGCTGTTGCATGGCCGAGTGCTCTAAAGGAGTGCTGGGAAGTGTGTTAAGTCACTGCTTAGCATATAACATCTGAAAAGAACAGCATTATTACACGGTGCAGCTAAGCGAAGACTGATATGAACTGAAATCTTCATTAATAAGTTATAGATAGAGATTGTGTGGCAAGAGAAATGGATTAACTCTTTTGGCACTGATTGAGGACATCGCAATATTAAGATATACAGAACAGGAAGCCGCGAATGTGACTTTCGCATGGCAGGGTTACTGACACTAGTGCTTCCCGCAACAGGGCATCGCAGACAGAAGGTTGTGATGGCTGGAAATCTGTTGATGTTCTGATTCTGAATGACAGTGACACAGTGAATCGGAAACTAGGTCCTTTCCTTTCCAGCAGTCATAAGGAGCTGAGAAAATTCCTCCCTCTATTGGGCGACAGAGTGACTGTCCCTCTCCCTGGCTTTGCATCTCTTATTGTAGCTGACATGAGTTGTCATGTAAAACAAGATATGCTCTGGCAGAACTGTGTCATTGTGTGAAACAAAGCATTTCTTAACCCGTCCCTTCCTTTTTTAACCCTTTGACTCACTGGGCTGTCTGGAGCAGCAGTTTATCTTTTCAGTAACCCTTTAGTTTGTGCTTGGTGTTGATGGGTCTTAGCCCACCAAGCTCCAAAGGCTGTAGAGCATTCTTATATCTATCTCTGCATGCTTATTGCAGATCATTTACTTTCTTTGTGAAATATCCTGTAACCATTTCAGAGCCCAAATTCTAATGACTGCTATATAAACTTTCCATCAAAGAGTGAATTTAACTCTCATACAGCCACTGATTTTCAAATATTCAGCTGGAAACAAATGACCCTATTTCTCTGATGGTAAACAATGAATAATTCAACCAGTTATGCCTCTCAGAAGTTTTCCAGCTCATGAAAAGAAAGGATTAAAGAGGTGGACTATAATGCAGCAAATTATCGTTTTTGATTTTTTTCATCTCTCGTTCTCCGCTCATTCATCTGTTGGCCCATTTGCCCTAGTTACAAGGAACATTCACTGCCCAAAGGTTTGAGACAAATTTGCCTCCATTTAATGCACATCTGGAGCTTTAGTTTTTTAACTTGACATTTTGGTCTCAACTAGGATCATGTCACCACTGGCAGCAACAAGCTTGCTTTAGAGAAACGCCTTTACGGCATCCATATCCCTATAGCCAGAACAGTATAACATTTCACTTACCAATGAGATAGGAGCAATGCCTTGCTGGTTTCCTCTGCTTTCTTAGCAATCCTGTCAAAGATGGCAACTCGCAGCAGTCAGTGATTCACCCTCTCTAGAGGACACAGTGGGGTTGATTTACTAAAGGCAAACAGACTTTTCATTTTCCAAGCAAAGGGAATTGTCCCCAGAGCTTAGTGAATGAGGAGAAGCTCTGCTGACGTCCGTCATTCAATAATCTGCAAGCAAAAATGTTGTTTTTTTTATTTTCCTTGCAGGTGATTGCATTAAGTTGCACTTTGCTAGTGAAATTTCCCCAGAGCTTAGTGAATATGGGGAAATTTCCCTTGCAAAGTGCAACTTAACTTGCAAAGTGAATACCCTATTTGCCTTTAGTAAATCAATCCTACTGTGCTCATAATGGAGGATTTGGGTCAATTTATAAAAATATGTTTTTAAATTGTTCTGAGATATATATAAATAGAGAGAGGCCATCAGGTATAGTAGGCACTCAAAGGACTTCAACAAATGAAAAAGAAGGCCATTATATTAGCTTTATTGCACCAATGTTTTGGTGGGTCACAGCCTGCATTCCAAAGATCTTGAGAAAGTCGGGTTGCGACAAGCCAAAACACTGGTACTGCAAAGTTATTATACAATCCTCATTTGTGTAAGCCCTTTGAGTGCCTACTACTATACCTGTTGCTACATTCAGAATTTTGTGTGGAGCACCAAATTTGGCTGAAGTGATGATACTGCCTTCCTTTGCCAATACCTCTTACCAAGTTATCTGATAAGCGATGAGTACATTGCACTCCTGGGATAACTTATACAAATCAAAGCAAATATGAGTTTAGAAATAGCTGTATATATGACAAGGAGACTAGAACTGGATAGAAGACAGCATAATATTATTGTTTCATAAGTGAGAACAAAGGAAGTCCGATGGCGGCACTCCAAACAATCCACTTTATTGAACCAAGATAAAACCAATACAGACAATGGAAATACAGAGGGGGACTGGCAGGTAAACGCGTTTCACACTAAAGACAGCGCTTATTCATTACCACAGGGTAAACGTGTTTATCTGCCAGTCCCCCACTGTATTTCCACTGTCTGTATTGGTTTTATCTTGGTTCAATAAAGTGGATTGTTTGGAGTGCAGCCGATCGGACTTCCTTTGTTCTCATCTATGCAGCACACGAGCTTGGCTAGCACCTACAGGAGTTGAGCTTGAAGATTGGGAGTCTCTCTACTTTGAGCAGTGGCAAACATATTATTGTTTCATACTTACCTGACCTGTGAAGCTTCTTATTGTTTCATATGTCATGATGTCATGATTATGCAGAGCATGGATAAACCCTATTGAAGGGACACCGTTGCTGGGTGTGAAGGGATGAAAGGAAACTAATACTAACAGAAATATGGAGGTTGTCCTTAATGGCCTTCTTCTGAAATGGTAGTTGGTTCTATAATGTATACTTTTTGAGTCACTAACCTGGAACACGTATGTGCCTAGTGAAATCAGAGTAAAGTCAGAACTGTACTGTATACTTGCTCTGGGTCTGCGACTTAGAAAGTAATGAAGCCTTTGGATTAACAGGCACTAGCATTTTCAATAATGGCAGTCCATGTATTTTCTCAGTGCAGGCATTCTTTAAACTAACATACTGATGTAAGTGTAGCCTAAAATACTGGGTAATTTGCATATTAGTAGGCTCCCTAGCTTGGAAAACCAGGTCCAAATTGCTAATAGGGTGAATTTAAAAGAGAAGTTTGTTTTTTTTTTCTCAAATGATACTTACCTAGCTAGATGCAGCATCAGTACGATGCTGCATCTGTCCCCTGCTGACTCTAAGTGTGAGAATGTAGCATACACATGACCACTGATCGCTCAGTTCTCACTGCCACTGTGAGCAGAGAGCTGTCTGCTCCACCCCCCTCACCTCCACCCCACTCACTGGAGCGCTGGGCTGTGGAGGGTGAGGGAGCAACTGGCTCAGGTTCTTAACAGATCGCTGAGAGGCTGAGCCAGGTGCCACTCCAGACTCTGGGGTGGATCCCAACTTTAAAGTTGGGATCTTTCCCCAGCCTGGACCAGATGTCAGCTGAAAACGGGTCACAGGAGTGCAGAAGGAACTGCGCTTCTGTGATCCACAGGAGAAGTACAGCCAAAAGAGCTTTGACTGTACTTCTCCTTTAAAGAGGTTATAAACTGCTCTGCAATTACAGAAAATAAAGAGATATTGTAGATTTAAGTGAGCTGGTGATCTGCAGCCATTGACAGGATGTGGCCTCAGGGAAACTGCATGGTCTTTTTTTGACCATGCGATTTCTTTGTGGTTCCCGCACCCGCAAATGTGCTGCAGGCTGAGATGCATAGGGGTGCCATTCAGAATGAATGACAGCCCCGCTCATCTCATAAGAGCAGCGCGATTTGGCTGCGGGTGGTTGCAGGCATGCGAACAGATGCGATTCCCACATCGGCAACCAGCCCACACAATGTGAACCAGGGCTAAGTCTGCGCCAGTACCAGGGGCGGACTGACAAATCATGGGGCCCCCAGGCAATAGGGGATCATGGGGCCCCTGTGTCCTTGCCCAAATTCAAAAACGCCTATGAAAAAGGTACCAGGGGCATCTCATGGGGCCCCCTACTGACCCCGGGCCCTGGGGTAGTGCCCGAGTTTCCAAATGGTCAGTCCGCCCCTGGCCAGTACTACCTATGGCTAGGTTCACACTAGCATGCACAGTAAAAGGCAGAATTTTACCATGCAGGCTAGTTTTGTGTCAGCACCAGCAGGCAGCTGTGCTAAAATCATTTTTAATATATTGAACTGCTTGTGTTTTTTCACTTTGCTTTTTCAACTTTATTTTAAGTGTAGTAGTAGTGACACTTTTTCATGTCTCGGCAGTGCAGTGCGGTGCATATTGCTGCTATGCGGTGGCATGTCGTGCCATCCAGTGCATCCATCCACACATGCTGCATTTTTCCACAGTGCAATGCACCGCCCATAACATGAGCATTGTGGTGTGAACAAGGCATATAGAATACAAATGTTTTCCAATGGTGAGCTGCAGTCATCCAGCGCAGAAAAACACTGGCCACCACATATAGTGTAACGCAGTTGCATTCACATGACAACTTAGCATCAGCCAGGGACAAATGCCAACTAGATTCAGCTTCTCATCGGCTGTCATAAACACTGCCTGCATGTACTGTATGTGAACAGCTACAGCTGTCAGCAATAGCTGTCAGATCTGTACTCTGTACAAATCAATGACCGGTGCCGCTGATGTTTGCATGTAATCATTCATCTAAGCAGTTAAAGTGGTAGTAAAGTCATTTTTTTAACTTGTACCTACAGGTAAGCTTATGATAAGGCCTATCTGTAGGTATAGTGAATATCTTCTAGACGTGCACCATTTAGGATATACTCTCAGCTGCTACAGCCAGTGATGTCACTGACACAAGCGCAGTGTGGTCTGTATTCAGGGCACACCGAGTGTGCCATCAATGCAGAGAGTGGTGTGCCACGATCATGACTGTGTGTGCATGCATGAGAGTGACATCATCACAGCCCTGCCATTCAAATGGATGGAGAGCGCGAACCCAGAAGGAAGATCGAGACAGGATGGAAGCACCTACAGCGGTGACAGAGTGTGCTGGAGTGTTTAAAAAAATAAGTCTGCCATAATGTGCCAGTATGTGGTTACTCAGCAGCCACAGTACACTGGACCCAGAGGACTGCTGCTATCACTAGGGTTGCAACCTCATCCCTTTAAACCCAAACACATATTAATTACACAGGTTCTGAGGCTAATTTAATAAAGATCATATACTAAGTGAGCTTAACTACCACCTTAATCAGCCACAGAACCTGTGTAATTAATATGTGTTTGGGTTTAAAGGGATGAGGTTGCAACCCTAGCTGTGACTGTAGAAGCAGTGATTGGTCAAATATGAGATATGCATACAGTAAATACATTGGTCTCCAAACTTTTGAAGCAAAGGGCCAGTTTACTGCCCTTCAAACTTTAGGGGGGCCAGATTGTGGCCAGTGGGAACAGAAAATGCCCTGGCATCGGTGGGAGTAAACAATACACTAGGCTTGGTGGTCAGTGGGAGGAACAGTGCCCCATCGTTGGTGCCAGTGGGGTAATTAGTTCTTCATTTCTGGTGTCAGTGGGAGGAACAGTGCCCCGTCGCTGGTGTCAGTGGGAGGAACAGTGCCCATCGCTGTGTCAGTGGGAGGAACAGTGGCCCGCGTTGCTGTCAGTGGGAGGAACAGTGCCCCATCTCTGCTGTCAGTGGGAGGAACAGTGCCTTGTCGTTGGTGTCAGTGGGAGGAACAGTGAACCATCATTGGGATCAGTGGGAGGAACAGTGCCTTGTCGTTGGTGTCAGTGGGAGGAACAGTGAACCATCATTGGGATCAGTGGGAGGAACAGTGCCCTGTCGTTGGGGTCAGTAGGAGGAACAATGCCCCGTCATGGGTGTTAGTAGGAGGAATAGCGCCCCATCATTGGTATCAGTAAGAGGAATAGCACCCCATCGTTGGTGTCAGTGGGAGGAATAGCGCCCCATCGTTGGTGTCAGTGAGAAGAATAGCGCCCCATCGTTGGTGTCAGTGGGAAGAATAGCACCCCATCGTTGGTGTCAGTGGGAAGAATAGCGCCCCATCGTTGATGTCAGTGGGAAGAATAGCGCCCCATCGTTAGTGTCAGTGGGAAGAATAGCGCCCCATTGTCAGAGTCAGTGGGGAGAATAGCGCCCCATCATTGGTGTCAGTGGGAAGAATAGCACCCCATTGTTGGTGTCAAGAATAGCACCCCATTGTTGGTGTCAATGGAAGGAATAGTCCTTCATATCAGTGGAAGGAAAAGTGCCCCAAGGGCTGGATAAAAGCAAGCAAAGGGCCGCATCCGGCCCACAGGCCACAGTTTGGAGACCCCTGGTCTAAGCTGTACCAATGTAACTATGCTATAAAAATCATACCTAAACTTCAGCTTTAAATGACAGAGTGTGATAGATCAAACTACACATGTATGAAGTAACCTGAACAACAGCTATGAAAAGCAAAATTCATTTTCAAGCTCTAAGTTTTGTATTAACTAGACGATCTGAGACAGTAGGGACAGTAAAGGTTAATGGAATGTGTCCAGGACTTTGGCATAATACAGGTTAAGCGATGCAATGCTCTATAGATTTCAGTGTTGTAGTTACTGGCGTGTTTGCGTGCCTGTCCTGTGTACACCTGTCTCCTATTGCTGTTTGCCCCAAGATCCCCTGTTTACTCACACTGGTAATGGGGGAGGGGAGTGGAGAGTAAACCAGAACTCCACAGAGCCAGAACACTTCGTAACCCCTTGTTTGCCTAGGAGACCTGGGAACATAACTTCGCCTTAACTAGCTTGTTTCTGAGGAGGAGAAGTTGTTTGATCAATGTACTTGGAACGATAAAAGGAAGCTGATATTTGCCATATTGACGTGAAATTGTGACCTTAAGTGCTGCAGCAGAAAGTGTTGACCTAATGAGAATGCCTTGAAAGTTATACATTGCTGCTCCATTTCCAGCGAGCAATGAGGCAGAGATATGTACTTATCAATGGCTACTATTTTGAAGATTTCTCAGCAGATTGATACAGTATTTGCAGGCAGAAAAGACTGCTGAAAGTTACAGAGTGGCTCTAATGTAGTCCTGAAATTTGAATTCATTTTTATGGAACACTTTCCCAGAAAGGTCTTATTTTGGCAGAACAGTCTAGATTTTTTGGAACCCTTTAAGTGAATTTAAGGCCAGGCTATGGGCATTTAATTCAAGTATTTACAAATCTTACAAATGATTATGAGCTTTAAAAACAAGCTCTATAGCAGGCTTCCCACGCACTGGGCTCACTGGACCTGCTCCCCTGTGTTTACTTTAGAAATTAGAAGGCTGGAAGGCTATTGAGCCAGAGCTGGGTGGCGGACGTAGGGTGAGCTGAGCTGCTGAGTGAAGGACTTCAGTGCTTCTGTTATGAACATTGAAAATTAACTTCTCCCAATTGCATGCAGCTACAGAGATCAGTGAGTGCTTGTGTTACAGCCCATTTCCTGCTTGTTAAAGCTGAATTCCAGGAATTCAGCCACTTTTAAAAAAGCAAAGGTACACCATAAATTAGGTCCAAAGAAATACATGCCACTGTGTGGGCTTATCGTTATTATTTATGTATGACATGTTTATGGCTCCCCTGGAAGATACACTCCGGGCTGTGAGAAGAGAGAAGCACCCATAGAAACTATAGATGCCCCTCCCCTCTGCTGCCCATTCATAGAAGCCTTTGTATTTTGTGAATGAGTTCTGTGAAAGGGTACGAGGAGGGGAGGGGAGGGGCGGGCATAGCAGCTGCAGGGATTATACTGTTGAAGATGCCAGAGATCAGAAGGTCCAGCATCAGGCTCCTGGAACTAAAGCAATAGATGTCTTCTGGGAGTGCAATAAACCTGTCAGATGTAAATAACAGATATACGTCCAGGAGGCATTATGCATCTCATTGGATTTAACTCATAGAGTGCCTTCACTTTTTACGAAGGAGCTGAAATCCTGGAGCTCAGCTTTAACAATATGTATGTACTGGAATGCCAATATCTGGCCACAAGTTCACTTAAAGTATAACTAAAGGCAAAACTTTGTTTTGTTTTGGACAGAGTGGATAGTTATTAGAACATCTGTCAGCTTTTTATTGCTGACTGTACCCTCACTCTCCCAGCTTGTCCTCTTTACCATTATCACAGAGAGTGAAAGGAAAACCTAAATTTTGTATGTCCCCAGAAAAATCATAGAGGAGAAATCTTCTATCTTCAACCTTTCAGTTTGTCCTGTTTACCATTATCACCAAGAGTGAAAGAAAGTCGCAGATTGTGGGCTGTCCCCAAAACAATATTAGAGGGGAAATCTTCCAATGGGGACACCTGCTCTGGTGACAACCAGGGATTCCCTGATTTTGGAGGGACTTTCACTTCCTGTGCTGTCTACTGGGCAGGAAGTGAATGAAAGCTCCCCAGTGGGACACAGATGGCAAAAAAAAACTAACTGGGGTTATAACCTTTCTTTATTCTATCCAAAATGAAAAAAAAGTTTTGCCTTTAGTTCTACTTTAGGCAACAGAACATTTTACAAGTTTCTTTGAAAAGAACCAGACGATTTCCCAGGAGCCTCTGGGCCGGGAACGTCAACCTGATGGTTATTGTGCTGTATGAATCTTCCTACCTTATTTCTTATAGCCCTCCATGGTTTAGGAATAAAAATGTAGGTTCCATGCACACTAGAGTTTTTTTTAAGCTACAAAAACGCTGCATAAAAAACGCTGGTAATAGCGTTTTGTTAGTAGTGTTGTAGTAGCGTTTAGGATTGTTAACATTTTATTAGCGTTTTTACAGTACATGTAGGAAAAAAAAAGAAAATGCTAGAAAAAAGCTGTTAGTAGCATTTTAGTAGTGTTTAGAAGCATTTAGTGTTTTTTTCTGCTGGAAAAATGCTCCAAAAAACTACAAAAACTATTTCTTTCTGCTCCTAGAAGCTGAAGCTCAAACAAACGCTAATAGCCTAAAGTAGTGTGCATGGACACATAGGATAACACTATTTTTCTTCTAGAGCAGAACAAATGCTAATAACAGCTTTTAGGAGCTTAAAAAAACACTAGTGTGCATGGAGCCTTAACCTCCTTAGTGGTTTTCCCGAGTGTAGCTCGGGGTAAAATTTGAGTACCAAGAGCGGTAACCCCGAGCTACACTCGGGCTTACCATGCAGTGTTGCTCAGGGAGTCCCTGCAGCACTTACCTTGTCCTTCGCTCCCACGATGTGTCCCCTGCAGCGTCCCCGGCCATCTCCTCCGGTCGATGCCGGCATCCGGCTTCCGTGTTCCAGTCCCTGTGACGTCGGGACATACGGGCGCCGGAACCGGCGGGAAATTTAAAATTTTTAAAAAATGTCATTTTTGCTGTCATTGCTGTTTCAATGCATTTCACATACATTTTGTCCCTAGTGCTTTGTCCTGTGCCCTGCCTGCATTTTGACTGTTCTTTCTGCCTGGAAACTTAGAAAAGTCCATGGCGTCCAAAAAGCGTCCCTTTATGTTAAAAGCGGTTTTAGACCAGCTAGAGAACAGCGATAGTAAATCAGAACCACTTGCAGAATTGAGTGATAATGATTTGTGGGGAAATTTGTCATCAGACACTGAAAACGATTTTGCGACTTTGCTCAGCGATGTGCGAATTTGCCTCTGTATTTCAAATTTCAGTGTTTTTGGTTTGATTATATTATTGAATTAAATTTATTATTATTATATTATTATTTTTTATGATTATTTATTAAATTATAATTTATGATTTCGTGTTTCAAGTTTTATCATACCCGGGATGTTTAATAGACTCTTGTTCATACAGATTTCAGTGAGTTATTCCTAAAAATTACAGCCAACAATAAAAAACTACATATTTCCATACAAAAAAATGGTACCGCTTTCAGCACAAAAAATCGGAAAGAATCATACCGCCGAGGAGGTTAATGAGAGCCCAGACATTTCCAGTTGATAAAGGCTATGCTGTTTTATATGATTTTGCAGCTGATTACCGCAGGTTGCAATGTTTACCAGCAAACTGCTCAAATGTTTTTTGTCATTAAAGTCTAACTCTAGGATACAACAAACCACCCCCCTCTCCCTTTCACCACCATATAACTGATTTCAGGCAGTTAAAATAAACACTTTCTAAAAGCCCTTTTCACATACCAATAGCTACTGTCCTCCAGCGCCAAGTTCTTCTCTTCTTTGTGTACTTCCTGTTAGGGTCCTTCTTCTGGGTGTTCACCTCACTGCCTGAGAACTGATATTGGTCCAAGGGGAGGCAGGCATTTTCAGGTGTATCTGTGGCACTAGACTAGTGGTCACTGCAGGCAGAAATGACATCAAAGATTGACCTGGATCGGGGGACTCAGGTAAGTATATTTTACTTCAGTGGGTAAGAAAGCACAAACGCCTGGCAGAATGGGTTAGAGGGGGTTGGAAGTCATATAGTGTTTGCCCAGAGTTAGGAATTGAGTACATGTGTCCCATAGAAAATGCAGAACAGACAGTGCACAGTCCATATGTGTTCATCTGCTGAATCTCTGCAAATAGGAAACAGGATCTTTATTATAGAGAAAAGACATAGAGTTCACATAGATGCAGCCCCAAACTTATAAATACTGCCATCTACTGGCTCAAACATATATCTCTATTGAATACTTATACTGATGTAGTTGTTCTACAAAAATACATAAACATTGTATTACAACAGTAAATATGAATATGAACATACAGTTGTGGCCAAAATTATTCAACCCCCAATGCTGTAAAGGGGTTTAGGGACTATAGTGTACATTTGGAATTGTATTCAGAATCAAATCCTACAAGGACGTTGTAACTACCCAAATGCAACTAAAATGACATCAATTGTTTATGTAATACAGTAGTAAATGGTTCTTATGTGGTTTCTTCATTGCCACAATTATTCAACCCCTTAAAGACTACCACTCTGAAGAACAGAGGTTCATACAGGTGCTTTCCATCAGGTATTGAAAACACCTGTGGATGTCACCGAGCAGCAATCAAGCATAATAAGCACCAATTAGGCAGCTTTAAAATGACTGTGATACTCAGCTCCTTCTAGACATTTACTGGTGTGGTTACAAACATGGTGAAGGCAAGAGAATGGTCCAGGAAGACAAGAGAAGAGGTGATTTCTCTTCACAGGAAGGGCAATGGCTATAAGAAGATTGCAAAGATGTTAAACATACCAAGAGACACCTTAGGAAGCATCATTCGCAAATTCAAGGCAAAGGGCACTGTTGAAACGCTACCTGGTCGTGGCAGAAAGAAGATGCTGACTTCGACTGCTGTGCGCTACCTGAAGCGTAGAGTGGAGAGAAGTCCCCGTGTGACTGCTGAGGAACTGAGAAAAGATTTGTCAGATGTGGGTACAGAAGTTTCAGCCCAGACAATAAGACGCACACTGCGTAATGAAGGCCTCCGTGCCAGAACTCCCAGGCGTACCCCCTTGCTGTCTCCAAAGAATAAGAAGAGTCGACTGCAGTATGCCAAAAGCCATGTGGACAAACCACAAAAGTTGTGGGATAGTGTTCTGTGGACTGATGAAACAAAATTAGAACTGTTTGGGCCCATGGATCAACGCTATGTTTGGAGGAGGAAGAACAAGGCCTATGATGAAAAGAACACCTTGCCTACTGTGAAGCATGGTGGAGGGTCAATCATGCTTTGGGGCTGTTTTGCTTCTGCAGGTACAGGGAAGCTTCAGCGTGTGCAAGGTACCATGAATTCTCTTCAGTACCAGGAGATATTGGATGGAAACGTGATGCAGTCCGTCACACACCTGAGGCTTGGGAGACGTTGGACCTTTCAACAGGACAATGATCCCAAGCATACCTCCAAGTCCACTAGAGCATGGTTGCAGAGGAAAGGCTGGAACATTTTGGAGTGGCCATCGCAGTCACCAGACTTAAATCCGATTGAGAACCTCTGGTGGGACTTAAAGAAAGCAGTTGCAGTGCGCAAGCCTAAGAATGTGACTGAACTGGAGGCCTTTGCCCATGAAGAATGGGCGAAGATACCCGTAGATCGCTGCAAGACACTTGTGTCAAGCTATGCTTCACGTTTAAAAGCTGTTATAACTGTAAAAGGATGCTGTACTAAGTACTAAGATTGAATGTCACTTGGGGGTTGAATAAAACTGATAATGCTGTGAGCACAGAAAAGACATTTGTGGTTATTTCATTATAACTGTTATGTTATATTTGTCTGACCTACAAGTGCCTCTTTAATGTAAATGTAAGCAAGATGACTGAATGATCAAAAGCAATGTCAAACTGGCCAAAACACTCAATTTCAGTGGGGGTTGAATAATTTTGGCCACAACTGTATCTGTCCTAGGCCCACTGCAAGTGTATGAGATGAGAGGTTATAATCTGTTTTTTCTTTAGTAAGCAAACGAGGGAAATCAGTACCATAATGTGCTTACAAACTTTATTATTGTCCTCACGAACTTCTACACAGGTCTACAAAATTCAAAACTCTCCTCTTAATAAATATTATGACTACAGACAGGTATCCATAAGGCTCAGTCTAGCCATTGCTGAGGTCCAGTCTAAATACAAATGTGACCCCTTTCAACTCCATGAAAAAATCCTTGTGTACAGAGTGTTCTATACCAGAACTTCTCAGAGCCAGTTGATAATCCATTACCAGTACAGATGCAAAACAGATCCAATGCAGATATATGTATTGCTATGAAGCATCTGCGTTGTAACCAGGGCTTTTTTTCTCAGAGAATAGGTGCAGGAATTCCCCGCCAACCCCTTATCTCCACCCCTTACCCACCTCCAAGCACTGTCCCTTGGTGTCACCTCATACCCACCTCCCAGTACCGCCCTTTTTAGAGTATACAGAACAAAGTATAATTTTGCAATGCTAAGTAATTTGTATGTAATGCGTTAATGATAACAAGAAAAGCAATACAATACAGTAGATCCCCTGCAGCCAGCAACAATAGACCCCCCCAAAGCAAAATACCAAACCAGTAACGATATACCCCCAGCAGCAACAACAGATCTCCCATCAGCCAGCAACAATAGATTCCTCCCTCAACAGGAGATCCCTCCCAGCAACAACTGACCCCCCAGCAACATAAGACCACCCCCTAGCAACAATAGACCCTCATGCAAAAATAGATTCCTATCAGTGACAATAGATCCTCCAGCAGCCAGCATCAATAGACCCTCCAGCACACCCCAGCACCCTTTACTATTACATATGTTCCCCCGCATTCCAGCTGAAAAAAAGTCCTGCTTTTAACTGGTTGATTGCTGCTTCTGGGTGTGAGCCTCTGCTTGAGGTACAACAAAAAAGGATATAAGGTGTACAACCTACCAGAGTTTAATTTGTGGAATTATTTGATATTGTATATTGCCTGTGTGATCCATATTCTGGATGCCAGGAATTGGTAATCACCAAACCTTGATTCCTTAGACCAGGGATTCTAATTGAAATAACCCTAGGGTCTTTTAGAAGTACAGTTGTGACCAAAATTATTCAACCCCCACTGAAATTGAGTGTTTTGGCCAGTTTGACATTGCTTTTGATCATTCAGTCATCTTGCTTACATTTACATTAAAGAGGCACTTGTAGGTCAGACAAATATAACATAACAGTTATAATGAAATAACCACAAATGTCTTTTCTGTGCTCACAGCATTATCAGTTTTATTCAACCCCCAAGTGACATTCAATCTTAGTACTTAGTACAGCATCCTTTTACAGTTATAACAGCTTTTAAACGTGAAGCATAGCTTGACACAAGTGTCTTGCAGCGATCTACGGGTATCTTCGCCCATTCTTCATGGGCAAAGGCCTCCAGTTCAGTCACATTCTTAGGCTTGCGCACTGCAACTGCTTTCTTTAAGTCCCACCAGAGGTTCTCAATCGGATTTAAGTCTGGTGACTGCGATGGCCACTCCAAAATGTTCCAGCCTTTCCTCTGCAACCATGCTCTAGTGGACTTGGAGGTATGCTTGGGATCATTGTCCTGTTGAAAGGTCCAACGTCTCCCAAGCCTCAGGTGTGTGACGGACTGCATCACGTTTCCATCCAATATCTCCTGGTACTGAAGAGAATTCATGGTACCTTGCACACGCTGAAGCTTCCCTGTACCTGCAGAAGCAAAACAGCCCCAAAGCATGATTGACCCTCCACCATGCTTCACAGTAGGCAAGGTGTTCTTTTCATCATAGGCCTTGTTCTTCCTCCTCCAAACATAGCGTTGATCCATGGGCCCAAACAGTTCTAATTTTGTTTCATCAGTCCACAGAACACTATCCCACAACTTTTGTGGTTTGTCCACATGGCTTTTGGCATACTGCAGTCGACTCTTCTTATTCTTTGGAGACAGCAAGGGGGTACGCCTGGGAGTTCTGGCACGGAGGCCTTCATTACGCAGTGTGCGTCTTATTGTCTGGGCTGAAACTTCTGTACCCACATCTGACAAATCTTTTCTCAGTTCCTCAGCAGTCACACGGGGACTTCTCTCCACTCTACGCTTCAGGTAGCGCACAGCAGTCGAAGTCAGCATCTTCTTTCTGCCACGACCAGGTAGCGTTTCAACAGTGCCCTTTGCCTTGAATTTGCGAATGATGCTTCCTAAGGTGTCTCTTGGTATGTTTAACATCTTTGCAATCTTCTTATAGCCATTGCCCTTCCTGTGAAGAGAAATCACCTCTTCTCTTGTCTTCCTGGACCATTCTCTTGCCTTCACCATGTTTGTAACCACACCAGTAAATGTCTAGAAGGAGCTGAGTATCACAGTCATTTTAAAGCTGCCTAATTGGTGCTTATTATGCTTGATTGCTGCTCGGTGACATCCACAGGTGTTTTCAATACCTGATGGAAAGCACCTGTATGAACCTCTGTTCTTCAGAGTGGTAGTCTTTAAGGGGTTGAATAATTGTGGCAATGAAGAAACCACATAAGAACCATTTACTACTGTATTACATAAACAATTGATGTCATTTTAGTTGCATTTGGGTAGTTACAACGTCCTTGTAGGATTTGATTCTGAATACAATTCCAAATGTACACTATAGTCCCTAAACCCCTTTACAGCATTGGGGGTTGAATAATTTTGGTCACAACTGTAAATTATTCATGCTCCTGCCTTATCCCCACTTCAGTTTACACACTGCATTGCATGCAGATATGTCAGTTATCAGAGTGGGATTTTGCAAAGGGCAGAATGGATAGCAAGAACCTGCAGTCCCATCCGGAAGCACTGTCAAAGCACTGATTGATCAAGCTGTAAAATATCATATAAAATGCATATACAGTATAAACATATGTAATGTAAATGGCTTTATATTATCTCCAGTACATTTCAACCCGAGAAGCACTGCATGTACACTAAAGAATTAGGTAAAGCTAGGTAAATTCATGTTGCAAATGATTCTGAAAAAGACTAGTTTTGTAAAATGTTGTTACCAAGTAAGGAACACTTTTTAAGGTTTGGTTGTAGCCAGTTTATTTGATTTGAGCTAAATTACTATATCTCATTTCGTGTTATAATTGCCAAGCATATGTTGACCTGAAAAGGCAGATAATCAATGCCCAGTAATGCTAGCAATACACTCACGAAAATAGTACAATGCTTTTTGTAATAACTTTAGGTAAAATATGAATTCTTGAACAAAGAAAATGGAACAATTTATAGTTTTGAATATCATAACACCAGTAATAGACATTTTGCAACAAGCTAGTAAGTGTATTAACAACATTCAGAGGGAACCATAAAATGAGATACAACTGGAATAAATGCCATTGCAAATCCATACAGGAATAAGGAGTTCTCAAAAATTTTGAAACCTGCTTGTGATAGCTTGTTGAAGACATTAGGGGCAGCTCTCCCTTGAGAAGATGGATGAGAAGAGCTCTTCCCATCCTAACTCCAACTGCATGCCCATGGGCTACGTTACAAACAATGTATTCCCTTTTCTATGGAGAGAAGGGAATAGTCAGAAATAAACTTCAGAGATCTCCCAGTGTATCAGAACAATTTTCTTTATAATACAAGTACTTTTAAGTGCTATTGATCTGTGGTAACTGGTCCAGAGATTGTTGTGAGAGATGCTCAGAATGCTGGCATGGATTGCATTTGTTGGCTTATTTCTTAGTATCCTTAATTTAAAGGTTAGGTTGATGTATAGATATTTGGAGGTAGCAGAGTAAATTCTCTGCTGTAATCTGAAATTCGGGTTTGAAAAGATATTGGGATGTTAGAAAAAAATTAGCCACAACAGAGGACAGGTGGAGCCGTAAAAAAATACACAGGTAGGTAAAGATGAAATGGTAGGAGGAGTTTTACGAAGTGGCTGCCAAGGAAAGGAGGTCTTTCAGCAACATATGGTTTGCGCACTACATATTAACTACATCGTTTTTTTTTACCTCTTTCTTTTGCTTCCGCCTTCTTTAATAATTTTACGTGTTAAAACTAAACCTGTCCAACCACTTCTGTCTCCCCTATTTTCCTGGTACAAAGGGTGGGGGTGACTCCTTCAGCAACACAACTCCTTCCTCCAACACTCAAACAACAGAGATCATAAATCCGGCTTTGTTTAGTTACAGATTACAGAGACACACGTAGCAGAAAGAGAGAGGCGGGTGAGAAGCACAGAATGTAATAATGAGACACACAGACATACAGCCAAAGTTGCAAACGAATGTAAAGATGAGAGTAAGAAGCAGGTGAAATACCGTAAATCTCTGCACAGTTACACTACACATATGAAAGTGAACATAGTAGATTTTTAAGTTTCTTCAGTGTGCTTCCCTGTAATATGTCTGCCTCATGCTCCTCATAGAAGCCTACAGTTTACTGACAACTCCCATATTCTTTCTAAAAGGTTTTACAGATTTACGGTTCATAATCTATGTCCCTGTGTCATCCTGACTTCTGCTTTTCTTCTTCTTTCAGGATTTCACTTCTGTGGTGTGGATTTAAAAGGCTGGGATAAAAGTGACCCCCAACCCAGCTTCTTTGGAACATGTCATGTTAGCCTTGCATCAGAATGCTGGGCAAGAAACGGTGACTACCTGGCTTCTAATCATGAACAATACTACTATCGACCCGCTGACCACAAATTCTACAGCTCCACCATACCGTGACCCATTTGGAGGACATACCATCTGGCAGGTGGTGATAATTGTCATTACAACAGGAATCCTTTCATTCATTACAGTGGTTGGAAATGTACTGGTTTTCCTGGCTTTCAAAGTGAACAGTGACCTAAAAACTGTCAACAACTATTTCATTCTTAGTTTAGCGTGTGCTGATGTCATCATTGGTGCAATATCAATGAATTTATATACCACCTATATTATAATGGGACGCTGGGCGCTTGGCAGTGTTTCCTGTGACCTGTGGCTGGCACTCGATTATGTTGCAAGCAATGCTTCTGTAATGAACTTGCTCATTATTAGTTTTGACCGTTATTTTTCTATAACTCGGCCCCTAACATACAGGGCTAAGAGAACACCAAGACGAGCTGCCATCATGATTGGATTAGCATGGATTATCTCGTTCATCTTGTGGGCACCTGCTATATTATGCTGGCAGTACATTGTAGGGGAGAGGACAGTGGAGCCTGATGCATGTTACATTCAGTTCTTGTCAGAACCCACTATTACATTTGGCACTGCCATCGCTGCCTTCTATCTACCAGTTACTATCATGATTATACTGTATTGGAGGATTTATAGAGAGACAGAGAACAGAAGCAGGGAACTGGCAGGCCTACAGGGTTCTGAGACAGAAAACATTGTCCGGCCCTTGGGCAGTGTCAGAAGTGGCAGTAGCAGCGGCATGGGAGAATCAGAACGGTTACCAAGATCACAGACATCTGTGCCAAGGGTGAGGAGAACTTGTTGTTTTCCTAATAGACTTGCTGCCAGTCCATCACTCAGAAGCTATCCTCAGCATAAAAGTAATGGAAGCTGGAATACCATGGAAGATGCTGCTTCTGCAGATTCGGTGTCCTCTTCCTCTGATGGAGATGAAAACCCCTATGAGATGAAAAGTCTTTGCACTGTTGTCATGCGATTACCTATGGTCAGCTCTGTAGTTGGGACACCCACAGGTTCTCGTGGTTCTAATGATACTCTTGGAAGAGGGGAGATTGAAAATGAAGCCAATGGAGGCAAGCAGGAGGTATCTAGGAAACCATCCAAGGCCCAGGCCTCAACTTTACCATCAACTATTATTAAAGCCAAGATTGAGAAAACCCGACATGGAAAGAGGAAAAGCAATTCACTCATTAAAGAAAAAAAGGCAGCAAGGACATTAAGTGCTATATTGTTGGCATTTATTTTGACATGGACTCCTTATAATATTATGGTGCTAGTCTCCACATTCTGCAAGGACTGCATTCCAACTAAACTGTGGGAGTTGGGTTACTGGCTATGCTATGTGAACAGTACTGTCAACCCAATGTGTTATGCACTCTGCAATCGCTCCTTCAGGCGTACCTTCAAGATGCTCCTACTTTGCCGATGGGACAAACGCAAATGGAGAACCCACAGACACCAAGCAGCTTTTTTCAGGACCCCATCACAGTGATTGGGTGGGTGGAAATCTTAAGTTAAAGTTGTTAGATTCATCGTGTAGTTATACTTATGAATATGCTGTTGTAAGTGATGGTGACCCACAGCTTTTATGTACTCTATTTAAGTTGTATTGACACCAGTTTGTGTGCTTTCAAATATTACAGTTTATTTTAGTAAATGAGTAAAACACAGGAACATTTTTAAAGAACAAGTGTACCTTTGGTACAGTTGTCCTCTTAATACCCTTCCCCCTGCACACACACAACCTGAGTGCTGATGACCCTGTCTAACAGTTACCTTGGCGCCCATTCCAGCAATATTTACAATGTCGCTCTAACTAGAGCTGCTCAAACTTTCTCCTAAGAGTGTCCTCATCCTGAGCATGAGCACCCATTCATTCCTATGGAGACAGCAGTACTTTGAGGGACCACTGTTGGCGGCCATGAGTATGAGATGGAGTAAAAAGGGCCATTGCTCACATACAGTGAAGATCATTGGAATGTGAGCCAAGGTAAGCGTTAGATTCTGTCAGGAGGGGGGGAAGTATTTAAAGGACAGTTGTACCAAAGGCACAGTTGTCCTTTAGGGGCTTTTATGTAAGGTGACTATAGTCATATTAGTGCACATTTAAGCACTGTCCAATAAACTTGTTTATTTGTATTCACAGTTACTTTTTCAGGACAAGCTTTCAGGGGTCTACCCCTTTCTTCTAGTTCCAAGTAGTGCAACTACAGTAAACCTTTACAGTAAGTATCAGTATTGCTTGGACCTAGAAGAAGGGGATAGATCCCTAAAAGCTTGTTCTGAAAAATGAACTGGGAAAATGCAGACCTGTGCTGTCCACTAAATGTGCCCATGGATATAAAAGACCAGCCTTATGTGCAGTAACAGTTTGACTGCCCAGAAAGATTTTATTTTTAAATGGAGGTGCCGAAATATGCACTTTTATCACCCAAGCACACATCAGGGTGAAACAACAGCAGTCCACTAAAATTACCTCTTTAATTAGGCAAATTGGGCGGTCGCCTAAGGCCTCGCGCTTACAGGGGCCTTACAGCTGCTTATTTTGTCTAATGCAGTTTTTCTCAACTGGGGTTACGCAGAGATCTACCTGTCAGTCGCAGGCAGCTGACAGGTAGATTGTATGGACACAGGTGCAGAGAAACGGCTGGCATACTATTGGTTGTAGTGCAATGTTCCCCGTCCACCCCTCCTCCCCTCCTGTCCATCCCGGGTGCTTGTATGTGACATCATCTGGGATGGACAAGATAGGAGGAGGGAAGGAGTGCCAGCGGGGAACAGTGCACCACTAGAGGACTGTTGAAAGCCACCTCTGAAGCTGGGTAGAAGAAGAAGGAAGCTGGTACAGTAGTGTTCCCAGCTATGTCCCCCACACTGTGCCTAACAGTCTGTTCCATATAATGTGCCCTGTCCCATGTAATGTGCCCTGACCCATGTAATGTGCCCTGACGCATGTAATGTGCTCTGTCCCCTCTAAAGTGATCTGTCCCATGTAACGTGCCCTGTCCTATGTAATGCACCCAGTCCCATATAAAGTGCTCTGTCCCATGTATTGTGTCCTGTGCCCTGTTCAATGTAATGTTCCCTGTCCCATGTAATGTGCTCTGTGCCCTGTCCCAGTGCTGGAACTACCAGTGCACACACAGGAGGAGTGGGGCGGGAGGATAAGGAGCAGATTGTCTCTCACTCTCCTCTCTCATCCGTGCAAGGGAGGACGAGGGGGGAACTGTCAGTGTAGGCTCTGGGCTGTATGAGAGAGACGCTTGCCTCCTGCTGAAGAGGCACTGATAGGCCGTACTGAAAGGCGGCACTGATGGGCACTGATAGGCTGCATTTATGAGCAGTAATAGGTGGCACTGATAGGCGGCATTGATGAGCCCTGATAGGTAGCACTGATAGGCTGCACTGATGACCACTGATGGGGCTGTACTGATAATCAGGGCACTGATAATCAGGGCACTGATGATCAGTGTAAACAATGTACTGACAATCTTGCCGGTTAATGACTCTCCTTCCTCACAGACACAGCGTAGGAGGAAAGGACTGCCGATAACTGGCAAGTCTATTTACATGTGATCAGCTGCTCACATGGTAAAGGGCCACTGTGAATGACCCTTTACCATGATCTGTGATCAGCTATGTCCAAATGACACAGCAGTCACAAAGTGCACTGGATGCGTGCCCCAGGGGGCGCGCAGGAGGCGGGGTTCTGGGAAGAGGTCCATGGACGTCCTCTCAGAACTGGAAGCCCACGCTGTTGCCATCTTTTAGCTATGGTGCGTGCGGAAAGAAGTTAAATCAGGGTTCCTAGAGCACCCCTTACAGCAGAGTTTCCCTTTACATTCCAGAGTCCACAGAGATCCCCCTTACAGTGTAAATGGAAATTCTGCGGACTCTGATATAAGTAGAACTCTGTGGACTCTGATGTAAGGGAGAGCTCTGCGGACTCCGATGTTAGGAGGGCTTTGCAGATTATGATGTTAGGGGGACTCTGTGGACTCCGATGTAAGGGAGAACTCTGCAGACTCTGATATAAGGGGGCCTCTGAGAACCCTGATCAAAGGGGAATGCTGGGAACTGTGATGTAAATGGGGGCTCCGGTTACCAGAGTCTGCAGAATTTCCCCTCATATCAGAGTTCCCTCCATACATTAAAGTTCTCAGTTTTCCCCTTAAATTAGAGTCCCCAAAGTTCTCCCTTATATCAGAATCTGGAGAGCCCCCCTTACAGTGTCAGGGAACTCTGTGAGTTCAGATGTAAAGGGGAATTCTGAGTGTTCAGATGTAAAGGGGAACTCTGTGGATTCAAATGTAAAGGAGGAACTCTGTGGGCTCTGATGTAAGGGAGGCCTCTTGTGATTAAATCCATATGATTAGAAATATTATTTTATCACAAAATATATGTATAGCGTATACTACACAAAAAACATTTTGTTGTACTGCTAAAGTGCCTGGGTTTGGCTTGAAGAAAAGGTGGCAAACCTACCCAAGACAGTAGAAAGGGGGCCCACTGCAGAACATGTGAGAGGGTCCCACCGTGGGACCGTGATAAAGAGCCCCGTGATGGGAGTAAAGGGCCCTGGGCTCGGATGGAAGGGGGGTCAGGGGGACCCTTCATGGTTTATTGCACCGGGGCCATGAAGGTTCTAGTTATGCCTCTGTCCTGTTCCATGTAATGTGCTCTGTCCCATGTAATGTGCTCTGCGCCCTGTTTCATGTAATGTGCCCTGTCCCATGTAATGTGGCCTGGCCCAAGTAAAGTGCTTTGTCCCATGTTATGCGGTCTTTGCTCTGCCCCATGTAATGTGCCCTGTGCTTTGTCCCATGTAATGTGCCCTGTGCTTTGTCCCATGTAATGTGCCCTGTGCTTTGTCCCATGTAATATGCCCTGTGCTTTGTCCCATGTAATATGCCCTGTGCTTTGTCCCATGTAATGTGCCCTGTGCTTTGTCCCATGTAATATGCCCTGTGCTTTGTCCCATGTAATGTGCCCTGTCCCATGCTATGTGCCCTGTACTCTGTCCCATGTAATGTGTGCCCTGTGCTCTGTCTCATATAATGTGCTCTTTCCCATGTAATGTGCCCTGCCCCATGTAATGTGCCCTGTCCCATGTAATGTGGCCTGGCCCAAGTAAAGTGCTTTGTCCCATGTTATGCGGTTTTTGCTCTGCCCCATGTAATGTGCCCTGTGCTTTGTCCCATGTACTATGCCCTGTGCTTTGTCCCATGTAATTTGCCCTGTCCCATGCTATGTGCCCTGTACTCTTTCCCATGTAATGTGCCCTGTGCCCTGTCCCATGTAATGTGCTCTTTCCCAAGTAATGTGCCCTGTCCCTTGTAATGTGCACTGTCCCTTGTAATGTGCACTGTCCCTTGTAATGTGCCTTGTGCTCTGTCCCTTGAAATATGCCCTGTCCCATGAAATGTGCCCTGTCTTATGTAATACGCTCTGTCCCATACAATGTTCTCTGTACTCTGTCCTATTTAATTTGCCCTATTCTCTGTTCCTTGTAATGTGCTCTGTCCCATGCTGTGCTCGGTCCCTTGTAATATGCTCTGTCCCATGTAATGTGCCCTGCCTCCACGTAATGTGCCCTGCTCTTGTGTAATGTGCCCTGTACCCACATAATGTTTCCTGCCTCCTTGTAATGTGCTCTGCTCCCACATAATGTGCATTGCTCTCCTATAATGTGCCCTACTTTTGTGTAATGTTCCCTGTACCCGCATAATGTTCCCTGCCTCCATGTAATGTGCTCTGCTCCCACATAATGTGCATTGCCCTCCTGTATTGTGCCCTACTTTTGTGTAATGTGCTGTGTTCCCACATAATGTTCCCTGCTTCCATGTAATATGCCTGGCTTCCCCTTCATGTAGTGTATGCTCCTGAGCCCTTGTACCCTGTCCTACTAGCCCCACTCCTGAACCGCCAATGGTTACCTTACCCAGCCCCCAGTTCATTGTTATCACTTGAATCATTTTTCACATTATGGGTGTGAGTTGGGCATCATGCCTACATTTTGCTGAGCCCTCACAAAGCCTAGAGTTGCCTCTGGTTACCCGTTGCATGTGATCTGAGTTCTCTTCGCCCAGGGTTTCTTGCAGAATCTGAAGGTTAGCCATAGACACAATGAAAGATCCAACTGAAAATTTCTAGACTGGGCAATGTTAATACTATGTTTGTAGCCACTTTTATTCCCCACTCAGTGCTGTGCTGAGTCCAGTTTAAAGTGAATCTTTCAGCATAGAAATATAGTAGATGCAACTGCTCACCTCTCCTTTAGAGAAGGTTAGTTCCCTGGCTGTCATGCAGCTTTATTGGATTTGAAGGAACATGTATAGAGATAAGAAATTCTGACACTTTACTGACATACGTTATGCATGTTACAGGTCTTTGACTCAAAAAGACCTGAAACCACATTCAACCAAGCAACTAGAATTTTAAGAATAGCAATGAGAGCCCCCCTACACTTCTCTCATGATAGATTCTTTCAAAGTTTAATGCTTCCTCCAGTCTTCCACAGTCTGTTCCACAAAAATCCCAAGTCCTGATATACAGGGCATACAAACCTATGGGAACTAAGGAGATTTTTGTGGGGCAGGCAAAAAGCACAGAGGTAAGTAAGCAGCTTGGGTTGGGGAGTCGAATGCAGATTGGCTTTGGGGGGGTTAGTGGGTTAGCTAAAGTTCAGTTAAGCATACATCTGTACTATAAAGCAAGGCTAAATTTGAATACACCGAAGTTTAAGTTGTAGCAGGCACCAAGTGAATGTGAGACTCTAGCTGTGACCAGATGGCCCAAAAAACAGAGTTTGCTTTACAACCTCTCTCTACATAGGCTTGATAAACGTGAAGGTGTTACCACTGCTCTTTTTTCTCTGTAGGCATCTCTATGCATAGAAAACCATGCAGCTTGAAGTTCTCTAAGGCAGCCCATACATTAATAATTTAACAATTTTCTTTTTCAGCCAGCAGGTTGAACACAAAAAAAAAAAAAAAAGATCCCTCTCCCCCATCCTCACATTCGACATGGATGGGGAACTCCTTCCCACTGTGGTATTGTATTGTGAGAGCGAAAATAGCACACCATCAAAATACAATGATCAGTGTTGCCAGCTATACCCGACAACACTGATCGTGTGGGAAAAACCTGACAGGCTGGTTGCACACAAGTCATTCGATAGATGGGTATACAACCAGCCTGCCCATGCATGGATCAAAATTCAGATGATCCTTGCTGAACCGGCTGAATTTCAGTCCATTTATGGCTGGCTTAAGTTAGTGAGACTCAACTCATACATTATCAGAACATCTTTGTTCTGCAGATAAGATAAGATCCAAAATTCTGCTTTCAGACTGATGTAAGCATGACTGCAGGCAAAAATGTGAGGAGGGAGTTCATTAAAGATCAATTGCCTGGGGAAAAAAACCTTTGTACACAGTTGAAACACATATATGTAAAATTTTCTATCTGCCAAAAAAATTATAATTCTGTTAAGGCACTTTTGTCATTTATAAACCTCTCTCAGACAGCACAGAGAGGAGGGTGATAATACTTCCTTTGTTAGAGCTAAGAAATAGAGTGGTGTTACTGTTACCTCCCTGCCCATAGCCATCTGATTGGACAGTAAAGGAGCAGCAGAAGACTGATGAGCTATCAACTCTGCCTTCTCCTATTATCAGCATGTTCCCTGTCAACACGTGCACTGTAGCAAAGTTTAATGAGTTCCTAGTGATGCCCTTCTTCTTCCAGTCCGCTATATTGGACATTACTATAGAAGTAGGTGATATCAAGGCAAATTCATGTTAATATGCTAGTTGTATGTAGTTGTAGAGTCTTGTACCATGTTAGCCATTTATCAATATAGAAAGTTTGTAGTTTACATGAGACCTTTTATTGGCTAAGTTAAATTAATAAATATGCAAGCTTTTGGGACCTTGGGTCTGTTCTTCAGTTCTAAAAAATGGGCCTAAGTTCCAAAACTTTGTGGCCTTAAGCTAGCCAATAAAAGATATCAGTTAAACTACACATTTTCTAGCTGTATGCAAGAAAGTACATTTCATTATTTTTTTTAATGAATATTCAACTATTTGAAACATTCCCATAGCCCCTGTTACAAAATACTGTAAATTACATCAAAGGAGACCTGTATCTTTTTGCTGACCGTATACAATAGCACTAGATCATTAAATAAAATTAGAGATAAGTGATAACGTTACTCATGTCACAGTGCAATGAACAAAGGTGTGAGTAGCAGTATAACATATGGAGGCTTCAGATGTACCTAAGTAAGGAGCCATTGCTGTACTAGACTAACTGAGCATATATGCACCCTAACATCTATATATTTATCCAAAACAATGGCAAAAAATGTTCTAATAGAAGTTTTTATTGTATAAAGTTCATACGGAAAATTAAAGATTAGAAGATCTTTAACAATGATAGGAGCAGCATTATTAGTAGATATTTTCTTTTAATAATTACCTTTTCTTCCTTAGGACAGAGATTATACTGATGGACACATGTTCTGCTGTCCGAACCTGAGAAGACGTGAAGTCCCCTGTATGTGTGGCTGAGTGGACTATGAGGAACGCACTAAAACAAAATGGGGACAAGAATGAAAGAGCAACAATTTCTGCTCTACGTGGACATTATCAAATATCCAATTGACATTTTCCTTGATGAAGTCTGACTGTCTTGGGCTTTAACACGTCTTGTATATGTTATTTCGAACTATGGGAAGGAAGAGAGTCTAGGGAAGGCTGGTCTAACCCTTTCAGGAAAGATATTCCCTTTTCATGTTAGGGTGAATCGCCTGATGTGCCAAACCAAACAAAGGCAGTCCAAAGAGCATGATATGGTTTTCTATTGTTTACAAAAAAGTTTGTGGGAAGGGCTGTGTATTTATTATAAACTCAACTAAATAAAACAGATTCCGCATTAGCACATAAGATGGCCTGTCCCATTCATTGCATCTACTGTTACCAAGGTGGATTGCTGGTATGCAATTTTTAATGTGACTTAGCCTATGGAAAAGAGGACCCATGCTCATATGTTCAGTATAATTTTCAGCGTTTGTTATAGTGCTAGTTACGTGCTCCAGTACAAGGTTATATAGTCATATGCAACTTAGACATCACTTTCAGACAACTCACTGCCAACTGGAAGCGCTAAAATAATGGTAGTGTTGGCTAAAGTTAGCATTTTAGTAGTTGCCCAAAAAAACTATCTATTATATTTTCACAGCAGTTCTATAGTGCATTTTAGAGGTCCCTAACTTTTGTCATCTTGCAAAGCACACCGGCCGTCCTTTTTAGCAAAAGTTTGCTAAGTGTTAAAGTGGCTGCAGCATTAAAAAAAGCTGCTAATATCTTGACCTAAGGGGGGATTCCCCACCTTTTTCAGTTTGTTCTACAATGAAAAAAATCTAATAGTTATTGCATTGCCTCTGACAGATTAAATCAGCCTTTATCAACCAGGGTTCAGTGGAACCCTAGGGTTCCTGCAGAGGTTCCTTGAGCAACTTATGCCTTTTAGATAAGTAAGTGCTGGCAAAAATGTTCCATTGAACAAACTTTAAGGTAGAATTCTTCCTAAAGACCACAAATATAAGGAGCATTCTCCCAGTGGCAATCACTGTAATCCACTGTGACCTGCTGATTTAGTAATTATTAGCAGGGGTTCCCCGAGATTTGAAAGGCATTTTCCTAAGCCTAAGTAACCACTGGCAACAATGTTCTTTTTAGCTATCTTTATGTAGGAATTTTTCCCAATGGTCACAAATGTAAAGAGCTCATAATTGCCAAAAAGTCCATGTATGGGCACCTTAACAGTAACAGAAAGTCTAGCCTTTGACTATACTTTAGTGTAGATCTGGATTTACCACCAACAGTGCAGAGTAAAGAAGCAGGTTCACTTTAGTGCCAGTCCCACAGCTTATAGATACCTTCCCTAATGCCCTATTTGCCTACAGAAGCAAGGTGACATACATGGGGGTTTGGGTACTCACTCATCTTCCTCCCACACAACAGCACTTTAGCTCTGCATAAGCCCTGTGGCCAAACTGAAGTCTACACATGGCCTCTTTTCTTCACTCATGGAGGAGCAACAAAGATCTGAAGATACAGTAAGTAAAAGGTAGCTATTAGGGTTGGCATTACGGTGAATTTGTTGCTTTGCTGTGTGCTGGCAAATCACAAGTGTTCTTTAAGTTAACCTTTGAGCTGATCCAGAGTTGGGTGTGATGAGGGCATCCTGTTTACACTCATTTATATAAATGTGCATTCTCTGTTTTTTTAGTCATCTTTTTATATCACAGTTATATATTTAAAAAAAAGTGGAATAGGCATTGTGAATGCTGTACAATTTTTTTAATGCATTTAGGTATGAATGCAAGGTCAACCTTCATGTAGAAAATTATTTTTTTTTATTATTATTGTATTTGAGATCAAGAATGTACAGATTGCAAAGAATTTGTTCTCTTGTATTCTGTATATCTTTGTGTAATAAAACATAGTTTAATGTTAAAAGCTGATTAAAAGAAAAAATAACAACCTTCTGCCTACAAGGTGGGCATGATCTGCAGTTTTCAAATGCATAGAAGGTGAGGACAGTCCTGTGCTAGAACTTCTCAAGATAAGATACAATACTGTAAAATTGTTATACTGTACAGCAATTATAAAGATGAAAGACCCACTTGAGAAAAACAACAATAACCTCCAGATCAGCTAAATTGCAAACTTTTTTTTCCCAGATTCACACTTTTCTCCATTTATTGAAAAAGCTGTTTGCTTTACCATGTCCTTTTTGAAACTAGCTTCTAAATGGGAGGGTAAGGCTTCATTAGCACATGACCTGAGCAGTTTCTGATTTTTAGTTGGAAAGTGTAGACAGGTATATTTACGTTCAGGTTGGCTAAGGGCCTATTTGCACTAGAAACTACACATCTACTGCGTGTTTTTTTCCTTGCACATTTGCATGCATTTGATTCACCTTTGTATGGGCATTTACATGCAATTGATGCACATTTTTCTATCTACATTTGTCCTGTGAGGTCACTTCCTTCTTCTTTCTTTCCTTGAGTTTCTGTTTCAATCTTTTTATTAAGATTTGAAATAGCACTGGGACAGTACAGGGTAACATAATCACACATAAAATAGAACTGTCATCATAGGCAGTATATAAACAATAGCGACAATACCAAAATAATACAAAATAAAGAAAGGAAAAAAAGTAAATGAAATGAGGCGGGGGGGTGCAACCAGGGACCCATAGAGAGTCCATAGTGATCAATTATAGAGCGTCCCATAGAGCACTGCGTATGCAGCTATGTTCCAGAGGAAGCTTAACCATAAAGGGACCTTGATTCAGGTCAACATAGTAGGCTCAGTAGAGGGATCAAGCAGGGTTATGCCCACCCACCCTATCAACAACTGGGCTAGTGATAAGCAGAACAATGTATAACTAACCATAGACAATATAGGAATTGTTATGGTACTAAGCAGTTGACTTATATGTCTTTCTTTGGGTTTCTATATGCACTGCAATGTGTTGCAGTGCGCTTGCATGCGTTTTTGAGCATTTCCAGCATTAAAAATGCAGCATGCTGTACTTTTTCTCATGGCACTGCACTGCACTACATAGCCTGGATTTTGGACTGTCTATGCAGTTGGATTGCAGTCAAAAATGCACCCAACTGCACGTGGTGTGAAAGAGCCCTAAAAGGAATCGTAAAGCCTACTAACCAATAACTACTGCAAAGCATGGAAGAACCTTCTTACAGTAGACAGTATCAGCGTGACTCACTTCCATCACAAGCAATATTCCTATTCCAATGATGACAGCAAATGATTATGTATTTTTTTTATTTGCTCTTAAAGTGGACCTAGCATCTAAATGCAAAGTGTGCTTATTAGTATAAATAGAATAAAGAAATATTAGTTAAACCCCTCCCACCATGAAGAAAATTCAAGAAAAAAAAGTGTAATTAGCCTATACCTCAGCATTCACTCTTATAGGTCATATGAAGGTGTTTGACTTCATCCTTGCTTAGGCGTTATGGGAGGAGCTGAGATGTAGGACAAGTATATTTTTCAGGTTTCCTCCTATAGAGGTATTAAATCAAAACAAAAATGTATTAAATTGCAGCTTACCCATTCATAGATGTGGTAGCTGATTTAGTTTTCTGTTTTAGTATTTTTTCCTTTATTTTCTCTTGGTAATCCAGCAGTAAGTCTGTTATTTTTCAACTTCCTTTAACAGACCAAGCTGTTTAGCAAAAGTGGCAGTTAGAGAGTTGAGACAAATCATTTACTACTGACATGGGTGCTTGCAATGGTCAGATTGTATTCATGAATGTAAAACATTTATCTCAAAAGTAAAAACAGACTGTTGCTGTGACTGCATAAAGTGGAACTACAAACAGGTACATTCAAGACATGCTGTGAATCATAATTGTCTGTGCTGCTTCCGTTTTCAACCAAACTGTCAAGCCATCAAATGGCTGGTAGCATGACTGATCATGTGTGCAGCACCATGGCAACTGCAGATGAAACAGAGGCTAAGATGGCAGCTTTCTTGGCTATAAAGGATTGGAGGGTTTAGTTCTGCTCTAAAATGTGTTAGCTGGAGTTTGGCTTTAATTTTTTATTTAAAGTGGAACTTTACCCATAACAACTTAATAGAAAATAATGTTCTTAGCAAGAAACATACATTCCATATCAATAAGTATGCTACCAAAATGAGTGTGTGCTGTAAATTGCTGCCAGCATTGTTCCTGTCTCTATTTGCTGGAGGCCGCCATTTTACTGAAGCCCAGAGTCCTGAGCAGCATTAAATCAGCCTCTACAAATTCAGCCTAAAAATAGAGAGCAACTGAGCATGTGCAGAGCCGCATGAAATAGCATATTACTGGATTTTAAACAGTATAGGAACCTATTTTTAACGTTTTAAATAGCTATACCTGCAAAGGCCAGCCTGAAGTGACCTAGCAGGGCTTCATTTTATGATTAAGGCTCCTCTTTAACCATTTGCCGCCCGGCCTATAGCCGCTTGGCAGCCACAAAAATGCATTACATTTGACATCCTCCTGCACATGCGCAGTCCGCGCGGTTGAAGAGCCGCGCAGCGGCGCGATCTGTCACCGGCCGTATACCTCGGACATGGCCGATGACAGATCTGAGTATCGGCCCCGTTGCCGGTACCATGTGACCTGCTGTGACCGATCACAGCAGGTCACATGACAGTTGTATACAATGGATGGCTTCATTCATGCCATCCATTGTATACTACTGCCTAGCTGTGAATGGTCACAGCTAATCACATGCACATGTCATGTGATTAGCTGTGGCCAAATCACAGCTAAGCACAAAAAAAAAAAAAAAAAACCTGAATGAATCGATGTCATTCAGGTAAATGCTTGCTTATAGCAAAGTAATTCTTTGCTATAAGCAAATTGTGTAAAAAAAAACAACCAAATACTGATCACTTCCCCAAAGTATTAAAATGTTACTATGGTAACATTGTACTACTTTGGTCATAGTAAAATATGAAAAAAAATCTTTAAAAAAAATGTAATAAAAAAAAATAAATAAATAAATAAATATATATATATATATATATATATTTTCATACTGTCACCAGTCAGTTTCCCTGTTCACCGCCATGCTAGGTATATAATGATGCTGTACTGCACTGGTGACAGTATGTAAAAAAAAAAATAGTGAAAATAATTTTTTTAATTTTTTGATTTTCCGAAAAATTATGACAAAAAAAAATACAACTTCAAAAAACTCGCCATGCCTCTTATGAAGTACGTCGGACTGTCTACTTTACAAAAAGGGGTCATTTGGGGGATATCTGTACTGTTCTGACATTCTTGGACCTCAAGAATTTAGATTGACTGTCAGTACTTCAGGATTGATCAATATTCAGATCTATACCATAGTTTGTGAACTCTATAACTTTCCTACAAACGAAATAATACATCCTAACTTGGGTTATTTTCACCAAAGACATGTAGCAGAATACATCTCGGCCTAAATTTATGAAGAACAATTATTTATTTGTAAACTTTTATAACAGAAACAAAGAAAAACGTGTTTTTTTTTCAAAATTTTTGGTCTTTTTTTGTTAATTTAGCAAAAAATAAAAACCCCGGCGGTGATTAAATACCACCAAAAGAAATCTCTAGTTGTGTGAAGAAAATCATAAAATTTTAGTTTGGGTACAATGTTGTATGACCGCGCAATTGTCATTCAAAGTGTGAGAGCGCTGAAACCTGAAAACTGGCCTGGGCAGGAAGGTGTAACATTGCCCGGTATTGAATTGGTTAAAGGATAAGTTCTCCTTTTGGACAAAAATAATAAATGCACATTTTTTTGCAGGTAAAAAAATGTGCATTTATTATTTTTGTTTAAAGGAGCCTGGAAAGCATTGTAGCAGTGTTCAGTAGATCGTTGATGTCATGCAGGTCTCCTGCAGACCTGTCAGAATATCTGCTTGCCGTACGGGATGTATGAGCAAGCAGATATTCTGATAGGAAGCTTCAATGAACTACCACAGTGCTGCACAGCGCTGTGGTAGTTCATTGAAAACTAAAGCCCACAGCCGCTAAGGCTGTTGGGACTTGCAGTTCATTCATTCACGGAAGTCGGTGAATGGCACGGCAGCGCTCTTTTCAAATTTGACAGATAATACGGGGAGACTTCTCCCTGTGCTATCTGTCAGAGGGAAGGGGGGGCGGTTGCAGCTATGGGAACATGTTACACGTTCCACCCTAAAAACGGGCGGAACATGTAACAATTTTCCAAAGGTGGATTTCTCCTTTAAGTAAATCTACTAGTGCATCCAATATTACCCTCTCCCCTGTTTTACAATGCTGCTGCCCAAGGGTGACACCACTGCTCTTCCATCCAGAGTGAAGACACCCTAAGACAGGAAGTGTGATATGCTGGGATCACCAGATGAAAAAAAAGGGAAAAAACTACATAATAAAACAAATGCTGCTACCACATTTAAGCATTGGTAATAACATATTCATTTTTTTGTTTTTGTGTCTAAATGTTTTTTAGTTTCATTCAGTGTTTTTACAGGGGGGAAAGGGGGGATTTTTGATGCAAAGTCTGCTTTAATCCGTATTTATAATTGGAGCTAATTTAAGAGCCAAGGGAAACATTTTACATGGCAATGCTGTCACTTGTTGCCCAGCGGGTACAATACCCTCTGCAACCAGAGTGGTAAGGTTTTTTGGAAATGGTGTGATTGGTCCAACAACTGTTAGTTCATTTTTAGTCTATGTAACTGAACTTAAAGCGGAACTTAACTCTCCCAATCAGCATGAACTATCTTAACAACTTGCCCTCCAGAGGATTTACCCCCCTTCCTGACCAGTCCATTTTTTGCGTTACGGAGCTGTGTTACTTCAACTGACAATTGCGCGGTCATGCAATGCTGTACCCAAATGAAATTTACATCCTTTTCTTTCCACAAATTTAGCTTTCTTTTGGTGGTATTTGATCACCTGTGTGTTTTTTATTTTTTGCACTATAAGCAAAAAAAGACCGACAATTTTGAGAAAAAAAACAATATTTTGGACCTTTTGCTAATAAACATGTCCAGTAAAAAAATTTAAAAAATCTAACTTTGTCATAAATTTAGGCCAAAATGTATTCTGCGACATGTCTTTGCTAAAAAAAATCCCAATACGTATAAATTAATTGGTTTACGTGAAAGTTATAGTGTTTACAAATGTCAATATAGACAATGGGATTTTTTTTTCTACTAGTAATGGCGGCGATCAGCGACTTTCAGCGGGACTGCGGCGGACATTCTGACACTGGGGGGAACTAACTTGGTGTCACCCCAGTGACACCAATACAGTGATAAGTGTTAAAAAAAAGCACTGACATTGTAATAATGGCACTGGGCAGGAAGGGGTTAATGTGAGGGGCGATTAAAGAGTTAACTGTGTGCTGGGAGTGTTTTACTAGGGGGCGGGGGGTGTGTTCTGCACTGTAATTACACTGATCGGGATGGCTGTACTGTGCACACAGTAGTGTGCTTGAGCTGACAGGGAGGAAGATTGTTTGTAAAACAAAACAATCTTCCTCCCCGTCAGAGATGCTCGGTAATCACCGGGTGCGGGTGGGTACTTACCAGCCGGGACCTGGTGATTGACATCCGCGGCCGCGAATGGCAGTGTAGGTAGGGCACACACCCCCTACCCGTAAATGTACAATGACGTATATATATAAGATCCTGCGCACAGGTGCCACCCTGTAGCAGTATAGCTGCTATAGGGCGGTCCTAAAGCGATTAATTCTTATGCTGCTAGCATTTGTAAATAAATAGGAAGGTATTGTATATTATATTTACTTGTTTTAAACAGTTTTTTTACATTTCTTCAGTGGTCCTGGTTGTAGCCTAGGGCTAAAATGATGTCATACATCCCAGGAGTCTTCAAGAGGGGGGAGGGTCTTTCTCAGCTGCAAGCTTGAGCTAAGGGCAGCAGATGGATGCCAGGAAGTAAATGCTACTTGAATCATCTGTTTCTGCACAAGATGGCCACAGCTAGAAATGCTAGGGGGATGTTTCTCAACAAAAAAAAGCATGGTGACATGGATGAATGAGTGAGTTTGCTTTAAAAATTGAAAATGAGTTAAATAGTGTTTTCAGTGTTTGGTGCTCAGATACGGTTTAGATCTGCTTTAATATTGTTCTCTACATATATTTTAGAAAGGCTTCAACATTTTAATTGCAAATTTTTTCAGCTTCTTTTGTTTTTTTGTTATTATTATTACAATTACTTACTCACCAGCCACTTTATTAGGTACACGTTGCTAGTGCCAAGAAAATATCTCCCAAACTATTACACCACCACCAGCAGCTTGAACCGAATACAAGGCAGGATGGATCCATGCTTTCATGTTGTTTACACCAAATTCGGACCCTACCATGTGAATGTTGCAGCAACCAATCTGTCCATTCTCTGACATCAACTAGGCATTTTCATCTACACAACTGTCGCTCACTGGATATTTTCTCTTTTTTGGACCATTCTCTGTAAACCCCAGAGATGGTTGTGGGTGGAAATCCCAGTAGGTCAGCAATTTTTGAAAAGCTCAGACCAGCCCACCTGGCACCAACAACCATGCCACGTTCAAAGTCACTGAAATCCCCTTTCTTCCCCATTCTGATGCTTGGTTTGAACTTCAGCAATCGCCTTCACCACGTCTAGATGCCTAAATGCATTGAGTTGCTGCCATGTGATTGGCTTATTAACAATTTGTGTTACCAAGCAATTGAACAGATGTACCTAATAAAGTGGCCGGTGAATGTATATAGCACCGTTAATTTATGCAGCGCTTTACACACACACACATTATATATATATATATATATATATTGTACATTCACATTGGTCCTCAACCCACAAGGAGTTTACAATCTAAGGTCCCTATATCAGAGTCATTTATACTAGGGCCTATTTAGACAGGATCAAATTAGCCTTCCAGCATGTTTTTGGAAGGAAACCGGAATACCCAGAGGAAACCCATGCAGGTACATGGAGAACATGCAAACTCCAGGCAGGTGGTGCCATGGTTGGGATTCAAACCAACGACCATAGTGCTGCCATTCAGAAATGCTAACCATTTAGCCAAAGTGCTGTCTGTTTACATGGAAAACATTATCATTTTTCTGACATAAATCAGATCAGAAAAAAAGAAAGCAAAGAACAGCTAGATTTTCACCGTGACTATATTAGCTGATTCCTGTACAGGGATCATCTGACCAGAAACAACACTGATTAGTTCCTGACAATGAAAATGAGACCCCAAATGTCCAAGTACATGATCACAAGCCTAAGATATACACTTGAAGGCAAACCACAAAAAAAACATTGAGACATGATGTATGACATGGATGTTTTCAAATGATTTGTAACTGTTGTGGACAGTATTGGAGTGGTTAATCAATGGCAGACTTTGCAGATTTAGATGTATAGGATATGGCCCATCTTATAGTTGCCATGGGTTTGTCCTTTAATGACAATACTTACAGCTTACATTGCATTTATGTGTAGAATTGGGTTTTTTACTTGTTAAAAATTCAGACCACCTAATTCACTGCATTGTGCAAGCCATATAAAGCCATCAGGGTTCGTTCACAAAGAAACCTTTGCTGAGCTTAGACTCTCTTTTAACTAGGTCATTTCCACCAGACTGGCTTACTTACTTACTGTCATAATTTGAGAAGGGTAAAAAGCAAGATCCAGGAAACTATAGATCAGTAGCTCTGACATTGTTTGTGTTAAATGAGTTAAGGGTATTCTTATACACAGCTCAAAAAAAATGAAAGGAACACTTTTTAATCAGACTATAGCATCAAGTCAATTAAACTCCTGAGATATATATCTGGTCAGTTAAGTAGCAGAGGGAGTTGTTAATCAGTTTCAGCGGCTTTGGTGTTAATGAAATTAACAGGTGCACTAGATGGGCAAAAATGAGACAACCTCCAAAACAGGAATGGTTTTACAGGTGGAGGCAACTGACAATTTTTTTCATACTCATCTTTTCTGACTGTTTTTCACTAGTTTTGCATTTGGCTAGGGTCAGTGTGGCTACTGGTAGCATGAGGCGATACCTGGACTCTACAGAGGTTGCACAGGCAGTCCAACTCCTCCAGGATGGCATATCAATACGTGAGTGTATGACGTATTATCTGAGATACAATAGCTATTTTGACTCCAACTGTTGTATTAGTGACTTAAGTCTTGCTGAGACCTCTATGCCTGGCCTGTATAAGTATATGCAATCACCTCAGTCTTTATCAGATAGCTGTACTCACTTTTCTCATCTATGAAGGTATTTGTTGAATGCAGCAGGTTAACAGCAGACAACAAGATGTAGCAGATGATTGAAAAGACGGTATTTGCAGGTCAAAACATGGTTAATGTGTTCCTGGATTTGAGCAGATAAATGTGACCTAGAGACAAGCGGCCCTATTTATCCTAATAAAGACAGAGTGAAAAGGAAGCGGAAGTGCATCACAAGTGGGAGGGAACACAGAGAAGAAGACAGAAAAAGATGTTGCAATAACCACAATTACCACAAGACGGCAGTATACTAACCAACTATAATGAGGCTAATAAACAATGGCTTAAGGAAAATTAACTACATAAATTCTCAATACACAGTAATATAAACATTAACCATGAATATGTATTGTATTATATTTTCACGCAATAAGTGTAACGACACAATAGCCACAAATATTGTTCAGCGGCTGGACAGTAAATAAGCAGCTTGGTTAAGAGGAAAGGTAGGTTTAGGCGGAAGAGGGAGAAAAGAGACTGAAATACAAACTAAAGTATATTATTTGAGAGACAAAAGTTACTAATATCGTACAGTGCCTGAACAGTGCAGCTCCAGATGGCAGTGGGCATCAGGTCCCATCTGGAGCTGCAAAAAAACACTCTATAACCACCCCCAAGTCCAGCAAGTTTACATTGTTCGAGTTCTTTGCACTGCAACGTCTCCCACCTAATCTTGTTGAATATTTTGTGACCTGGATTGCCCCATAGTGGCAGATCCTAAGCAGCACTTTTTGTTTTTTACGTATGTTACTATTTTAAATATTTGTGTATTTATTTATATTTTTTATATTTCTCTGTATTTTTGACATTGATGAGGGTTTTGGGCTGCACATAACAGAGGCCAGGCATATCTGCAATTTCTCCTTTCTGCCAGCATAATCTTTCTCCTCCTCGGCACTTAGTAATCAGTTGTAATTTTTTTAATTATTTATTTCATTATAGTCAAGGCACTGGAGACATAGCTGTAGGGGAACGCCTAAGCCATAGGCTGCCCACCCTTCTACAACACAGCAAGAAAGTCAGGAAGCAGCAAATAAATAAATTCTATGACCTGGGGGAATGACAGGCAGCAGAAACAATTGGCTGTAGAATCCCGCAGTTATAGGTTGCCCGACCTTCCTCAAATAGGGACTGAAAAAAAAAAAAATACAGTACATGAAGAGGTAGAAGTGCTGTCAAGTGTATGTAATAGATGGCCAGCCTTGTTAATGTGGCCTCTTCCTTCCTTTCCAGCTTCACCTCTTTCTCCTCCTATGGTAATATGGCATGAGAAAAGGCTATGAGGAGGCTGCAGGAGTTACTCAACTTTGACCATGCTGCAGAGGATGTTCCTCTTCCTCCTCCCTCTGCTCCTCCTTCCCTTCCTCCTTCATCTTTTTCTGCCCCTCCTTCTTCCTTCACCTACTTCTCCTCCCTCTCCAATTTCATCTCTTCTTTATTCACCTTCTTCAGCGACAATACAGTTCAATACAAAAGGGTGAGCTTACAATCTAATAGGGAGGGGCTGGGAGAACAAAAGGTGATAACTGTGGAGGATGAACTGATGGGAGAAATAGAAGATTCTGTTATTAGCTGAAGGCAGGATAGGATTTCCTGAAGAGATAGGTATGCAGGGATTGCCTAAAAGTGGGCAGAGTAGGTGATAGTCGAACAGATTGGATAGAGAGTTCCATAGGATGGGAGAGGCTCTGTAGAAGTCCTGGAGACAATACTTTTTTTCCTAATAAAAGCAAAATTTGCTACAGTTGCTAGTTTTTTTACTTTCCTCTGGAATAAAACCAATGAAATTTGTGAGAGGTTGAACCGATGGCCATTTTTTTTTGGTCAACATAAATAAAAATATAAAAGTGAAATTCTCTCACGCATTTTATATTGCCATTCTCTGTAGAAGATGTTTCTTACTTTGGTTTTAGTACTCTCAGACTGATACACTCTCTGAATAATACAGTAGAAATATTTTTCTTTGTGGATCAAGCTAGTGTTCTAATCTACCTCAAGGGGTAATGAAGAAATACCAATGAAACCAAACTCTGAGACAAAGGTTGCACAACTCCGTTTTTCATTAGTACTAGTAGTTTTCTTGATTCGCTTTGTAAACACAAACCAGGAGGTGGTGTCAGAAAACAGAGTTTTCACACGGGACAAGGGACTGAGTGTTTGCTCATGGATCTGTGCATGTTTGAGTGCGTGTGTGTGTGTATGTAACCAAGGCCCCGGGGAACAGTCCGCTCTGTGAAAAGGGCGTCTCTCTCACTACTAACACTCCTCCGCACTGCTAGCTGTCATCACTGAGGGTTACTGATAACCACCATGTGTTTGATATATACATTGATATACATTGTGCCACTAGCCTTGGACTAATAACAGTGGGCAAAGGATACAGCTATCAAATGTGTTCGCATATAAAATCCTGAAGAGAAAAAGCTCCTTCTTTGTCCAGACGATTATAAAGTGAGAAAATGTGATTGGTGGCACCAGACGCAATGCGGTTTAATTTTATATAATATCTATGAAATAATATTAAGATGGCATGAAAAGGAAACAGTAGTCACAAGCATGTGTAAATTGTTAGCTATTGCTTGATTTTTATAGTGTCACCTGCAGACATAGTGACATTATGTCACCGTACATTATGGGGTACATTATTTGAGCTCTTCCAAAAAAAAAAAACACAACATACAGCTGTTTCCCTTTGTCTGATTTGCTGATGCACAGCTATTACATATTCCTGTATCGCAACCGGAACTAAGCTGCAGTGTAAGGGCTAAGGCTAAACCTAAACATGTTATATTTCCTAAATGGAAAGCCATAACATTGCTATGGTATGACTAAGTGATGCCTTCAAGAATATGGGGGGGGGGAATCTTCTAATTGCTTCATCACTTGGGCTGATTAAGCCTGGCAACACACATATTTTGGTAAAATGCATGGTTTAACATGTTACTGCAACACACAGTTCTCTGGTGCCTCTTTTTGATTGGCACCCCAGCACACCTTGAAAATGAACCCAAGCCTCATTATGACACCAGAATGCCCAGGTGGGAACCATCCCTGTGCTGTGGTGCACTGCAATGAAAAGAACGGAATTCCCATCCGATTTGTCATGCACTGTGGTGCATTTGCAGCTCATTCAAGTAAATAGGCTGCCTTCCACAATACACACTTGCCCATAAATGTGCATGCAGTAATGTACTACTCTATACCAAAAAGGTGTGAAGGGGTATAAAAGCAACTGGAGCAAAGGAAATGTAGAGGTTTATTAAAATTTGTTATTTTTAAAATGCATTTTTGTTTTCAGTTTTTCCGAAACATATTACAGGGTACATTAGGAGTTGTAATAGTACAATACAAAAAAGGATAAATAGCAATTAAGAAACGTCAAATTGTGGGATGCAAAAACTCCCTCCATGTGTAAAATATACATGGTACATAAAAGCAGAAAAGCAAGTAAAGGGGTCATAAAAGAAAGGTAAAAGGAAGTTAGGATGACATGGGCATGAGCCCAAACTAGGGGTGAGCAAACATTTACAGAGGGTAGGCTTTTTTAAACGCAAGGAAGAGAAGGGGTAGAGTGTATTGCAAAGAAGGAAGTAACAACAAGATTGTCATTTCATTTGTATAAGATAGAGGATAAAAGCAAATATCTGGTTGTTTATATGCTAAGTTTACTTTTGCAAGAATATAAATGTGCGTTTAATACTTGTTCCTCCAGAAGCCTGCAAGCATTGCACATGCAATTAGTGGATTGCGGGTGCATTGTGTGGCTCCAGCAAGTCCTACAGCTTTCTGCCCATCCATCCATGCGGCAGTGGTGTATTTAGTTCTTGTACTGCCCTAGGCAAAACTAAAATCTGGCGCCCTCCCCCACCACCACCAGCACCCTACCCGGCCCCCGCTGCTAAAGTTGGACGCCCCTCACCAGCACGAACACCCCTGGCCCCACTCTCTGACAACCCCCCCAGCTTCTACCACCACCAAGCACTAACCTTAACCTCTCTGGAAAGCAGGTAGTCATCCCCGGAGCCAAGGCAGTGTCTTCCTTCCTTGTGGTGGAAGCTTACACCCTCCAGCAGCATGCAGCCTTCTTGGATTCCAATGCAGAGCCTCATCGGGTCCTCATCCCTGCCACATGTGGCTTCTGGGGGGCGGCACCGCCCCCCTGAAAATTGCCGCCCTAGGCAAACGCTTTGTTTCCCTCGCGATTAATACGCTGCTGCCATATGGGCATTCTGTTTGAAAACTGCAGGGCTTGTGAATGAGCAACAAGCATGCTAATCAGCCTCCTTGCAGTCCTTTGAAGCTACAAGTCTGCCACAGTGACAAATGGGACTTGTAGTTTATTTATTTCTCTGATCGACAAGAATGAATGACTTTGCTGTAGCTGAGCTCCACACAGTGGCACCGATTTTAAAATGCCACAGTGACTGCGGGGGACAGGAACTCCTACCTACTGTCACTAGGAGGGGGGTGAGGGAACATGTGCTGGAATATGTTACATGTTACACACTGAATACAGGTGTAACATGTAACATGTTCCAAAAGGTGAACTTAGCCTTCTTTATAGGCAGCAAAGGTACCTTACTCCAGATTATCTTGGTTGAAAATGTCTCCAATGAGAACTGGATTCATACTATCATAGCCTGTGGGGAAACACAAATTGTAACCCTAAGTAACACCCCTGTGTGGGAACCACTTGTTTTACACAGAACATTTTCTTGCTTCACTGGTCCTAGTCGGGCTTAGAATATTAGGATAATGTGTAAATAGGTTTATTTGAGATGACCGTGTTTCTACTGATGATAACAACTGGCACAGGCCTACAGAGCCTCGCGGTAAATCTAGGCCTGCCTCAGATTCTGTCACTTACTCAGACATACAGAACCTAACTGTAACTGCCATTTAGTACTGTGTGTGCCCACTATGATACATTACATTTTCTACAACACATCTTCATTAAGACTACACAACATAAAACACTGAAGTCTAATATAACTCAGAGTGTTGTCATTGTTAACAATCACTTTGACTGACCACAAAACACATGCAATATATGACATTCACAAAATCCGTGTGTCCAAACTAAGGTTATGTTGTCTAGATCTCTTTTGGTTAGCAGAAATGTAAAGTATGAGGACTGACAGGCGGGTTCTTAACCACTTCATAGTACTATTTTAGCAGTTCATTTCAAACACCTGTACTGATGCAGAATGGGTAAAAATCTGTACAGATCCAGAGTGGGTGAACACCTGTACAGACCCAGAGTGGGTGAATACATGTGCAGACCCAGAGTTGGTGAATACATGTGCAGACCCAGAGTAGGTGAACATCTGTACAAATACATAGTGGGTGAACGCCTGTACAGACCCAGAGTGGGTGAACGCCTGTACAGACCCAGAGCGGGTGAACGCCTGTACAGACCCAGAGTGGGTGAATGCCTGTACAGACCCAGAGTGGGTGAACACCCATACAGACGCAGAGTGGGCAACATCCGTACAGACGTAGAGTGGGGTACACCCGTACAGACCCAGAGTAGGTGAACACCCGTACAGACACAGAGTGGGGAACATCCGTACAGACGCAGAGTGGGGAACATTCGTACAGACGCAGAGTGGGCAACACCTGTACAAACACAGAGTGGGTGAACACCTGTACAGACCCAGAGTGGGTGAACGCCTGTACAGACCCAGAGTGGGTGAACGCCTGTACAGACCCAGAGTGGGTGAACGCCTGTACAGACCCAGAGTGGGTGAACGCCTGTACAGACCCAGAGTGGGTGAACGCCTGTGCAAACACTGAGTGGGTAACACCTGCAGAATTCCAGGGTGGGTGAACACCTGTACTGATGCAGAATGGGTAAAAATCTGTACAGATCCAGAGTGGGTGAACACCTGTACAGACCCAGAGTGGGTGAATACATGTGCAGACCCAGAGTTGGTGAATACATGTGCAGACCCAGAGTAGGTGAACATCTGTACAAATACATAGTGGGTGAACGCCTGTACAGACCCAGAGTGGGTGAACGCCTGTACAGACCCAGAGTGGGTGAACGCCTGTACAGACCCAGAGTGGGTGAACGCCTGTACAGACCCAGAGTGGGTGAATGCCTGTACAGACCCAGAGTGGGTGAACGCCTGTACAGACCCAGAGTGGGTGAACACCTGTGCAAACACTGAGTGGGTAACACCTGCAGAATTACAGGGTGGGTGAACACCTGTACTGATGCAGAATGGGTAAAAATCTGTACAGACCCAGAGTGGGTGAACACCTGTACAGACCCAGAGTGGGTGAACACCTGTACAGACCCAGAGTGGGTGAATACATGTGCAGACCCAGAGTGGGCAAACACCTGTACAGACCTAGAGTGGGTGAACACCTGTGCAAACACTGAGTGGGTAACACTTGCAGAATTCCAGAGTGGGTGAACACCTGTTCTGACGCAGAGTAGGTGAACATCTGTACAAACACAGAGTGGGTGAAAACCTGTACAGACCCAGAGTGGGTGAACACCTGTACAGACCCAGAGTGGGTCAACACCTGTACAGACCCAGAGTAGGTGAACATCTGTACAAATACATAGTGGGTGAAAACCTGTACAGACCCAGAGTGAGTGAACACATGTGCAGACCCAGAGTGGGTGAATACATGTGCAGACCCAGAGTGGGTGAATACATGTGCAGACTCAGAGTGGGTAAACACCTGTACAGACCCAGAGTAGGTGAACATCTGTACAAATACATAGTGGGTGAAAACCTGTACAGACCCAGAGTGAGTGAACTCATGTGCAGACCCAGAGTGGGTGAATACATGTGCAGACCCAGAGTGGCTGAACACATGTGCAGACCCAGAGTGGGTGAATACATGCGCAGACCCAGAGTGGGTGAATACATGTGCAGACCCAGAGTGGGTGAACGCCTGTGCAAACACTGAGTGGGTAACACTTGCAGAATTCCAGGGTGGATGAACACCTGTACTGACGCAGAATGGGTAAAACCTGTACAGACCCAGAGTGGGTGAGCATCTGTACAAAGCAAGAGTGAGTGAACTGTAAAGTACACAGTATTCTGTTCCACCAACAAAAATGTACAGGGTGGACAGGAATAGCAACAATGAGCACCCAGCCTTATTGCTCTGTCTGGCAGGGCAGTAGGCTGGAATCTTATTATACACAGGAATGTATTAGTGAGAATCAGAAATATGATGTGTTGAATGACTATGTTCCACCCCTGACACATGGAATGGATGTAGTTATTATAGGCTATACCAGGGTCGGTGCTAGATTGTTTTGCTCCCTAGGCAAGACCAGCTACTTGCGCCCCCCCCCAAAAAAAAAAACATTTAAAAACAATAGAAAATATTAAATCAAAAAAACATGTAACTGCTACATTTCTTTTAATTTGCAAAAATAAGTGCCATAAGATGCTACCAGCACCAATATTAAAGACTAAATCAGTGTCACGGATGGACTGTATCTGTGGCTGGCAGTGGCAGGGTGACATACAGTGACACTGACAGATTCCAGGCAGGAATTCCCCAGGCAATGGGGGGAGATAAAACACCATGACAGCAGGCAGCTGAACTGAGCGATCAAACACAGTGACAGATCTGAAACAACACATTACTACCAACACTGACACAGATCAGCAGGCACTAGAAAAGCAAGCTGTGGGATTACGATGATGTCATCATTCACCGACACATTACACATGTGATGGATGGATGAATGGCCTGGTCACATTCACACAGACACAAAACATCAGAGCCAGACATTACCTTCCTCTGCAGGCGCAGCTCCGCCTCCACTGATAAATGGGAAGAGAAGGACTGGAACTCCACAGTGATCAGCAGCTGCCAGCCGGCTTGCAGTAAGGGACTGAGTCTGAGAGGAATACTGGAAGGAGCAGCAGCTCAGCTGCTACACTGGCCCCAGACACCCAGCATCTTACTCTGTCTTTTCTTCCTCCCCTCTGCCGCTCCTCCTCCAAGCTGAAGGATCATTCATGATATGGTGGAGTCCCACACAGAGAGAGTGATGGCCTGTACTGCTGCCAGGCACCCCTAAGTGGCAGTGCGCCCTAGGTAGCCACCTAGTTTGCCTAGTGTAAGCACCAGCCCTGGGCTACCCATTTTCTTAAGGCATAGCTGAAGGTGCTGACAAAAGTATTGTGGACAAACCTTTTATCGTTTATTTGAATTTTAATATACTACTGAGACTCAATACAATAAAAATCTAGCTGTAGCACAACCCATACTGTGCTGCGAACACTGCTTTTTATGATCACAAAATTTAAATACAGGCTAAAACAAATGTCAATTCAAGTTTACTTGGTGACACCTTCATATCATGTATAAAATTAATAGTTTCTTGATAAGAAAAATAATATCTATTCCAATATCCTGTACATGGAACCACCTAAGAAAACAAACTATTGTGTTTTTTAAAACATAACAGAGGATGCTGAATGGTATTCTGTATTGTGATAGAAACAACACGGTTAACTGCAAGCTGTTTGGTCCTGCAAAAACTACAATAGAGAACAGGTAGTGCATGACCTCTGCTGGTAGATCTGTGCATTGCCTTGAAAGTACCATAAATGAAATCTCAACTCTATTTTTGTAATGCCGAGCATGGCAAAAACTTACCGCAATATACATGGAAGAAAAAAACATACATGGAAGAAAAAAACAAAGTGCTATACAAGTACTGGGAACAAGCCAAGATATGCACATCATGAATGGCCTACTATGACTATCCATAGGGCATTACTGTGACAACAAAGGAAGAAAAAAGACAAGGAAGACTGGTAATCTCATCAAATCTAACACTTTACGTGACAAAACCCTGCACTGCATAATATTTACTTTATCATAAAAAAAACACCTTCCTAGTACAGGAAATTAAAATTTTAATCACTGTGGGAGAAGCTTAAAACTGCAACTCTGCCAAAAAGAAAAAAGAAAAGAAACAAAATGGCATTGTTACAGAATCCGGAAAGATTTTGTGTTATAAATAAACAGATTAAAATATAAAATAAACAGGGACAGTAAACATTTTCACATAGTGTAGAAAAGCCAATATTCTCACTATTTCCTTCTTGTTTTTCGTCATCCCTTAATCACTATTTTAAACAAAATTTAAAAAAAAAATACATATATATATATATATATATATATATCTATATATACAGTGAAGGAAATAAGTATTTGATCCCCTGCTGATTTTGAATGTTTGCCCACTCACAAAGAAATGATCAGTCTAAAAATCAAATGGTAGGTGTATTGTAACACTGAGAGACAGAATAGCAACAAAAAATTCAAAAGAAATGCATGTCTAACAAATTATGCACTGATTTGCATGTTCATAAGGGAAATAAGTATTTGATCCCCTATCATTCAGCAGGATTTCTGGCTACCAGGTGTCTTTCATACAGGTACCATGCTGAGATTAGAAGCAGTCTCTTAAAGGGAGTGCTGCTAATCTCATGTTGTTACCTGTACAAAAAACACCTGTTCACAGGAACAATCAAACAATTAGATTCCAAACTCTCCACCATGGCACCATTCCAGTTTTATCACTCTAATTTACAACTTCTTATCCAGTCAACATCAACTCTTCCCTACCTTTAACTCCCTTAATGTTTTTCTTATGCCCTCCTAACCACCTGTCCCCTGGATCCTGTTACCTCTCAAATACTGCGGTCACCCTCTGGCTCCATTCTACGCACTCTAACTCACATCTTCAATCTTTTCCTCTCTTCCCCAACTCTCTAAACCATGCACTAGTCACCCCCATACTTAAAAAGCCTTCCTTGGACCCCACCAATCTTAACAACCTACACCCCATCTCCTTGCTCTCCTTTTTCCTACAAACTCCTTGAATGCCTGGTCTAAAACCGGCTGACTGTCCACCTCATTAGGAATAACCTTCTTGATCCCCTTCAGTCTGGATTTTGCCCTCAACACCGTACAGAAACTAACCTTTAGGCTGCCTTTGATATGTTTGACCATTCCCTCCTTCTCAAAAAACTTTACTCCTTTGGTCTCTGTGACTGTACTCTATATCAGTTCTCATCCTACCTATCCCACCACACCTTCAGTGTCACTTAAAATTCTACTTCCTCCTCTCTTCTTCGTTTGTCTGTCAGGGCCCCCAAGGTTCTGTTCTTGGACCTCTCCTATTCTTGATCTACACCTCCTCCCTGGGTCAGCTGATAGCCTCCGATGGCTTTCAATATAATTTCTACGCTGACAACACCCAAATCAATCTCTTTACTCTGCAGCTCACAACATCAGTCTCCTCAGGCATCACTAATTTACTGACCAACATATCAGTCTGGATGTCACACTACTTCCTCAAATTCAATCTATCCAAAACTGAGCTCATAATATATCCTACCCCACGTGCCCCCTCCCCTGACTTCTCCATCAAGTTCAATTGCACAACCATCAACCTGTCCCCCCGTGCCAGGGTGCAAGAGGAAGAAGGGTCAGCCGCACACCGGAGGATTGATGAATATAGTCTGTATTTATTGATCCATAGGACACACAAAACACCAGGACATGAATACAGGACCTGTTAACTCGTTTCATATGATCTCGTGCTTAATCAAAACCCTCATGCCAGGGTGCTAGGTATAACCCTGGACTCTGAACTCTCTTTTTCGGCCCCACATCTAATCACTGTCCAAAGCTTGCTACCTCCACCTCAGCAACATCTCCAAATGCCCCTTATTAACCAATGACACCACAAAGCTTATAATGCACTCTTTAGTCATCTCTCGCCTCAACTACTGCAATTCCCTCTTCATTAGATTACATTTATATAAGTTATCCCCTCTTTAGTCCATTATGAATACTGTTGCCAGACTCATCCACCTTACCAACCAATTAGTGTCTGCTACCCCTCTCTGCCATTCCATTCATTGGCTGCCACTCACCTAATAAATTAAATTCAAAATACTAACAATAACTTGCAAAGCCATCCACAACTCAACCCCAATCTCCTAGATTGTGAGCTCGAAAGAGCAGGGCCCTTGAACCCCTCGTGTATTGTATTGTTACTGTTTTGTCTCCTGTTCTGTCCCCCTTGCTATTGTACAGCGCTGAGCATACCCTTTGGCACTATATAAATACTGTATAATAATAATAATAATATATCACTAACCTAGACTTAAAAGATGGACCAAATCGTTCTCTTTGTTCCACCCAAGACCTCCTGCTCTCCAGCTCCCTTGTCGCCTCCCAGGACTTTTCCCAAGTCTCTCCCATCCTATGGAATTCCCTACCCCAATCTGTCAGGCCTCCTACTCTGTCCACCTTTAAGCGTTCCCTGAAAACCCTTTTCTTCAGAGAAGCCTATCCCACCACCGCATAACAACTGCATTTCTGCTTTCTCCATTAACTTATCCCTCACAGTTATTACCTTTTGTATCATTTGACCCTCCCTTTTAGATTGTACACTCTAACAAGCAGAGTACTTGTGCAAATGCTTAGTATTAGCACCGATACTGTTATCAGTATAGGTTTCTACCCCTTTAACCACACATATCTTGGACCGCACATTACCGGGGGCACCTCTATTCTCCATATGTAGCTTCGTATTTATAAACAGCATTCTATTTCTTTAGGTGAAGACCATATTTGTTCCACTAATCAGTGGCTGTGGCATAATCCACACCTACCACATTTCGCCTCTCTCACCTGTGTTCAACTATGTGCAAGATAAGAGTTAACTTATCTACACCAACTACGACGGGGGCACATTCAAATCTTTTGCTCAACTGCTCCAGGAGTTGCGTATCCAAATGCACTATTCCTTTCGCTAAGCACAAATCAGGCATGCTGCAGAAGTACAAAATGGTCTCTGTAATGTGTGCCTTACTAATTCAACAGTTGAGTGGACCCTCCTTTGTCCAGATCATACATGGTTGATATCCTCCTATTACTCTTTGCTTATGGATAAACCAAACTCTCACCTATTGAGGATTCAGAACAAGTGGTTGGGAGATATCCCTGATTTCACCAATGAAAATTGTCAGGAGTTGTTGAATTCACACTCGGGGACAGTGATTTCAGTCAAAGATAAGCTCATTCAATTCTGCTATTTGCATAGAGTGCATTACACCCCGGCCCATTTGTTTAAAATGCATAAGAGAGACCAGGGGCAGACTGACCATTCCTATCTGTCCTAAATGTGAAAGTGAGGACAGGTGACTTTCTACATTTGGGGATGCAATAGGATACATAAACAGGATCAAATTCCGCAAGTCTCCAATCACCTTATTCCACAATGCTGTAAATATTAAAGAGGATATCCTCTCTTTTCAAAAAGCTTAATTAAATAGAGATTGCGCTATGTGAAACAATAAACTTCATACAACAGGAATATGCACTATGAAGACCCTCATACCTATGAAAAGCAATCAAAATCAATAAAAACAAATAAATAAATTAGTATTGTGTAAATTTCACTAATCATTTGCATACATATGAAGATACTCAAAACTGTGAAATGTGATCAAATCAAAAAAGCAGTGACATATTGTCCATGTAAGCATATAATAAAGTCCATATGAAGATGGAACTCCACAATCAGTTATAACGCTGTATGTCAATGTTGTAGGTGTAATATGAATAGTCTTCCTTCAGATATTCACCAACATGTACACCACCACCACCACCAAATAATTAAATGGAGGCTTACCAGAAATAGAGACCCCTTAATTATAGGGGGTCTCAACCAGCATTGCAATGTAAGATATTAGCAGGTTCTCCATGCCATGCCTGGAACAGGGACCTTCCAAACCTCAAAACCCAAATGTGAACTCCAAAACGGTGCCAAATAATAACATGAAAGAAAAAACATGCCTCTCATAGTGTAATACGTATCAAAATCCTTTATTTGCGCAAGTAAAAGCCTACGTACAGGCTGTAGAACAATTAAAAGCATTCAAAAAGACCGCTTCCAAGATGGCCAACAGCGCGATGAGGAGCCAATCTCTACAAACCTGAGAGGTGCGCAGAGTTAGAGACATAGGGCAGTGGTGTGAGATGCCCCCAGGAAGATACCAAACCTCATGGACATCAGCAAATAAGAAAGGATTGGCAAATGCCTGGTCTATGCGGGAGGATGTCCTATGTGTGGTGGAGAGACAGGAATAGGCTTGGCTGGATGGATTGTGCCAGCTCCAGATCTCAAGAGAGAATTGAGTAAAGTCTCCCATAATAAGTATTTTAGCTGGGCAGTATGTTATCCAGTAGGACATATAGCAAATTAGGACTAAAGGGGGTTGGACATACAAACTAATCAATACATATTTCTGATTCCAAGCAGTGAGCACCAGCACAACATATTTACCATTAGCATCTGTATATACACCCTCTACATTGCACAGAAAGGATTAACTTAATAAAACAGGCACTCCACTAGAGTAGGAAGAATATGTGGCGTAGAACACTTTCTGAACCCAGGGCCTCTTTATGGACAGGACCTTGCTACCCACCCAGTGTTTCTCCTGTAAGAAGAGCACATGAGGGTATACGTTTTGACATATTGGAACAACAGAGCCCTCTTCCATTTAGAATTGAGGCCTCTGATATTCCAGGACATCAGCTGGAGGCAATCTAAGGTTTGGTTACCCATAATGCATACATCTGAAGACATGTACATGAGAAGAGGCTAGTAAAACAAAAAATCATCAGTATAAACATATTGCGGTTAGGACATGAGCCATCAAAAACAAAAACACAGCAAAAGCATAGAAAATCAGTCCAATTTACAAAGCTGAAAACTTCCTGCACTCCCACCGCAAAAAAAACCCCAAAGAACAAAAACAAACAGGCAGCAGGGGGCTTATACCATAAACAAAACAGATGGAGCATCCTCAAAAAACAGAGAGGCTATGTTCAAAAAAACAAAAAAAAGGGTCCTCAACAGAGGAATGTTCCAGAAAAAACGCTGTTCCTCTGGAACTCGCAGTGTGGGAGCAAAAAGGCAAAACTGGAGGCAAGTGACAAACCAAACAATCAGTCAGCATCTAGTTGCACCCCATATCAGATTGGTACTGGCAGAGGTAAATGAGTAAAGACAACTGTAGACACCAGGGGGCGGACTGACAACTCATGGGGCCCCTGTGTCCTCGCCCACACCCAAAAAAGTCTATGAAAAAGCCAATGAAAGATACCAGGGCAGGGGCGGACTGACATCTCATGGGGCCCCCAGGCAATAGGGGATCATGGGGCCCCTGTGTCCTTGCCCAAACTCAAAAAGGCCTATGAAAAAGGTACCAGGGGCATTTCATGGGGCCCCCTACAGTGCCCGAGTTTCCAAATGGTCAGTCCACCCCTGGTAGACACACAGCGTTAGGGCATCAGCATGCGAGTCAGAACGTGATAATCTGGTAACAGGTAAAAACATGAGAATAGAAGAACCATGCTGAAGATACTTGTGATCATCTGGATGACATGCAGGAGAAGAGCAGAGCTGCATGAAGAAGGCCCTCCAAATCAACAGGAATCCAGACAGGAAGCCATAGCAACAGGGGAATAAAAAAAATATAGCTGTCTCACCATCCAAGATGATTAGATGACTAGGGTAGTGGAGACTGTAGGTTAGACGTTATCCTAGAGGTGTTTCCGAACCACCATGAAGGACCATCGTCACTGTTGTATCTACAGAGAATAGTCAAGGAATAGTAAAATGATGACGTTTTCATAGGTTAGGTTCTCCTGGGTTCTTGGGGCAGACAGAATCATATCCAGACCACGGTAGTTAAGCAGACGGATCAGGAAGAGAGAGCCAGGGATCAGAGATGTTGGAGGAACCGTGTGCACTTGTTCGACCACAAAAGTTGGGGGAGATCCTTCAGACCCACTAGTGAGGTGAGAAAGCCTTCAGCGAAGTCAGCAAGATTGGAGCCCTCCATCTGTGAATACAAGTCACAGAATTCAAGGAAGTAAATGTGTGTGGATCGTCAGAAAGTTTAAAAACTTCAAGACCATTCAAAATAATAGGAGTAGGCTAGAAATAATTGATATACAATGTGAAAATGAATATATTGTTTTAATAAAAAATGATGGTGCAGCGCTAAAACGATAATAAGAATAAAAACAAATGCACAAAATTATAGGCAAATGAAATAAACGAATGAAATTAACGCACATTAGATAATGGGTGCATTTTGCTCATATAAAATACTCACACAGTGGTTATAAGTGCGTTCTGGTTTGACAAATGTATAAAAAAATTAAATTGCAAATGTCTATAATAAACGCATAACCATAAAATGCGTTAGAATCATAAAAGTCATTAAAATCTTAGAAACAGATCTCCAGGTGATTCAGTAAAATCCTAGTGTGCACATACTCCTTAGGTGGGTGTGCCGATAAATATATAAAATGCGCACTCACCAGATGCGCTAATAAAAAGCGTGTTGTATCATGTAATGTCGATCAGTCACGGGTCCCTTAGGGGATGTAACCTGGGGGTGGATGGCCTTCCTTAGGTAACAGAATTATAATAGCCAGCATAGATAGTTCAGCCTCATCCAGGCACTGGGACGTTCACTAGGGATCGCTAGGGGATTAAGGTGCTCAGTACAGAGCAAGAATTTGGGATAATCCCATAGTGTAGTATTTCAATGGTACTTTATTATTAATAATAAATAAGGAATGAATCCAAAAAAGTACAAAAATCTGTAGTATATGGCAGGAGCAAATAAATGACAATTGCATACAAAGTAAACTAACCAGCTGGTATCATTAGGTGGCCGCCGGACCTCCGTGATCCGACGGCTTGACGTCAACGCTTGCAGGGGCTCCTCCTTGACGCGTTTCGTACTAAACGTACATTGTCAAAAGGGGTATGCCTATGTGCAGCCTGATGTCTAAACTGTAAATTTGAAAAAAGCGCCAAAAATCGTCAGGCGCCAACTTGTCGAAAACCGGCACAAGTGCGGAACCAGGGGCGCCATTTTGCGTTGGTCTAGAGCGATAGGAATGTACAGCTGAATACCGGCATTGTACTGTGCATGCATGGGCACCATTTTCTCTTGGTTCCAGTGGAGGAAACAGTACAGATGGCTGTGTGTGTGAATATTGTCACAGCCAATGGCCGAATACTAAAGGACTAGTAATTATGCTATTGTAGCAATACGGGCATTAAAATGGCAAGATTGCCTTATGTTCTTAAAACTAATGGATATCTGATTATTTTTTAATAATATGCCGCCACTGATAGGCGCATTGCGAATGCCTGGGCACCATTTTCCCTGAGTTTAATAGGGGAAAAGTATACATACTAAACCGGCGTTGTACTGCGTACGCGTGGGTGCCATTTTCCCTTGGTTTCAGAGGAGGAAACAGTGCAGACGGCTGTGTATATGAATATTGTCACAGCCAATGGCCGTATACTTAAAAGCTAGTAATAATACTATTGCAGCAACTAGGGCATTGAAATGGCAAGGTTGCCTTCTATTCTTAAAGCTAATTAACATATGATTAATATTTCATAATGCGCCACCATTAGTAGGCGCATTGCCCATGTATGGGCGCCATTTTCCCTGAGTTTAATAGGGGAAAGTTATACATGCCAAACCAATGCAGCAAAAGAGACTCCATCGTCTCAATGTATGTTATATAGTTCATCCTTCATTTCAGAGAACTAAAAGTGCATATTGAATATAAAAAATATGTACTAACCTATGTGTGATGTGGATATATAAAAGCTGTCTGGACCACAAATTACATATATAAAACTCCATAAATGATGTATCCATAAAATGCATAAAAATAAAGATAACCATGTTCAAAAATACATCCATAGTATAGCAATAGTATCTGGATGCATATTGCTCATAAGTTATACATATAAATAATAAATAAACCAAAAAGGGAATTATAATGGTACTATCCAATAATAATAAAAGTACATAAATAAAAAGAAGGATAAAACAATGTATAGAATATAGAAAAGAGGGTACATAAATACCTAAAAAGTAGTAAAATCCTAAAAAAGAACCGTATAGACCAGGATGGTTTTACATTTTGTTCATAGATACACTTTGAGACATTTGTGTTGTAATCTGATGAACTATACCAACTAGTTCCTCATTCTCTATGTATTCAACCTATAGACACCCCTGAATTCTTGTTCTGGAAACTTAACTGATAGTGTAAATTAAAAAGTATCACAGACAGTACTTAGTACTACAGTTCTACCTGGAAGCACCCAGTATGAATCCCAGGCTAGCCACTAATTTCAGTGCATTCATTTTACCATCTGAGTAGTAGTATAAAGTACATACATTAAACATGGAATGATGCCGTTAGCAGCCTTCCCATTTTGTTTTCATATGTATATTTTATTTTAGTAGAAATGCTGGTGAATGTGCCAGATTTACTTATTACAAATTACTTATTTTTAGATAGTATTATCCCAGATTGTAGACCATGAGATACCTGATGTTCTGCTTAGTTTTTTTTTTTGCAGTTTTTAAGCTTTGTTTTTCTAACCCTATCTCACCAGTTAAGTCAACCAGTCAAGCCAGACTGACTACAAACAATTAAATATGTGGCTCTCTGTGAGGCTTATATCAAATGTCCTTAGAATGATAAGCATCTGCCCTGATATACGTGTAAAAAACACTGTATGAAATAAAACAATTAAAATATGGAACAACAAACTCATAAAGATATGAAAGGTGTATTGTTTCAAATGTTAAAATAAAAACTATGTGTAAAAACCTGTCAACATTCAAAAGGTTTTTTATATGATAAGCCTTTTGCAAACATTTGTATGAATAAAACATATGTAAACCCTAACAACGAGGTTGTCATATTTGCTTCCTTCTGGTCTGCTAAATACATCATTTGAAATACATTTGTTACATCTTTGCAGTAAATGCAAGCTTTAGGCTCAGTTCACACTGCCACCAGTGCTGTATTTAGGTTTAGTGCTGCTCAAGTCAACACAAAAATCGGCGTTCTCCCCCCCCCCCCCCACAGAGAGAGCCTGACATTGACCAACAACACCTCTGCCCCCTTCTCCAAGAGAGCCTTCTACTACCACTGCCCCCCATACACCAGCCACCATCCACCACGGCAAGACAGAGAAAGACACTTACCTTCACAGCTCCAGACAACCCCGGGAACAAGAGTTGGGCTGTGCATACACCTTCATGAAACCCGAAGCCAGGTCCCCATGCCGCGTGTGTCCCTTCTTCCGAGGGGCAGTGCTGCCCCCCCTGAAAAATGCTGCCCTAGGCAAATGCCTTTTTTGCCTTATCATAAATACACCCCTGACTGCCATGACTTGGGATACGACTTGTGAGACCCCAAGTCGCATGACATGTGAAATCCCATGTTATTCAATGAGAGCTGTCTTAATTAGCAATACTGAAGCGCTACTACTCCAACTTTAGAACATGTTCCTGTACTACTTCAAGATGACTTCTATCTGACTTGTTTCTATATACTTCAATAGAAGTTGCCTCCAAGTCTAATTCTCATCTATATTTATGTGATTTGTATCCGACATTACAGGAAGATTTCCCAGGCATTCCCTGAAAGTTGCTTCAAAGTTGCTTCAGAGTTGCTTCAAAGTAGTACTCAAGTTGCCCGGCAAAGTCGTACTGCAAGTCGTGCAACTTTCAGGTAGAAGTAGTGTGAACCGAGACTTAGTATCTGTTCATCCTTCCAGAAATCTTGTGAGATGATAACTTCCTGTGATCTCTGCCTCTGCTGACAGTTATCAGTTATCATTGTTTCAATGTGAACTACAGACCAATTTTTTCTTTTGTCATAGAGAAAAGGAGAGAGGTTGTTCTGTAGTCCTAAAAAACTTTCTGTCCTAGGAGGCAAGGCTGCTCCTCTATAAATGCAGTACAGTAAATGGGCAATGGCACCCCAGTACAGGAAGTGTGTTACTAACAGGATCACCACGTGATAATAAAGAGAAAAGACATAAAAAAGAAAACTAATACGGCCACCATATCTAAGGGCTAATAAGCTTCAATATATTACCTTTAGTAAATTTTTTTCTTGGGTTTGGATATACTTTAACCTTCTGTCTCATGTCTCTAGCAAAGTAAAGGACTGAGATATTTAAAGGATTAATCAACATGTCTGCTACATGCATAAACAAGGGTTAACTTGTGATAAAGTCCAATACTTTCCATTTAAGTACGGTAGCCCTAAAATATCTCCTTTTGTTACGACTGAATTGGACAAAGAGTGGCTTGAGCAGCTTCCTAAATCCAGAGATTTGCCATGCATATTCTCTTGGCCACTTCCTTGCCTTATTAAGTAATATAGATAAATCCACCATGATTAAATTTTCATTTTGGGATTTATATCTGGCAACTCAATGAAAAATAAAAATATAAAAGCAGAACACAGCACTTATTTCATAATAAAGTAAATCTATAGCAAATTAAAACAGTGACTTGTTTTGCTGTAATTTAATAACGCTGGAGTTTAACTTATTAAAAAAGGCCATATATCAGTAAAGTAAGCTGGTTAGGCTCTTATTTGTACTGGACCTCACGGTTTCCCTGTGCACTACCATGTTTAGTGTTGTCCAAGTCTCTGCTTTTATATCCTTTCCTGACTATGCGTCTGAAAGCAAATTCCAGCACTGCAAGGAAATCACGGAAAAAACAGTCAAGTTGGTCTTTTTTAAAGCAGACGTTATTCCCCCAAAAATTAAATTGCATTTGGTGAACTGTGTAAAGACGACCATAGATTTCCGATTTTCTTGTCGAATTATCAGCCAATAAAAAAATCGGCCGATATTCGTACCGTTAGTGGGGAAAAATGTTGGCCGTTTTTCTTAATTTTAAGAGATTTTGAAAATCGTCCAAGCTGGAAAATTCTGGGATGATTTGTTAGATCGGCCGATTTTCGCGGTAATTTATGGTCAAATTGGCAGTTCTTCTGGCCGATTTGACAATAAATTGACTATGAAAAAAAAGAAGAAATAGATTTTGCAGGAGAAGAAGAATTAGAATATCAAGAAGAAGAATAGAAGAAAAGAGGAGAAGATGAAATAGATTTTGCAGAAGACGGAGAAGAAAAAAAGTTGCAACATTGTATCTATTTGTATGCATTTCGGATACAGATGTTTCTATTCAAGTACAAATAGATACAATGTTGTTTCTCTTCTTCTTCTGCATAATCTATTTCTTCTGTCAAATATAATAGCGGGTCTCTATGCAGGGACACCGCTATTATATTAATTGACGGCCGTAGGCGGGACTAAAACTCGCCGACTTTTTTTTTAATTAGTGGCAACGTCGGCCGTCTGAAAGACGATTTCCGACTTTTAAAAAAAAAAAAATGGCCGATTGTCCCCACGTCTATGGCCTGCTTAAGTAGGCATTCACTGTAGTTTACTACGCGCCTCTAGAAGGGACTTAGCAAAACTTACCTGCTATATATAAATAAAGTTAAAGTCTGCAAAGCAAAAGGCATGATGAGCACGGTGTTGCCCTCACTTTTTCAAAATTTCCAAGTTAAAAACAAAAACAGTAAGATTGAAATCTCATGTCTTTGCTAGGCATTGTGACACCTCTGACAATACAAAGCCCAGCTTAAGAGACATTTGATATACAGTAACACAGGTCAGCCAAGAAAGTATGCAGAGATGTTGTAAAATTTTCACTAGCAGTGTCATCAAAACACTCCTAATTAGGCCTGACATAAATGGCCTGTCATAAACTGGCTTATAAGCAATCTAGCCATTCTGAGGCTGCAGCTGGATCCTCAAAAAAGTGGACACGATCCTCAACCACCATACACAACCGCGCCGGGTACAGCATGGCATAGGTAATATAGGAGATTCTGAGGTGTCACTACACATCCTGGAATTTGGTCCTTTGCCGCTGTACCTCCGCTGAGAAATCTGGGAAGACCGCCAGCTTAGTATTGTGATAGGAGATGTTACCTTTCCCCCTCATCAGGCAAAGGATAGCATCTCGATCCCTGTAGTTGAAAAAGCGTGTGATAAAAGCACGTGGAGGTACTCCTTATGATGGTGGTTTAGGAATAACACTGTGTGCCTTCTTGACTAAAAAGGAGACAGAAAATGCAGCTCTGCTAAAAGTAGAAGTTAGCAGATTTTTGTCAAGGTCCTACCTTTTCCCAGAGGTTATGTTACTCCATGTGCTGGTATCCATCTTGGATTTCTGCTGAGCATGGTGGGAATCTTTTATGCCTTCAGGTCTCTGAGGTCCATCCCCCAGAGGGGTGTGGCTGAGTACATATAAGCCTGTGATCCGCACATGCTCTTTGCACTTGTGTCTTGTGTCTTTGTCTTGCTACAGCTCTGTGTATACTCTCGTGACTCTTCTGGTATCTGACTCGGCTTGTGACTAAGACCATTCTCTGTGTTTTCCTTCGATCTGACCTTCCGTTGCTGAACCCGGCCCGTGACCTGTGATTCTCTGTCTACTGTTCTGTACCGTTTTGTCCCGTTGTTGTCGACCCGGCCTGCCTGACTACGCTATTGTCATTGTTACTAGCTACACGCCATTGGCGGCGGCCATTACCGCAGCCGGGGTGTCTCGGGGGCCGCGACCTGGTTCCTGGCTGTGTCAAGTCCATTTCCACCATCAGGGGCCCTGGAGAAGGGCAGCCTGGGACATAGACTCCGCGCCCTGAGGGACTTCGGTCTGTTGGTGGTGGTTGTCGTCAGCCAGTGCGTTACCCTGCCACTAGGCCTACCTGTCCGTTCCACAGCCCTGCCCTGACAATTTTCCAGAAAAGTAGAGGGATCATTTCTCTCGGCTCCGTCAGGGAGACCCACAAAGCTAAGATTGTCCTGTCTCAAACAGTTCTCTAGGTCTTCCTGTTTCTACTTCAGCTGAGCTAGTTGTAGATGTACTTGCCCCGGACATGTCCTGTAGTGGGGGTATGGTGTCCTCAGTTCTGCCGTCTCTGAAACTCTGTCCTGCAGCTTCCAAAAATCTTGGCATATCAAAGAGATTTCCACTTTAATCTCCATCTTGGTTGTGAACATCGTCTGGCAAGCAGAGATAGCCTCCAAGACGTTGGTGGTATCTGAGGCTGCTGCCTCCAGGTCTGAAGGAGAGGCGCCGCTAACTTAAGCTCCTTGGCCTCACTCTTGCCGCCTCAATTTCTCCAGTTAAGCACCCGCTTCTGATGGGGAAATTGTATATTTTATATTTCCTTATTATTGTTGGCACACAAGTCCAGTATGTAACACACAGCTAGACTGGAAATATTTGTCTTGACCTAGAGCATGTGTTAAGCATGCGTCTATTGTGATCATCGGCCACACCATGTAATGGAGGGACCCGTGGCAGAAACAGCATCTTTAGTTAAGTATTCTTGTTATATTTTCTTTATCTTTATTTGTATCTGTCATTACTTGTAATAAATGATATACTTACAAATATTTGTGTGATCTCTCAAATACAACCCCAAAACTCTAACAAAACAGCTTCTGAAGCTTTTCGTGGTGGAGACATGTCAAGATAGGTTGGAGGTAACCCCCGGGTTGGTAAGTACCAGCAGAGATGAAGGATATTGAGCAGGATAGGAGGAAAGGATATCGTCGCACAGAGCTCAGCTCACACATATCCTATTCCATGCTGCTCCAGGCCATGCCCCCCCCCGGCTTATAAGCAATACATATTTGCTAATCCGGTTATTAAACTAATACTGAACTTTCATACCTCTCAAGCTTTCTACTCTGGATCATAATTCATAACATCTGTGGCAATGCAGTTACATTCATAAAAGTGGTTACACCTATCTATTGGAAGATGCCAAGCAGTGTTAGATACCTAACACATCTCTATTACAAGGATCAGAAGGCCCTTTTTACACAAATGTGGTGCGGTCACAGTGTACCTACGGGTTTGGTGTGAGTTAGCTGCGCTTTCCCATAGAGTTCTACAATGTGGTATAAAAAGTTTCAAGACTACCAGCAGGTGGCAGCATGAAGCTGCACACACAGTCACAGGGAGCACCAACCTTCATAAGTCAGTGTGCCGACAGACATTGTCCTGTGTACATCGGGAGCTGTGCAATTTCTGCTCTTCTGACCACATGTATTGCCATGTCTGTTATTTAATCATGGCAATGCATAGAACAAAGAGCAAATGTGAAATTCTGCATGAAATTGGGCAAATCTGCAACAGAGACGTTTGACATAATTTGGCAAGTTTACAGCAATGCTGCAATGAGTCATTCGAGGTGTTTTTAGTGGCATGCGTGTTTCAAAAGTGGAAGATCATCACTGGAAGAAGACGAGAGATCAGGAGGACCTTCAATGAGCTCAACCCCCAAAAATGTTCAAACCATTTGGCAACTTGTGCATGATGATCGTCAAAAAACAATCCACAACATTGCTGGCATTGTCGGTGTGTCATACGGAACAGTCCAGGCAATCCTAACGTGTGATTTAAATATGCACCGTGTTGCTGCCAAGTTTGTTCCAAGGCTGCAATGATCTCACTTCTGCACCCACCCTACTCACCAGATTTGGCTCCTGCGAACTTCTCTTTCTTCCTGAAGATGAAGATCCAAAGGTTGCTGCTTTGACAACATTGCAGAGATCCAGTGTGAATAGCAGAAGGTGCATGACACGCTTTGAAAAGAAGACTTCCAGGACACATTCCAGAAGTGGCAGGAACACTGGAAGCACTCTATTGCTGTGCAAGGAACTATTTTGAAGGTGATAGTGTGTAAACATAGATAACTAGAGTACTTTCTTTTTGATTCCACCTCATGTAATGGTTCTATTTTCTTGCACCATTTTCTCTTTAAGTCAGTAAAATGATATTTAAAAAATTGTTAAGCTCTCTGAATGCTCTAATTAGACATTAAAAAAACCCTCTTGCTTCTGTGAAGAAGCTATCCTGTAACATTCCTGTTTGAACATGGCAGCAAGTGATATGGTCTGGCTTCATTTTCTGCTTAGACACACATGCTGATTGTTTAAATTAGAGGGCTTGTGGGCTGCCAAGTTTCTAGTGCCAAAGGAAAGCAATAGGGAAAGACGTAAGATTTTGGTGATGTGCTGTAAAAATTAAAACCATTTTCTTCACAGCACTTATAGATACAGAGATGAACAAGGGCATATGTTAACTATAGTTAGCTTTTACTGTTTTTTCAGAATATGAAAATGCTGTGTATCATCTGGGCACAAGTTAACTTTCCTTGGTAGCTGACCCTTCTTGTACCCTAATAAGCTGTGTTGTATTGTGGCCTTCTTATTCATGCTTACCGCCCTATTGGACAAAGTCTGGTGGGGTGAGAAAATCAGGAAGGAATGTGTTGTCTATTTTCTAAGTTCTGTGTCTTGTCATTTTAAAAAAATGTTATGGCATTTCTGCTTTAAAATCTTTCAGAAATAGGAGGAGGAGTTGGAGCAAGAAGTTTGTGTGATTAATAAAGATGGTTACCTGTTACTCAATTGTATGGCAATGCTGCTGACATGACGCAGAGTATTATTTTTTTACCCATTGTAGTATGTCTGTAAAGAGTTTTGCACTGGACAATGTACACCGTTGTATGAGGTTAACTGACTGTAATTATTCTGGTGTGACCCATGCCTTTTGTTGTGTTCTGCAATGTATGGAAAGTACCTCCCTTATTGGTAAATAAAGATTTAAAAAAAAATAATAATAATAAAGACAGTGGCCTGTTAACAGTCTGTCTGCACTTCCGAGACACATCAATGGCACCTGAACCCTGTGGCAGCATAACCCAAGTAGTCATGAGTATGAAGCTGAAATATGCTGCTTCTTGATGCCGAACTCCCCTTTGCAGGGATGTGATTGAGGTCTTTTCTTAATCATACATCACAGGACACTTCATACTCATGACTACTTGGGTTATGCTGCCACATTCAGAAGAATGGACACAGGTCCAAAAAATAAAGAATTCCCTGCCTAGGCATAATCTCACCCAACTCAGGTAAGCCTCAGTTTAGCTAGTGTCCTTAGGTGATGTATGTGCCTACAGATGTCTCTCTAAGGATTTCCTTATGTGTGCTGTACACCCCTATTTAAGTCCTATTCTGTACAACCCTGGTGAGTGACTGCTGTGATTGGCAGTCATAGGGGTTGAATCATCGGAAGGCTCCTGATCGCAAGTATGCATTGGGAGCTTACCGATCACTGCCAGCTACCATCCTGGGAGCGTGCTCTCAGCACGTGAGTAGTTTTAACAGGGCCGCATATATGTGGCTACTCTGCATTAAGGCCCACCCTCCGAGCGGCTGCATATATGTGTGTGGCTGGAGTCAAGAGATTAAAAGTAGAGCAGAGAGCCTGGCAGGTAAGGGTTGAAAGCAGAACTTCAAACAGATATAAAAGACACAAAAAATGTTGTTCTGTATTCATTAAGGCTCCTTTCCCACTGATACTTTGGCTAACAATTACTTGGTCATGCAACACTGTACCCAAATTAATTTTATTTAATGTTTTGAGACAGATAGAGTTTTCTTTGTCTGGTATTTATTCACCACTCAATTTTTTATTGTTTCCTATATAAAGGAAGAAAAGATAAAAAAGGAACATGCTTCCTTGGTTTCTGCTATACAACTTTGCAAATAAATGTTTCATCATAAATTTAGGTAAAAATGTATTCTGCTAATTTTCTTTGTTTAACCACTTCCCACCTGGCCACTACACTTAAACAGGCAGGTGGGATGTTCTGAGGGGACATACCTGTATGTCTCTCAGAACAAGGGTGCACGCGTGGCCCCTGGACACAGGGCAACACCACTTGGCAGAAGGGCTCTGTGATTTGCCCTTCTGATCACATGACGGCTGTGTCCAATCACAGCCATCATGTAATGTAAACATGGCCGCCTGTCAGCTTCTCCTCACACAGAGCCCACCAGTGAGTAGAAGCAGAGCCGATCTGTGTTGCCAGAACAGTGAGTGTCACATTTTGTGGATATTCCATTGTCCTGGTGCTCCAGGGCCTTCAAAAATATGATAGGTTGTCAGGAAATTATATGTGTAATTTTTGACCCTAGAACGCCTAAATGTTCTATTTAGATGTTGGGCCTCTCTATGTGGCCAGGCTGTGGAAATGTCTCACACGTGGTATCGCCATACTCAGGAGTAGCAAAATGTATTTTGGGGTGTAATTTTTGGTTTGTACATGCTGTGTGTTAGAAATATCTTATAAATGGACAACTTTGTGTAAAAAAAAAAAATACGTTTTCCTTTTCTTTCCACATTTTCCGAAAACTTAAAGAAAAAAATTACATGTTCAAAAGACTCATTATGCTTCATAGAATATACGTTGGGGGGTTTGCTTCTCACAATGGGGTAATTCCATTGTCCTGGTGCTCCAGTACATCAAGTGTGATAAATATTCAATGATTAGTACCATATCTTGTAGACTCTATAACTTTCACAAAGACCAAATACTATACATGGATTTGGGTTACTTTTACCAAAGCAATGTAGCAGTATGCATTTTAGCAAAAATTTATGAAGAAAAATTACTTATTTGCAAAATGTTATAACAGAAACAAAGAAAATGCGTTTTTTTTCAAAATTTTTAGTCTTTTTTCAAAATTTTTAGTCTTTTTTCAAAATGTTCAGTCTTTTTTTGATTTATAGCACAAAAAATAAAAAAAAACAGTGCTGATTAAATACTAAAAAAAGAAAGTTCTATTTTTGTGAAACAAAGGACAAAAATTATATATGGGTACAATGTTGCATAACTGAGTAATTATCATTCAAAGTGTGAAAGCAATTGGTCTGGGCAGGAAGTGCTCTGTTCTGAGGTGATTAAAAAAAGTGTATATTATTTACTCTGTGTGAAAGTTATTCTACAGATTATAGTTTATATATTTGAAATGTAACAACCTTAATGTACTGACTGCCTATGTCAGTTCTTGAGGCCCTAAAATGTTAGAACAGTACAAACAATCTCCAAATGACCTATTTTTGAAAAGTGGCCACTCCAAGGTGTTTAGTAAGAAGCATGGCATTTTATTTTTTAAAAAATGTAATTTACGTTATTTCTGACACACAGCATGGGCATACTTAGAGTTACATCCCAAAACACATTGTTGTGGATATCACATATGTGAGACTTTTTCACTGCCAAAACGCATAGAGGGGTCAAAATCTAAGAAGTACCTTCAAGTTTTCAAGGGGCAAAAATTTTGTTTCTGAATTCCTGTTACAATTTTTGAGGTCATAAAGTTCCAGGACAAGAGAAACCCTCCAAAAATGACACCAGTTTGTAAAAGTAGTAGCTGTACGCAGCAGATGACTGGGACTGGTATCTTGCAGGAACATAGTCAGTGGAATGTGCTGATGGGTCAGTTCATGTTGCAGGCAGAGATGTGGTCAGCGAACAAGCAAAGGATCCATCTAAACAACAGACAGAAACATTGTCCATAAAAAGACAAGGGTCAGTACAGGCAGCAGGCAGAGGCAACACTGCACTGGTGGGGCGCTGATCAGGAACACTGCTACTGGCCGCACTGGCTTTGGTGTGGCTAGCAATCAAAAGCATTGTTCCTAGAAGCACTGGTCTGTTGACACCGTCACTGGTGTGGCAGAGAATAGGAACACTGTTGCAACAGTCCCTGTGTCCTAATGGGACTAAGACTGGTGTGGCTACGATCAGGAAAACTGTTCCTGGATTACATTGGTCTAGTGAAATTGGGAGTGCTGTGGCAGTGATCAGGAACACTGTTGTTGGTTTATACTGGTCTGGTGACACTGGTGTGCGGCAATCAGGAACACTGTTGCTTCATTACACTGGTATGGAGACACAGGAACTGGTGACATAGGTCAGGAACACTTGCTGGCCACACTGGTATGGTGTGGCAGTGATCAGGGACACTGTGGCTGGGTTACACTGGTATGGAGACACTGGAACTGGTGACATAGATCAGGAACACTTGCTGGCCGCACTGGCATGGTGTGGCGACGATCAGGGACACTGTGGCTGGCTGCACAGTTATGCACTGGCATAGAGTGTCAGCAGAACAATCAGCTAGTGTTCCTTTTCACTAGCCACTCCTGTAAAATGTCACCATAGTGACACTCTACTGGAGTGGATAATGACACTGTATCTTGAAAAAAAACACAGCCATAGACGATTGCTGTGAATATGTTGTCAATGTGATTGGTCACAGGGGTCCCATTGTACAGGGCAGATTTCATTGTCTTCAACTGCATACAATGTATAGCACTATGATCCAGCAGAAGGACAGGGGCTTCTCATTCCTGGAACAAAATCAAGTCAGACTGAGTTCTGCTCACCCATTCACAGGAAGATTTGTTTTTTTTTTCTGAGAAAATACATAGCTTCCTCGGGTGGGTGAATCACAGCAAATTAGAGGAAGATTTGTATTCATTCAGAAAATTCAAAGCTTCGTGTGAATGACTAACCAGTGCTCAGATCAACTCAATTTTGTTCCAGGAACAGGAGGGGAACTCCCTTTCCCACTGCCGAAACACAATGATTTATACTGTATGTAGTTGAGGCTGCATATACACTGCTCAAAAAAATGAAAGGAACACTTTGAAAACAGATCAGATCTCAATGGGGAAAAATATCATGCTAGATATCTATACTTATATGGACTGGGTAATGTGTTAGGAACGTAAGGATGCCCCATTGTTTGATGAAAAAGGCTAGTCCATTTTCCTGAAATTTAATTGCAACAACTCAAAATGGTCCTCAGTAGTTTGTATGGCCCCCACGTGCTTGTGTGCATGCTTGAGAACATCGGGGCATGCTCCTAATGAGACAACGGATAGTGTCTTAGAGTATTCCCTCCCAAATCTGGACCAGAGCATCACTGAGCTCCTGGACAGTCTGAGGTGCAACCGGTGGCATCAGATGGACCAAAACATGATTTCCCAGAGGTGTTCTATTGGATTTAGGTCAGGGGGACGTGGGGGCCATTCAATGGTATCAATTCCTTCATCCTCCAGGAACTGCCTGCATACTCTCACCACATGAGGCAGGGCATTGTCATGCACCAGGAGGAACCCAGGACCCACTGCACCAGCGTATTGTCTGACAATGGGTCCAAGGATTTCATCCTGATACCTAATGGTAGTCAAGTGTGCCATTGTCTAGCCTGTAGAGGTCTGTGCGTCCCTGGTCATGCTGAATGATGTTACAGGCAGCATAACATTCTCCAAGGCTTCTCCAGACCCTTTCACATCTGTCACATGTGCTTAGGGTGAACCTGCTCTGATCTGTGAAAAACACAGGGCGCCAGTGTCGGACCAGTCAATTCTGGTGTTCAATGGCAAATGCCAATCGAGCTCTATGGTGCCAAGCAGTGAGCACAGGGCCCACTAGAGGATGTCGGGCCCTTAGGCCATCCTCATGAAAGCTGTTTCTGATTGTTTGGCCAGAGACGTTCACACCAGTGGCCTACTGGAGGTCATTTTGTAGGGCTCTGGCAGTGCTTATCCTGTTCCTCCTTGCATTAAGGAGCAGATATCAGTCCTGCTGATGTGTTAAGGACCTTCTATGGCCCTGTCTAGCTCTTCTAGAGTAACTGCCTGTCTCCTGGAATCTCCTCCATGCTCTTGAGACTATGCTGGGAGACACAGCAAACCTTCTGGCAATGGCACAAATGGATGTGCCATCTTGGAGGAGTTGGACTGCCTGTGCAATCTCTGTAGGGTCCAGGTATCGCCTCATGCTACCAGTAGTGACAATGACCCTAGCCATACGCATAACTAGTGAAAAACAGTCAGAAAAGATGTCAGCGGCCTCCCCCTGTAAAACCATTCTTGTTTTGGGGGTCATAACACCAAAGCAGGTGAAACTGATTGACAACCCCCTCTGCTACTTAACTGACCAGATCAATATCTTAGGAGTTTAATTGACTTGATTCTATACTCTGATTAAAAAGTGTTCCTTTAATTTTTTTGAGCAGTGTAGTGCTTACAGAACTGACAGCCACTGGTTGAGTTAGTAAAGGAAATAGTTCATTTGGATCAGCTTTAATCAAATGAACTATTTAAAGTTCACTAAAACAAGACGGTAGACTCTAAATGTTTTTTTGTTTTATGCTAGCATTGTACATACATTAAAGGATGTTTACCTGTCGTAACATGTTACTTGTTACACCCATATTCAGTGTGTAACATGTTAAAAAGGGATTGGCCCCCGCACCCCCCTCCCCCTCCCCCACTGTGACAGCTAGTGGGGGATCTTCTCCCTCCTCACTAGCTGTCACAATTTTAAAAAAACTTGGCTGTGAGGGGCTCCATCTGTCCGGCTGCGTCACTCTGAATATTCACAGTATTTTGTGAATGGAAAACTACAAGTTCCGACAGCCTTTGCAGTTTTCAATAAACTACCACGGTGCTCCAGGTTCATTGAACCTTACTGTCATTAAGTATCTGCTTGCCCATACGGCATGTACGAGTGAGCAGATACAGTGACAGATCAGGACAGCTGCATGGCACCAGCAATCTAATGATTGCTCGTGCAATGCTTTAGAGTCTCCAAAAACAAGAAAATAACAAATGCACATGTTTTTACCTGCAAAAAAAGTGCTTTTTAATTCTTTGTTAAAAGGTGAACTTATCTTTTAATTTGACTGGATCTTCTTTGCATTTCCCCTACAACAGGCATCACTAAATGGCGGACCACGGTCCGGACCCGGTAACAGTCCTATTCGGACCGCAGCCTCACCAAATAGTTGCCTAAGTGTCCTCTCCCTGCTGCCGGCTCCCTTGCCTGCCGTTGTCATCCTCAAGCAAGGGCAATAAGGTAGGGGAGGGGGGAGTGCTGCGATGTTATGAAAGTTATGAATGAATGAATGTTATGAATGTTATGTTATGAAAGGGAGAGAAGTCTGTAATAGAGGAAGAGAATGTATATTATATAGGGCGCGCATGTTAGAGCCCAACCTCTGTAATTGTAAGATAAAGGTGCCAGATGGATATCAGGGATGGATGGATGGGAGCAGTTACACTGAGGAGGCTCTCCTTAGAGTGAAAGCAAGACTCTAATGCAGTAACAAGAAAAAGAGAGCAAGGTGCCTCTAAGTGCAGTATTAACAATTTATTTAGTAAACAATGGATAAATTGCACTTACAAGATAAATAGTTAAAAAGACTCATCGTGTGGTAATTAGATCCAGGTGGGACATCCAGCCGTCCAGCAGCAAAATCTGTCTATAGGATCAGGAAGTAGACGTCCTGAAGAAGGAGCCTATTGAGCATACTCCGAAACGCTTTACCGCCCCCTTCACCTCCTACATCTGACTCTGCTCTCCAAGCTTCATTTTGATGCACAGGCACATCCTGGACTCTACTTCCTGATCCTATAGACAGATTTTGCTGCTGGACGGCTGGATGTTCCACCTGGATCTAATTACCACACGATGAGTCTTTTTAACTATTTATCTTGTAAGTGCAATTTATCCATTGTTTACTAAATAAATTGTCAGTACTGCAATCAGAGGCACCTTCCTCTCTTTTTCTTGTAATAGAGGAAGGACTATGATGGGAGGATCTGTGATTGGGTGGAATGAGATAAGGGGTCTGTCATGGGGGGATCTCTGATGAGAGGTCTGTGATTGGAGGGTCTGTGGTGAGGGATCTGTGATTTGGGAGATCTGTGATGAGAGGTCTGTGATTGGTGGGTCTCTGATGAGAAGTCTGTGATTGGGGGGTCTGTGATAAGGGTCTGTGAAGGCTGGGTCCACGGGAGGCTGTGATGTGAAGGATCTGAGTCAAAACATCAACGTGACACTTGGACCTCCACTGGAAGAAAATTTTACTGACCGGACCCCAGTGAATTTTAATGCAGAACCCCTGACCTACAACAAATCTAAGGCTGGAGGAAAAGGAAGAAAAACAAGGAGCATGCTGATAGAAGAGAGCAAAGTGAAAGAGATAAGCTCACCATTCTTCCTTCACTGTCCACTCACAGGATGAAGGTGGGAGTCCTGTAAGGCGTATGCAGCAATGTTTTAAAAAACATTTGTAAAATCTTCGGTAAGCTACAAACAGCGTTATTGAGGCTTTTAGCTCTTGCTTTTAGGCTCTGCCCACTCAGCAATGTCACTCATTCACAGTATTCTGTGTATGGGAAAACTACAAGGCCCAACAGCCTTTGTGGCTGTCAGCTTGTAGTTTTCAATAAACTACCACAGCGCACCACAGCTCCATGGTAGTTGATTAAGTATTCTGTCAGTAAGTATCTGCTTGCCTGTACAGGATATAAGAGCAAGCTGATACAGTGACAGGTCAGAGGAAGACCTGCATGGCACCAATGATCTGCTGATCGATAGTGCAATACTTTAGAGGCTCCAGAAACAAAAAACAATCCATGTACATTTTTTTTACCTGCAAAAAAGTGCATTTATTATTTTTTGTTAAAAGGTAAACTTTTTTTTTAAGTTTCCTTGGCTGATCATTGGGTCTACAGTCCTCACTGTTTCCCGTTTCTTTGTGCTTCTTCAAAAGATCTTGGACAGCACATCTTAAAACTCCAGTGTACTTTGAAATCTTTGCATGGGAGTGAACTTGTTGATGCAGTATAACAACCTTGTGTGTTGTTGCTGTGCTCAATCATGCCATATTGTATGACCTGTGACATGAAACTGTCTTCCACAACCTCACCTTAGTAAGAGTTTGGCTGCTCCTCACCCAGTTTTAAGCCCAGTGGCATTGCTATGGGGCTGTGAACCACACCCGGGTGACACCCGGCAAGAGGCAGGACAGCTCTGGATAGAGGGTGGGGCTGCCTGTGTTAACAGCAGGTGATAGGTTGTTAGGATGCAGGGCAGTCCTAGCAACCAATCACCAGGTTTCGGCGCCCGCCCTCTGTCCAGAACCGCTGTGTCTCCAGCCCTCCGCACTGTCTGTGTAAGACAAAAGTAGGGGCGATGTGGGGGGGAGAAAGCTGAAGATAGTAATGGGGTGCTGTGGGGGAGGGGGAGCTGAGGACAGTACTGAGGAAGAATGTCACCAGAACATTGAGGAACACCAATATGGGTCCAAAAGTTTTAATGAACGATCACATAGTTACAGCAAGGTAATGTTTTGGAGTCTCGCAGGACCCCTTCATCAAGCATATGACAAAGAAACGTGTGCGTTTGGAGTGTACACTTGCATTGAGGACAGTAGTGAGGCACTGTGGGATGTGTCTGAGGACAGTAATGGGGCACTGTGGGGGAGGGAGCTGAGGATATTAATGGGGCACTGTGGGGGGGAAACCGTAATGTGAGGGGACTTAGGACGGTAATGGGGGGACTGAGGACAGTGATTAGTGGCCTGAGGATAGTAATGGGTTACTGAGAATATTAATGGGGGACTGAGGACAGTAATGGGGTCATTGAGGACATTAAGGGGGGGGAGCTGCATCGAGGCGCTAGCCTGCTCAGTGCCCTACTGCCTGTCCTTCTGGGGGTAGGAGGGGAAATGACACCATATTTTACCGCATCAGGTGACACCAGACCTAGTGAAGCCACTGTTTAAGCTTCCTACACAAGTGTTTATGTTTCAATTAATGACTGTGTTTCAACCTACTGTACATATGAATTGATCATTAGTACAAGCGTGATATAACTGGTTATTCATACACCTGACTGTAATCCTACAAAATCCCTGACTTTCTGCAAATGTAAGAATTGATGCTGGTTTGAAGCCAAAGGGTAGTCACACCAAATGTTGGTTTGATTTAGAGTTTACTTCTGTTTGCTCACTGTGCATTTTGTTAGTTGATAACAATAAACAATTAAAATATATTTTTTTGAAAGCATTTTTAGTTTACAGCATTTATTCACACCTAAAACTAAAACATCTTTAAATCAAGGGGTTGAACATAAATATCAAGTACAAATTTTAGGAACTGCAACCATTTTTATACACAACCCTTCCATTTTCAGGGGCTCAAATGTAATTGGACAAAAGAATATAATCATAACTAAAATGTTAATTTTTAATATTTTGTTGAGAATCCTTTACTGGCAATGACTGCCTGAAGTCTGGAACCCATGGACATTACCAAAGATTGGGTTTCCTCCTTTCTGATGCTTTGCCAGGCTCTAACTGCAGCTGTCATCAGTTGTTCTTTGTGGGTCTTTCTGCCTTTAGTTTTGCCTTCAGCAAGTGAAATGCATGCTCATTTGGGTTGAGAGCAGGTGATTGACTTGGCCATTGCAGAATATTCCACTTCTTTTCCTTCAAAAGCTCCTGGGTTGCTTTTGCAGTGTGTTTTGGATCATTGTCCATCTGTACTGTGAAGCGCCGTCCAATCAACTTTGCTGCATTTGGCTGAATCTGGGCTGACAGTATATCTCTAAACACTGCAGAATTCATCTGACTGCTTCTGCCTTCTGTCACATCATCAATAAACACCAATGACCTAGTGCCACTGGAAGCCATGCATGTCCATGCTATCACACTGACTCCACCATGTTTTACAGATGAGTTTGTGTGCTTTGGATCATGAGCTGTTCCAAGCCTTCTCCATACCTTTTTCTTCCTGTCATTCTGGTACAGATTAATCTTAGTTTCATCCGTCCAAATAATGCTTTTCCAGAACTGGTCTGGCTTTGTTAGATGTTTTTTGGCAGTCTAATCTTGCTTTTCTATTCTTCGGGCTTATGATTGGTTTGCACCTTGTGGTGAACCTTTTGTATTTGCTCTCGTGAAGTCTTCTCTTGACTGTAGACTTTGACAATGATACGCCCACCTCCTGGAGAGTGTCCTTCACTTGTCTGGATGTTGTGAATGGGTTTCTCTTTACCATAGAGAGGATCCTGCGATTATCCACCACTGTTGTCTTCCGTGGATATCCATGCCTTTTTATGTTGCCGAGCTCACCAGTGCGTTCTTCTTTCCTCAGAAGGTACCAAACTGTTGATTTGGCCACTCCTAATGTTGCTACTATCTCTCTGATGGATTTGTTTCATTTTTGAAGCCTTACAATGGCCTTTCTCAATTGCATGGACAGCTCCTTTGAACGCATGATGTAGGTTCACAGCAATAGATTTCAAATGCAAATACCACACTTAGAATCAACTCCAGACCTTTACCTGCTTAATTGATGAAGAAATAACAAAGGAGTAGCCCACACCTGGCCATAAAACAGCTTTTGATTCAATTGTCCAATTACTTTTGGCCCCTTGAAAAAGGGGGGATGGCTACTCTTAAGAGCTCTAATTCCTGAACCCTTCCTCCAATTTTGATGGACATACCCTCAAATTAATTCTGAGAATGTGCACTTTCAGCCCATATCCATTATATAACTATAGCTTGAATATGTTTTGGTAAATACCTGAAAAATCTAAAACTGTGCCTGTGTCCAAATATATATGGACCTAACTGTATATACAGTGCATCCAGAAAGTATTCACAGCGCTTAACTTTTGCCACGTTTTGTTATGTTACAGCCTTATTCCAAAATGGATTAAATTCATTTTTTTCCTCAACATTCTACAAACAATACCCCATAATGACAATGTGAAAGGAGTTCATTTTTGTTCGTTTTTATTTAAAAATAAAAATTTTTAAAAACCACGGAAGTATTCACAGACTTTCTCATGACACTCAACATTGAGCTTTGGTGCATCCTGTTTCCACTGATCATCCCTGAGATGTTTCCACAACTTGATTGGAGTCCACCTGTGGGAAATTCAGTTGATTGGACATGATTATGAAAGGCATAAATATGTCTATATAAGGCTGGCCATACACTATACAATTTTCTGTCCAATTTATGCCCAATTTCCTTTAGATTTACCTTCAGCTATGTAGTGCAAGAGCCTGCCTAATTGGATATAATTCAAAGTGTTGTTAGATTTGATCTTCTATTATATGGTTTTTGGTAAATCTAAACCAAAAATCTCAAGAAAATTGTATAATGTATGGCCAGCCTAAGGTCCCGCAGTTAACAGTGCATGTCAGAGCAGAAAACAAACCATGAAGTCCAAGGAATTGTCCGTAGACCTCCAAGACAGAATTGTATCAAGGCACAGATCTAAGGAAGGGTACAGAAAAATTTCTGCAGCATAGAAGGTCCCAATGAGCACAGTGGCCATCCATAAATAAAAGAAGTTTGGAACCACCAGGAATCTTCCTACAGCGGGCCACCTGGCCAAAATGAGCGATTGAGGGAGACGGGCCTTAGCCAAAAAGGTAACCAAGCACCCGATGGTCACTCTGAAAGAGCTCCAGCATTTCTCTGTGGAGAGAGGAGAACCTTCCAGAAGAACAACCATCTCTGCAGCACTCCACCAATCAGGCCTGTATGGTAGAGTGGCCAGACAGAAGCCACTGCTCAGTAAAAGGAAAATGTCAGCCAGCCTGGAGTTTGCCAAAAGGCACCTAAGGGACTCTCAGACCATGAGAAGCAAAACTCTCTGGTCTGATGAAACAAAGATTGAACTCTTTGGCCTGAATGTCAAGTATCATGTCTGGAGGAAATCAGGAACCGCTCACCACCTGACCAATACCATCCCTACAGTGAAGCATGGTGGTGGCAGCATCATGCTGTGGGGATGTTTTTCAACAGCAGGAACTGGGAGACTGGATTGAAGGAAAGATGAATGCAGCAATGTACAGAGACATCCTTGATGAAAACCTGTTCCAAAGCGCTCTGGACCTTAGACTGGGGCGACGGTTCTTCTTTCACCAGGACAACGACCGTAAGCACACATCCCACATAACAAAGGAATGGCTAGGAGCCAACTCTGTGAATGTCCTGGAGTGGCCCAGCCAGAGCCCAGACTTGAACCCAATTGAACATCTCTGGAGAGATCTGAAAATGGCTGTGCACCGACGCTCCCCATCCAACCTGATGGAGCTTGAGAGGTACTGCAAAGAAGAATGGGAGAAATTGCCCAAAAATAGGGGCGCCAAGCTTGTAGCATCATACTCCAAACGACTTGAGGCTGTAATGGGTGCTAAAGGTGCTTCAACAAAGTATTGAGCAAAGGCTGTGAATACTTATGTACATGTGTTTTTTTTTCATTTTTTATTTTTAATAACTTGCAAAGATTTGTTGGCCTTATGGGGTATTGTTTGTAGAATGTTGAGGAAAAAAATGATTTGAATCCATTTTGGAATAAGGCTGTAACATAACAAAATGTGGCAAAAGTTAAACGCTGTGAATACTTTCTGGTTGCACTGTATATATATATATATATACACACACACAACCATGTGAAAAAGTAAGTATACTCCATGAAGGTTGTTGACTTTTTCCACATAACTGTACAGGCAAACATTAGGTTTCTATCGATAAAGGGGATATACTTCAACAAATGGCACATAAAATGGACGCTGTTTTCATGGTCTAAATCAGTGGTCTCCAAACTGCGGCCCGGGGACCAGATGCGGCCTTTTGCCTCTCTTTATCTGACCCCTGGGCACTATTACATATTCCACTGACACCAACAATGGGGCATAATTCCTGTCACTGACACCAATAATGGGACACTATTCCTCCCACAGACACCTACGAAAGGGTATAATTCCTTCCACTGACACCAATGATGGGGCACAATTCCTTGATTTGATGATTGGGCAGAATTCTTTAAAATGATACCAACAATGGGCCACTATTTCTTTCACTGACACCAGCAATGGGGCACTATTCCTCTCACTGACACCAATTAAAGAGCACAATTCCTTCTACTGACACCAATGATGAGGCATACGTCCTTTCATTGATACCAACGATGGGGCACTATTCCTCCAACTGACACCAAGGATGGGGCACTATTCCTCTCACTGACACCAATTAAAGGTCACATTTCCTTCTACTGACACCAATGATGAGGCATACGTCCTTTCATTGATACCAACGATGGGGCACTATTCCTCCAACTGACACCAAGGATGGGGCTCTATTCCTCCCACTGGTACCAATTATGGGGCACTATTCCTTCTACCGATACCAATTATGGGGCATAATTCCACCCACCGATACCAATGAGGGGGCACTATTCCTCCCACTGACACCAATAATGGGGCACTATTCCTCCCACTGATACCAAGAATGAGGCACTATTCCGCTCCCTGATACCAGTGATGGGGCACTATTCCTCTCACTGATGCCAATGATGTGGCACTATTCCTCACTCATTATCCAACAGTTTTACGACCCCCTCTGTGAGTGTTGTTTCCCTCCCCCCAGGTATTTGCTCTTGCTGTGTCTTATATCTAGTCTAATCCTAGTTTTATAACCATTGCTGTGTACATTTGTGTGTGTGTTTCTTTCTGTTTTTTTTCTCCCCCTTTCAACATCTTTTAACATTCTGCTAAAACTTTGTGAAGTAGTACTGCCTTTACCTTGAAGAAGGGGACATACCCCGAAAGCTTGTCCTCAAAATTGTATGTTGGTGCAAATAAAAAAAGTATCACGTCAGTACTCAATTGTTTCTGTCGCAAGTGCACTAACACGGCTACAATCACCTCAACCTTCCAACCACAAATACAACTTCAAATCATATCATATAATGTAAGAAAATATAGCTCAACATGGTGTCATAACAAAATTATAAAAAATATAAAAACAAAAGCACGCTCACATTTGGTGTACTGTTGAAACCTGTGATGTGCATTAGATTCAGCTAGCTGCTTTTCTCTGACAGCCATAAGCAGTCTTTCACCTGCGCTGAACAGGTTATCCCAGTCCCCAGTGCTCTCTACACCAGGCCATGATGAATTTTCAAGTATGTTCTTAGGCTCTTTCCAACTTGTTTTTTCACATGGGACTTTTTTCAGGGGTGAGTGGATGAAAGACGTAGCGCATGGCTGTATGAGAGAGCACTTCAGCCAGTTAAATCTGATATAGAGCTGTGGTCAAAATAATAGCAGTGTATTTAAAAAAGTGAGTAAAGCTCAAAATCCTTATAATAGCCTTTATTTCCACACACGCAAATGCATCGGGAACACTGCAGAGTCTATTCCAAATCAGAACATGAAAAATATTTCAAATTTGTTATTACTTTACAGAAAGTGAAGAAAAAATCATATTAGGCTGTTCAAAAAAATAGCAGTGTCTGCATTTGGCTTTACAAACCCATACTGTATAAACTGAACAATGCTTGAAGATTCAGCTTTCCTGTGACTCAATGAACTAATATTTAGTTGTACAACCACTGTTTCTGAGAACTGCTTCACATCTGTGTTGCATGGAGTTGATCAACGTCTGGCACCTGTGAAGAGGTATCCCAATTCCACAATTCCTCAGCATTTCTTGGTTTTACCTCCGAAACATTTTTGATGTCACCTCACAAGTTTTCTATTGGTTTAAGGTCCGGGGAATGGGTTGGCTATTCCATAACGTTAGTCTTGTTGGTCTGGAACCAAGTACTGCTCGCTTACTGTGTGTTTGGGGTCTTTGTCTTGTTGAAACACCCATTTTAATGGCATTTCCTCTTCGGCATAAAGCAACATGATCTCTCCAAGTATTTTGATGTAATCAAACTGATCCATGATCCCTGGTATGCAATAAATAGGCCCAACACTATAGTATGAGAAACATCTCCATAGCATGATGCTTGTGCCACCATTCTTCACTGTCTTAACAGGATACTATTGCTTGAATCAGTGTTTGGAGGTCATCTGACAAACTGTCTGCGGCCCCTAGACCCAAAAAGAACTTCCTTTCATCAGTCGACAAAATGTTGTGCCAATTCTCTTTAGCCAGTCAATGTGTTCTTTGGCAAACTGTAACACAGTGTTTCGCAACCTTTTTTCAGTCAAGGCACCCTTTAAAAATATGTACAGTCCCGAGGCACCCCATTCTAAAATGGGATGCCTCAAGACTGTCCATAATTTTAAAGAGGCACCCCATTCTAAAATGTGAAAGACTATTCTAACAGCAACATCCACACATATAGGACACCCAACATTAGAGGTGATTTATTCTTCCAAAGCAAATACACTTTTGTACACTGCTACTGAAACCAATGTTTCTCTTTCTCAGTTTTTCTTCATCACTGAGTTAATGTGACCCCAGCACTGATGGAGAGGGATAGGAGAGGGTCAAACTAGGATGCTGTGCAGGCAGCTGACATCCTCCTTATCAACTGGTGTCATTGCTTGTCAGGGCGCTGGCGGCTTGAAGGTTGTGATAGCACACAATGAAAACCTGTGGCTCTGTGTAACTAAAAGGCAGGTTTGTTCCACCCGCTGGCTTGTATACAAGTTTTGGGCAATTTTTAGACAGGTAATTTTTCTCCACTGATGTGCGTTCATGATTCTGCATTGATAAGCAGCACTGACGAGCACTGATAGGCGGCACTGATGAGCTGGCACTGATATGCGACAATGATGAGCACTGATAGGTGGCATTGACTAGCGGTACTGATGGGTGGCACTGCTGGGCACTGATCATAAGTGTGGATCCCACCTCTGACAATTGCTGGTTATCGGCAGTACTTTCCTCATGCTAAGACAGCATGAGGAAAGTGTAGCCAATAACCGGCAACTACATTTACTGGTGATCTGCTGTGTCATTGGCTGTGATTGGCCTTTTACCACATCACATGATCAGCTGTGTCCATAGGACACAGGGATTACAGAGATCGCCAGGTGTGCGCATTCTGGGAGGACGCCATATGACGCCCTCCCAGAACTGGCCAGCCGCAGTGAAGCCGTCATTCGGCTATCTGCAGTCGGCAAGTGGTTAAAGCATTTGAGATCATTTTAGCTGAGCAGCCTATCAGTTTTGGAACTTCTTTTTATGTTTTCTCCTCTCCAACTTTTTTTTATCAAAGTATGATGTTCTTCTGAACAATGTCTGAAACGACCAATTTTACTTTCAGATAAAAATGCACTATACCCAACATGCACATTTGCTGCCTTCATCCTTAAATAAGGGCCACCTGTTATTTCACAGACTGAATGATCTCACAAATTGAATTCCAAACTGCTATTATTTTGAACATGCCTTTCAATTAATCATTAAATTGCACAGAACCAGCAGCATGCATGTCATGACTGTTGGATGTTTTTCTATTAATTCACAACTACTAGTACATTTTTTGCCATGTGATAATACAATTTATTCCAAAAAGAGTGACTGATCTGGTTAGAGATGTTGGACTGCTATTATTTTGAAAACAACTGTACATTGCATGTTGTACTGGTGCAGGCTCAAGCACCAACATATGCAAGTACCTTGGATGGTGCTTATGTAGTTCTTGATAAATTGGTTTGAGTACACCACCATGTGAAGATATATTTTTTAACATTGATATGTTCTGCAGTTATGTTTGTGGTTTGATGAAACCGGATTAGAATGAAAAAGGAAAAAAAGAAAAAAGGAGCCTGGCTATGGCGGAGTAGACGAGCACGGGGTGAGTGCTCCCTGATGCCTCCGCTTCGCCTTGGATACCTGTTGGGGCAAAGGCAATGAGCCAGGGACTTACCCGTGAGTATCCGGATCTAAGGTCGGCGGCCCCGGGTGCGGTGGAGAGAGGGATTGCAGAGACGGGAACCGCTGGAGAAATAACGGCTTGAGGAGGGGGGCTGCTGGGAGGACGAGGAGACAGGGCGAGATCTCGCGATCAGCCGCAGAGGAGTACTGGGAAGGGGAAAAGCCAGCCAGCGTCCGAGGAAAGGGAAAGACGCGGATGCTTTCCCCCCCAGCATAGGAGTGATACAGTATGGACAGTGAGCCCCTAGCACCCCTGGGTGAAAAGACCCTAACCAGAGGGGAGCAGGAAGTGAACTGCTGGAGGAGAAGTCCAGAGGAATCCCCCTGAAGAGAAAAATAGATGCTTGAAGATCTTTGCTGGTGGCCTGCGCTGTCTTAATGCTCCAATGGAGGAAATTGCAAGGAGGGGGTGAGTGTGGGCAGCTCGGGGCAGCAAAAATTGCATAAAAGTATACTGTTGCCTGAAAGGTAAAGATTAGTAAAAGGGGGGATTCCCTGGGGGAGTCCAAGTGATTTAATGAAATAACAAGAAGATACAGAAAGGAAATATATTGGAAAAGTGGACAATATAAAGAGAGGATTGAAATCTGAGTCCCAGGCCTAAAGTGTCTAGATCTTATTGTGGTTCCAGTATTTAAAGTGAGAGGAAGAAGGAGAGAAGAAGGAGGAAAAGTTGAGTATAAGATATGAAAAACAAAAGTGTTAAAAGTAGTGGGCTAAAGGGGTCTCAGACAGGTACGATTAAAAAAAATATGTCTCAAGGTAATGTGACTCCAGAAAGGTCTCAAGTTGTTGGGGAAAAAAGTGAACTGGAAATAAGCCTGGAAGGAAGCCCTAAGCCCTAGGTGGGAACGAAATATAGTAGCCAACAAACAATAGACAATTTGGAGATGAGAGAACTAGAAAATGAGCTACAAGTACCAAACAAGAAGGAGATGGCGGATATGTTTAAAAACCTAGAAAAAACGATAAAGCAAGAACTGGTAAATATCCGGAGTGACCTGGGGCAGATGTTATTGAGGGTAGAGGAGACGGAGGAAAGAGTTAAAAACCACACCCAAGACATATCTGAATTAGAAAAAAGAACAATTGGTAACAGGGAAGATCAAAAGAAACTATTTACAAGATGGAGGTACAAGAAAATAGAGACAGGAGAAACAATCTCAGAGTAAGAGGAGTCCCAGAGACCGCAAAGGGAGAAGAGATACAAAGCATAATATGTAAAAATATAAACTCTATAATGGATAAGCCAGAAACAGAAGTGGTGAATCTAGAAGGTGTATATAGAGTAGGAAGGATACAACAAAGAAGTGGAATAGAGAAACCAAGAGATATAATTGTCCAATTCCAGATGTGGGGAGATAAAGAAGAGATTTGGAAAAAGATAAAAGGAAGAGCAAGTATTAAGTATGGAGACATGGACATACAGATTTATGCGGACTTGACACCAGAGACAATATGTAGGAGATCTTTGAAACCCCTGTTAGAACAGATGAAAAAGCAGAATGTGCACTATAGATGGGGTATACCAGAATGCTTAATCGAGTGGAAGAATGGAGTTACAGCCCATCTGAGATTGCCTGAGGATTTAAGAGATTGTGAGAGACTTGATTTACAAATAGTGGAGATCCCTGGGTTGGTGGAGGAAGAGGGGGTTTGTGAAGGTAGAGGAAAAGAAGATTGGAAACTAGTTAGAAGGAGATAATAGGGGGGACTGAGGGGAGATACTGTGGGTTTTTTTTCTCTCTCCCCTCCTTTCTCTCTATACAGGAGGGGCTCTATAATGCTTTTACTGGGGCTTTAGAATTTTGCTAGAACCATACGAAATTTTAACAGATAGATCCAGGGTATCCAAGGGGGGAGGGGGCGCCGTGCATGGGTGGAGTTCAACCCCAAGGTGTAAATCTATGGAGGGGTTGGTCCCTCAAAAGATGAATAGGCAAATGGAAAGCCTTAATAAGGGAGGGGTGGGAGAGGAAGGGGCAGCAGTATTATCATTAGGGACAACACTCTGCAGGTTTAAGGATGGAGCTAAAGCAAGGGGAAAAAGAGGAGAAGAGCTGGAGGGGAAAATGAGGGACACAAGAAAGATGGAAGAACTACAAGTTATAACATATAATGTAAATGGGTTGAATTGTTCAGGGAAGAGATTTAGGTTACTCAAGGAACTACACCATAGAGAATCTTCAGTGGTATTTTTGCAAGAGACACACCTTGAGATAGAATCTAAGGTTCAGTTAAAATCAAGATATTACCCAACATGGTTTTATGCAGATTCCCCGATTAGGAGAGCAAAAGGGGTGGCAATAGGGTTCAGGAAAAATATAAGGTTTGAGGTGGAGGATAAAAAAGTGGACCCAGAGGGGAGATATTTGTTTCTGAAGGGTAAATTGCAGGAGGTGGAGTGTACAGTAGCAAATATATATTGTCCAAACAAGAAACCAGAGATATACTTGAAAGGTGTGTTAAAAAAAACTGCTGGACTTTAAAAAGGGTCGGTTGATATTGGCCGGTGATTTTAACCTTTGTATGGACCCAAATAAGGATACGACCTCTTCTGTGCAGCGTGAGGGGAGTAGGTCTCTGAGAGCATTAAAGAAGGCAAAACATGAGTCCCAATTGGTAGACACATGGAGAATTATGTATATGAAAGATAGAGACTATACATTCTACTCAAGTGCACATGAGACATATACGAGGTTGGATTACATACTGATAGAACATCAATTTATTGAGTTAATGGTTGGAGTAGAAATAGGAGCAATGACTATTTCAGAGCACGCACCTGTGGTATTGAAGATGGGATGGGGAAGGCAGAAAACAGGAGGCGTAAAGAAATTGAGAGATACTTTAGAGAGAATGAGACAGAGGATGTGTCAATAGCAACAGTGTGGGAGTCTCATAAAGAATATACAAGAGGTATTTGGATGGCAACCGGGGCAAAAAAGAAAAGAGAAAGAAGAGAAAAAATTAGTGGACTCTTAAAAGATATATCTGATTTGGAACAGAACCATAAAAATAGAATTGTAAAAGAAACCAAGCAGAAGTTAATAAAAAAGAAAGAAGAGCTAGAGACTTTAATGGAGGAGGAGAGATGGAGAGTCTATAATAAAGTGTTAAGTGAGAGGTATAGATGGGGAGATAGGCCGGGAAAACATCTAATGAGAGCTTTAAGGAAAAAGAAAAATAGGAATTATATTGAAAAAATAAAAGGCCCTAAAGGAGAAATGGTTCACTCAAATAAGGAGATTGCAAAGGCGTTTATGGAGTACTATAAAGGGTTGTATAACATCAATTCCTGTGACTCAGTAAATAATATGGAAATAGAAGATATAGAAGTAAATAGAAGTAAATAGAAGGATATATTTAACAAATGCGGGTCTAATGAAATTAAAGGAAGAACAAACAAAATCCCTAGAAGCAAAAATAACACAAGAAGAAATAAAAGTAGCAATTAAAAGCACAGAGACGGGGAAAAGTCCAGGACCACATGGCTACACGATGAGGTATTATAAAAAATGTACTGAATTATTGATTCCCAAGTTGGAGAAATATATGAATGCCCTTGGAGGAGAGATGGATATGAGGAGAGAATCTACACAGGCTCACTTGGTGCTGTTACACAAGGAAGGAAAAGATGTTACACAATGTGCTAGCTGTAGGCCAATTTCACTGTTGAACTCAGACACAAAGCTCTATGCAAGGGTCCTAGCAAATAGGTTGAAGGAGTTTATGCCTGAATGGATACACAGGGATCAGGTGGGTTTTGTCCTAGGGAGGGAGGGGTGGGACAATGGGTTGAGATCCCTGATGCTTATCCAGAAAAGTAGAAAAGGGGAGGTACCAACGGTGGTTCTGTCGATCGATGCTGAGAAGGCCTTTGATAGAGTGGACTGGGGCTTTATGATGGACACAGTAGAAGTTCTAGGAATAGGAGTTAGAATGAGGGAATGGATTAGAAAGTTGTATAGGGAGCCCACCACAGTGGTTATAGTAAATGGGGAAAAAACTGAGCCCATTGGGATGTCAAACGGAACAAGACAGGGATGCCCTCTGTCCCCTCTGTTATATGTCATGTCATTGGAGCCCTTATTGTCTACAATAAGGAAGAACAGAGATATAAAGGGAATTCAGATAGGAGACATAGAGCACAAAGTGGCTGCCTTTGCAGATGATGTTATTTTATGTAGGGAACCCCAGGATAACACTCCCAAACTTAACGAAGGCACTGAAGGAATATGGGGAACTATCAAACTTAAAAATCAACCCAACAAAAACTGAGATACTAAATATAAATATCCCAAAAAAGGAAAAAGAGAGAATACAAAAAGAATTCCCCTTCATCTGGAAGGAAAGAGAGATAAAATACTAGGGAGTAATTCTAGCGGCGGCGTATAAAAATTTGTATAAACTAAATTATATTTCATTATTAAACGAAGTAAAGGAGGAACTAAAAACCTTAGAAAGAGGAATTCCATCATGGATAGGGCGTATAAACTTGGTAAAAATGATAATCGTACCTAAAATCTTATATAGATTTCAAATGATCCCAATTAAAATCCCGGAAGTTTTTTTTAAGGTAATAAAGAGAATGATAACAAGATATATATGGAGGAATAAAAAACCGATGGTGTCCTTCGAAATATTAAGTAGAGACAAAAGGAAGGGCGGCCTGGGAGTTCCAGTTATTAAAAGATATTATAAAGCAGTAATATTAGGGAGAGTTTTTTGATTGGATGTTTAATTTAGAAGGGAAAAGTTGGGTAAAGATTGAAAATGCACTGAGTGGAACTAATTTGAATAGAATTATATGGTTGCGGGCAAAATATAGAGGATTGAAAGAGGATTTAAGTACATACACTGTAAATGTATTAAAGGAATGGCATAAAATTCACAAATATATGAAGTGGGAATTTAACTCTATATTAATGCCACTAAGAAATACACAATTTTTTCCCCCAGGTAGAGAGGAGATAACAGGTAGATGGTTTAAAAAGGAAAATATCCAACTGAGAGATATAATGGGGGAGGGGAAACCGAAGCCCTTTAAAGAGTTGGTAAAGGATAAGGGAAAGATTTTTGTTAGGTTAGACGAGTGGCGTTATCAACTAAAATGTTTTTGGGGAAAGCTCCCAAAACCATTGAGAATGAAAAAAGATTGGAATTTGTTTGAAAAGTTGTTGGATTCACGGGGAGATGGGAAACACGGTACAGCAAAAATATATAGAATTCTCACAGAACTAGATACAAACACAAAATTGAAGCACATAGTGAAATGGGAAAGAGATATGGGGGTGGTATTAGATGAGGATAAACAGCAGAAAATAGATTAGTTCACGAAAATGTAAGTGTGAGGCATGTAGAAATAAATTATGTTTGACAAGATGGCACATTATACCAAGTGTAAAACATGAGATAAGTGGGGATAAATCACCATGGTGTTGGTGTGAGTGTGGAGAAGTAGGGACAGTATACCACATTTGGTGGGAAAGTCCAAAAATCCAAGTATTCTGGAAATAAATAATACATTTAATCGAGATCATAACTGAGATAAAGATTGGGACAGATCCAGAGATGTGCTTGCTGCATAGTTCAGAGCTATCAGTTAGCAAATATAAGAAATTAGGTTTAGGGTATTATTTGAATGCCGCAAAAAGTCTGATCCCTAAGTATTGGAAGAAAACAGAGGTACCGAAAGAGGAAGATTGGATAGAAAGAGTGAACTGGATTAGTAAGATGGAGAAGGCCTATTATATGCAGGGAGATAAGATGGAGATACACTACGCGAAATGGGAAAAATCTTGAATAAACGTGAAAAAGTGAAATTGAAGGATGAGGATGGGTAGAGGGGTAGGATATTCTTCTTGCTGTGGATGAGAGGAGAAAGGATGCAGAGTGGCGGTCCCTGGAGGGGGCGGGGGAGGGGAGAGATGTTTTAAGAGATGTGTAATGAGGGAATACAGAATAGTAATAAGAAGTATAAGGATTTATTGTGAATTTAATTAAATTGTTTGTTACTATTTTGAAAAATCAATAAATATTTAAATTTAAAAAAAAAGAAAGAAAAAGCTTACTTTATATTAGCACAGTGGCTTAATGGTAAGCACTTGCGCCCGGCACTACTAGAGTTGCTGGTTCAATCCCAACCACGGCACCACTTGCCTGGCATTTGCATGTTCTCCCTGTGCTTGTGTTTGTTTCTTCTGGTTTCCTCCCACACTCCAGAGACATGCTGGTAGGTTCATTGGCTCCTGTCTAAATTGGCCCTAGTATGTGTATGAATGTGAGTTAGGGACTTTAGAGTGGGCTGATGTGAATGTACAATATATGTATATAAAAAGCTGCATAAATTGATGACGCTATATAAGTACCTGTAATAAAGAAGTTATTTTTTACCTGAACCTGCAGTAAAATCATACATGGTCTTATGAGTTCTACTTGACCACAGTTTGGTATGTAGTTGTGGCATGGTTGGTGTGAAGCTACAATCTACTAGGAAGATACACATTTGGAGATTTGTTTCAAAACTTAATTTTGATACATGTTTAACCACTTCAACACCGGGCACTTTTACCCCATCCCTGCCCTGGCCAATTTTCAGGTTTGAGCGCTCTCACACTTTGAATGACAATTGCAGTCATACAACACTGTACCCAAACTAAAATTTTATCATTTTCTTCACACTAGAGTTTTCTTTTGGTGGTATTTAATCACCACTGGGGTTTTTATTTTTTGCTAAATTAACAAAAAAAAAAAACAAAAATTAAAAAAAAAAAAAAAAAAACACCTTGCGTTTTTTTTTTTATAAGTTTGCAAATAAATAATTGTACTTCATAAATTTAGGCCAAGATGTATTCTGCTACATTTATTTGGTGAAAATAACCCAAATTAGTGTTTTTTAGTCTGTAGGAAAGTTATAGAGTTCACAAACTATGGGATATCTGAAAATTGATCAAGCCTGAAGTACTGACAGCCAATCAAGTTCTTGAGGCCCAAAATGTCAGAACAGTACAGATATCCCCCCAAATTACCCCTTTATTGCAAAGCAGACAGTCCGAAGTATTTCATAACAGGCATGAGTTTTTTGAAGTTGCAATTTTTTTGTCATCATTTTTCAGAAAATGAAATTAAAAAAAATATTTTTACAATTTAGTTTTACATACTGTCACCAGTGCAGTACAGCGTCATCATATAACTAGTGTGGTGGGGACACTAGCTAGTGACAGTACAAGAAAAAACAGATTTTTAAAAAAAAAAATTTATTACATTTTTCTTTTTTTTAAGAATTTTCTTTTCATATTACACTGACAATGACTATGAAAGTGATCAGTATATATATATTTTTTTTTTTTTTTACACAATTTGATTGCTTATAGAAAATAATTTCTTTGCTATATGCAAGCATTTAACTGAATGAAATCGATTCATTCAGCTTTTTTTGTTGTGATTGGCCACGGCTAACCACATGATAGAGATGGGCTGTGACTGGCCCAGCCTGTGCATGTGATCAGTGACCATTCACAGATAGACACACTTGTATAGAATGGATGTCATGAAAGGAAGCCATCCATTGTATACAACTGTCAGGTGACCTGCTGTGATTGGTCACAGCAGATCACATGGTACTGGCAACAGGGATAATACACAGATCTGTTATCGGCTGTGTCTGAGGAACACAGCTGGTGACAGATCTCACCACAGCGCAGCCCTGCAGGCATGCGCAATCCAGAAAGGACGAGAGGTAAAACTTAATTTGTTTTCAAGTTGTTTCAAATAGGAATGTTGGTTTTAAGCTTAGTTCACACCTATGCAGTTTGCTTTTGATCATATTTTTGACTTTTGCTAATAAACACGTCCAGTAAAAAAATTTTAAATATCTAATTTTGTCATAAATTTAGGCCAAAATGTATTCTGCTACATGTCTTTGCAAAAAAAATTCCCAATATGTGTAAATTAAATGATTTACTTGAAAGTTTTAGCTTTTACAAATGGCGGTATAGATACTGGAATTTTTTAATTTTATTAGCAATGGCGGCAATCAGCGGGACTGCGTCTGGCATTCTGGCACTGGGAGGAACTGACTTGGTGTTACTGACATACAGTGATCAGTGCTTAAGCAAAAAAAAAAAGCACTGACATTTTACTAATGGCACTGGACAGGAAGGGGTTAAGATTAGGGGCCCTTAAAGGGTTAATTGTGTGCTGGATGTTTTACTAGGGGGCGGTGTCAAGTGTGCTTCACTGTAAGCACACTGCTTTGGATGGCTGTGCACAGCCATCCAAAGCAGTGTGCCCGAGCTGACAGGGAGAACTGTTAGTAAATAACAGTTCTCCTTCCCGTCGAAAATCACTGGGCGCCGGTGAGTAATCACCGGTGGGGACCTTGTGATTGACAGCCGCGAATGCCGGCACGGGTAGGGCGCGCTCATGGCTCGCGCACTCCCCCCATCTGGAAATGCAAAATTACGTGTATATATGCATGTGATTTTGCACACCTGTGCAGCCCTGTAGCAATATTTCTGCTATAGGGTGGCGTGCAAGCGGTTAAAGGCTTAAATTTTCTTTTTTTGTTTTTAAATAAACATCATACTTACCTGTTCACTGCAGTGGTTTTGCACACAGCAGTCCAGATCCTCTTGAGCCCACCACCGGCGCTCCTGTCAGGTGCCCCCACAGCAAGCAGCTTGCTATGGGGGCAACTGCTGCTCTGTGTGTCTATTCACACACAAAGCCATGGCTTTTGGCCCCGCCTCCTCTCTCTTCTCACTGGCTGTGATTGACATCAGTGGGAGCCAATGGCTAGCCGAGACTTCAGTGCACATTGGGGGAGCTGCTGCACAGAGGTTTTTTACCTTCAGGCATACAATGCATGAAGGTAAAAAGCCTTAAGCCTTTACAACCACTTTGAAGTCAATCACAGCCAGTGAGCCAATCAGAAGGGGGGGCAGGGCCAAGTCACGGCTCCGTGTGTGAATGGACACACAGAGCAGCGTCTGGGGAGTGTGCGTGCTCGGCTGCCCCCATAGCTGCTTGCTGTGGGGGTACCCGATAGGAGATAGAGGCCAGGAACGCTGGCAGGGGACCTGGGGATCCAGGCTGCTCTGTGCAAAACCACTGCACAGAGCAGGTAAGTACAGAAAAGTTTGGTATTTTTTTTTTTTTTATAAGTGTAAGCCTTTAGAATCACTTTATTGCATATAAATATTAACACCATACACATTTTTACACAATAACAAAGAAGTTTTCACATATTTAGTTTGAAATCAGCATTGCACTGCATTTTTGTTTTTTTTTTACATCTATGCAGCAGGTGCATTTACTCTTAGGAGCTGCATAGTTGATGCATACGCAAATGGAACAGGAAATTATAACAATAGCACAGTATTTATTATACAAAAAGGCTATACGAAGTAATTTCTGCTACAGGGGGGCAACTTTTAATGCCAAGGGTATACTTTTTCCACAGCAGACTATTACATTTATGGATATTTTTGTTCAATAAATGATTGAAATGAAGTTTTTATTGTGTAATTAAGTACATCACCTTTAACTGAAGAGTAAGTTTTGTAATATTACAGTGCCTTGAAAAGTATTCCTACTCCTTAAAATTTTCCAAATTTTGCCATGTTACAACCACAATCAACGTAAATGTATTTTATGCGATAGATCAACACAAAGTGGCAAGAAAATCATACATTTTCTACAAATATCTGAAAAGTGTGGCATGCATTTGTATTCAGCCCCCCTGAGTAGAACCACCTTTCACTGCAATTAGAGCTGTAAGTCTTTTTGGGGATGTCTCTACCAGCTTTGCATATCTAGAGAGTGAAATTTTTGCCCATTTATCTTTTCAAAATAGCTCAAGCTCTGTCAGATTGGATGCAAACTGTCGAAAATTTCAAGGGGTATGAATATTTTTTTCAAAGTGCTGTATATTGAATATGAAGAGATTCTCTCTGGATTTAAGGTCAAAGAAGCATCAGCAATGTATGCCAGCAGTTACATGGTTCCCTAAACAAATTTTAGATCTGTGGAAAAAATGCAGAACACTATGCTGGTCTTAGGGCCGGTTTACATTATAGAAACACAGTCCAGATGCGTTTCGGATGCAATGCCGCATGCACATTTTTGACGTATTCCGGTGCTTTTTTTTTATGCATTCCAGTTCCTTTTTTTCCCGTCTTTCTTCAATTTAAACAGGGACGTGTGTTCTTGGTGAGTTCTGGAGAGTTCCAGTGTGTTTTTGATGCATTTTACCGCATTCCAGTACAGTTCTGTGCCGAAAAAATACAGCATGTGTTTTGTTTTGTTTTTTCTACAACCAGAATGCACTGGAACTGCAAGCACTGATGTGAACTATGACATTGACAACCATATAACCTACTTTGTGTGTTTCGGATGCAGAAAAAAAACAAACGCATGTAGTGTGAACTGGCCCTTAGTGTGAGACTCATCCATCAGTAAATAAATCAGTGAGTGGGTGGAAAAGCAACCTGAAAAAAGAAAGGCATCAACTAAACAAGCTATGCAAATACATGGTGAAACAACAGATATAAAAGTATTGCATAAGTTGAGATATGTAATGTTTACTATATAAGGAAAACTTTAATCTTTTCTCATACTAAAATCTTTTCACCGATGAGCAATTAGGCAGTAATAGGTTAATGGCTGTGCTTTCAAGACTGCCACACGGTCACAAAATATACACAAAGCTTTAACACAGAAATACTGCCCTGAAGCTGAAGTCCCATTTTTGTATATAAATGTAGCATGTTTATTTAATTAGTGTTAAGAATGAAATTTAACAAAAAGAAAATTACAGTATTTTCACAAGCGATTCCCTTTAATTCCATGGCAATATTTGATGGGTCTACTGTTCACTATGACACAAAGCACTTGTGCTAAAAGCCATCTTTTTTGGTGAACGCATGATGAAGTAACATTTGCCAACTAATTTAGCAAGATACAGCAATGTAGAACTGGCAGGTACAATGCCTAGCAATTCATAATGTGTTCTAGATAAGAAAGGAATCTGAGTACTAAAACCAACCATTAACAACTTCATTACCCTATACCATATTATATTTATGTCATGATATGTGATCACAGCATTAAGGCCCAAGTTACACTCCTGCTTTAAAAACTGTGTGTGATTTAGCCTGAACATATTTTACTGAGAGAGTAAATGTATTATACGTATTTTTTTTTCTTTTGTGTATGTTGATGTTTTTGTATGCATTTTAACATGAACAAAAAGCACAACATTTGCACTTTGAGAATTGTTCTAAGGTTTTTAAACAGCAGAAGTGTGAGAGGGGTCTTAAGGTTGCTCAACCACAGCCCTTTTGGGTCAATAGCTAAAAAATATATATATATGTATAGTCTAGAAAAATAATGAATATTGTGACATCTTCCAATGCTGACAGGATTAAAAACAAATCTGCAGATTTTCCAGACCCCAGAGAAGCAGCAAGTTTGGTACTGTGAAGGGAAGTCTTTGGGAGGAGGCTAACAGCTTTAATATTATTGATCAACCTGCAGCAGAAAATTACACACAGCTATATTCTCATGCTATACACACCAGTTTACCCTGAGAAGGAAGGAAAGAATGGTTAAACAAAAACAAAACAAAAAAAAAAAAAAACAATCTATGGAGGATAAAAGTAATGCTAGTTTAACTATGATCATTTGTGGTATATGTTGGTCTATTCTACGACTGGTGTTGTGTAAATTACGTGCCAAGCTTTTTCATCCAACTACACTAGAGCTGAAATAAAGAGCTGTAAGCTATTGTAAGCTTAGTATGTGGCACTCTTACACTACCTGAAGGGAGATCAAAGTGAAAGGCACAGAAGGTTCACCAAATGTCATGGAGGTAGTGGCAGCAATACTGAAGAACCTTTACAGTGAATACTAAATAGAATCAGCAAAAGACAGTACAACATTTTATCTTCTCTTCGGCGTTCACTAAAAACAATCATGGTCTTTCATTAGCATTTTAGGTTAAAAAAACCAAAGACACATGGAAAGCACCCCTATACAGGTTGCCCAGGCAAACGTCAATGGGCTTAGCAATCTTTAAGGACCATGATAAAAATGTTTATATAGAATTTCTGCCATACAAGAGATCAAAAGGTCCATTAATAAGACAATGTGATATTAAAAGTGATTAGGATACTAAATCTTTACATGTTTTTTTAATGAATAAGAACTGCCAAATAACACATTGTTCATACGAATGTGTGTATGTTCACACTCATAGCATACTGGTTATAGAATTAAGGGAAAAAAAACCCTCCCCCATAAGGTGTTCAGTAATCAATTCCATGGGGTCTTCTCTGCAGCCTGCGCCTTGTATTGATTGTTTTTATGGATCTGTCAGGAGTTTTGATTCTGGTAAATTGAAGCCTTGTCTTTTAGCAGATCGAGACACAAATGACAACTCCAACTTCCTAAAAGAGCAGAGAAAACATCTTTAAAATATTTCCGATAATATAAACACAAAAGACATAACACCATCATGAATGTACAAAAAAAAGAAGTTTATCCTGCAATCTCAATGCTTCCATCTACTGGGTTTCTTTTCATTTGACCCCACTCCTCTCTGTTCCCTGTGACCATCTTACAAGGTAACATTTCTCTAAATTAAAAGCAATCTATATTGGGCGGATGCTTCTTCTCTATTATATGAACTTATATAAAAAAAAAAAATATTGGATGTTCATTAAAGTGTTTATTAAAGAAAATACAAATCCTGCCATGGTTGGAAAAAATGAGAAAAAGTGTATATACTCACCCTCAGGAGGCTCAGCCATTGGTGGAGAGAGGCAATACATATGGTATCCACGGTCACAATCATCACAGAATAGCAACTGATCCTATTGAAGAGCAAAAAAAAACAAAAAAAACAAAAAAAAACAAAAAAAAAAAAAACACTTGGTACAGAACACATCTGAGACAACATGAAATGCCAAGATGACCAGCCATATTAAAGTGGTAACCAAGTGCTGCTCTTTAATGTGGAACTTCACCCAAAAGGGGAAGTTCCGCTTTTCTTCCTCCTGATTTTGACAGGTACCCGCTCCCGCTTCAACCAACAAGGCGACCAGCCCGGAAGTTCACCCACTCCTCTCCCCGCAGTCTCTCGGGACACCTATAAGGTCCCAAGAGACTGCGAGAGCATTCATTGGGTACAGCGCGACTCGCACATGCACAGTGGACAGCCAGCTGTGTAGCTGCAAAGAGTCACAGCTGGCTGCATACAGTTAAGATACCAGTGAAGAGCAGGGACGGGTGAAGACAGAGCTGGATCCAGGGACAGGTAAGCATGTTTTTTAAAAGTCAACAGCTACAGTATTTGTAGCTGTTGACTTTTAATTTTTTGTTTGCAGGGTGAACAACCTCTAAGTGCTGTAACCCATTGTCATCCATCAAACTCTACCTTGCAAACGTGGGAGTTTAACAGAGTGAATCCTGACTGGTTACTATGGGTTACTGCATTTAATTATTAATTAGCACTCCTGCACTTAGAGGTTTTGTCATTTGCTTAAATGCATTACTGTCTTCCCCAGGAAAACATGATCCGTTGGGCAGCTCTTTAAATATAAGCTAGAGATTCTAACATTATTAAACATGTTTTCCTGAGCTGAAAAAACCTCAGAACAAGCAGATATAGTGGCACAGAGGCCAAATGACAACTCATAACCTGCCAATGTTAATCGATGCTGACCCTTGGTTTTAATATTTACATAAAGAGACCCAGAACAAGCATGCAGATCAGTTCCCCCTTCACTTGCTACGTGCTTCAATCAAACTCCTTAAGTTCCAAATTCAGCAACAGCCAGGAAACCAGTCTTTTCAAAATGCCATGTATTTGCAACTTTTAGATTTTCTTCAGTACAGGTTTCCTTTATATTCAATTAATGGTAAACAACATTTACTTACATCATTCTCAGATGTCCCACAGATGTTGCAGCATTTACACTCAATGCACTGCCAACGATAAGTCTTCACTGCAGCCATCATCACTGGAGTAAACTGCAAACAGGAAGGATGTCCTACGATCGCAAGAGAAATGGGGCTCAGACTATTCCAAATGATTGTAGACAACTTTATTATGGTGTCACACTTTTAAAATGAAGTATAACTATGATGTTGTCATATAACCATATCTGGCCTACAGGTGATAAACTAATATGGTTGTATAGACTGAAAAAGTATGTAAGGATAGGCGTAATTTGAGTTTAACCCTTTTTTAATGTGAGATTGATCAGAACAGCATAAGCAGAATTGATTTATTTTACAACCCTTTTCCAGGGTTTGGTGATCACAAAGGAAAACTAGATAAACTGAATGTATACCAGTGGACTTGAATTAAGGAAGAACAGCAGATCACTTTGTTTTCTATACAACACAGTCCGTAAAGAACAGCTGTTGCAGTCAATAACAATAACCTGTTTTTTTTAAATATATTGGATGCAAAGTATGTTTTACAACAATGAGACAGAGTAACAGTTTTAAAAGCTACCCCTTTCCATAGAAACAAAATGGCATTTAAGGACACCCCTCCCAAATACTGCATCGGTTTTTCTTTCAAATCCCTAATCCCTCCTAGCTATACCATCTGCTCCCTGCTACCCAGTTGAAGTGTGATTGACATTACATATACTTTTTCATTGGCAAAATCCCTTCTCCCTTACCTAGGGGATCAGTCATGACCTACAGAATACATTTTTGATGGACAAATGAGAAAATTATCACTGAAAGCAAGGAGCTACAGAAGTTGGAATGCCAAACTTGCCTGTTTGTTTGTTTTGGGCCAGTAACTAAGTAATAAAAGGGTAAGAATAATAGACTTGGTGCCAACACCTTCACAAACAATTTCTGGTAGATTCACTTTTTCTGATTTTTATTATATTACTGATCAGGCACTATTTTTCCCAAAGGCTTAATTAAGGAGACATGTCATCTACAGTAGACTAACGAGAAATCATGTACAACTCTCAACTTCACCCATGTAAATAAAGTGCTCTAAAAATAAACCAACTGTTAAAGATTTCAAAAGTAAAATGTTCTGTAATGGCAATAAATCTAAATTATTTCCATATGGATCATTTTTTAAAGTTGAAATTAAGGCACACCAAAAACCATGCAGGCCTATTAAGGAAAAAAAAACCTAGGCCAGCTTTGGTTTCAGTAATAACCTGACAGTTGCTAGAATGAGTGAACGTAGGAAAACTAAAAACTGAACCATCTTTACATACCTTCTACTGATCTGGTGTCATTGTGGCTAAATCCTTGTGTGGGTTTGTAAAATGTGGGTGACCCACAGACAAATGTAATAAAATAGTAAAAGGAGGAGATTCATGAACGAAAGGACAATCTGACCAGAGTCAAAGTGTTCTGAACGCAGCAGTTTCCATTGCTCAAGTGGATTAACATATTCCATGTTGTCTGAAGAAACGGTTGTTACCTGTTCTACAAATGAGTCACTAATTTGGCATGTCATACGGATGATGTTAATGGAAAAAGTCATAGTGATCTCTACACAGAAACCAAGTCTACCATAGAAGTAGCACATTCTCTTCAGGTGTCAAACCTCGTGAAGTGCACAATAAGTTTTGCTGCTCGTTAAACCTGAACTCCAGAAATGATCTGTATTGCATACTTACATACAGCATTGCACAACGTAAGTATGCATTACTCATAATAAAAGAGAGGAAGGACAGCGACATCACAATCTCCACTTCAACCAATCAAAGAACACCTTGTATTCTTTGAAAAAAAAAAAGGCATTATTGAATGACTGTGGTGCCAAGTGATAGACCCCTGTGGTCAGTGCGCAGTGGGGTAGCCGCTCACACAGGACCTGAAAGACTGTAGCTATTCACTCTAGTAGTGCAGACTACTACAGTGATTTCCAGCAGTCCATCGGGTATGAGTAATGCATCCTTACATTTTGCCGAGTTGGACCAAGATAAGTATGCAATGCAAATATAACCTGGAGCTCAGCTTTAACTCAAATTTTACATAAAGGCAGATAGCCATTTGTAAATAGTCAGCTTGTTAAACACAGTCATTTTTTTTTTTGTTTTGTTTTATGAATCAAGGTCTGTCTCTTTTTTAAAACACAATGCTGTTCTAAAATAATAGTGAATATATATGTTATAGAGTATTATTCTGAGAAAGCAGAACCAAAAACACCAACAAGAGCCTATTAAACACTTCAGACCCAAGAAGTTGGCCACGCAATTTGATTGTACAGTCTCTTTACAATCTTCTTAAAAGGTAAACTAAAATGATTTTGAGTCAATGTTATTTGAGTTATTTTATAATTTTTGTACGTTTTATACTTTTAAATTGCTTATTTTACAGGACAAAGGTTTACTGGAGTACTTTGGGCAATCTAAAGAGATAGAAAAGCAGAGCAGCATGCTTTGCTGCTCTATTTGTCTGATAGAAACCTCTGGCTAGGGATGAGCCATTACTTTGAGGACTGAGTTCTGTCAACAATGGGCTTCTTTTAGAACAGCTGGAAAGCAGTCAAGCTCATGATGTGAAAAGATGACTAGAGCGCCATCTATTGACTGAACAAAATTACACAGTAACATACTAAGGGTTTTTTTTCTTTCATTTACTCCACTACAAAAATTAATAGCATATTTTAGTCTAGACCAGGGGTCTCCAGGCTGCGGCCCAAGGGCTGGATTCGGCCCTTTACTAGCCTTTATCTGGCCCTTGGGGCACTATTCCTCCCTCTGTAACCAACAATGGGACACTATTCCTCCCACTGATATAAACTATTGGGCACTATTCCTCCCGCTGATACCAAAGATGGGGCACTATTCCTCCTACTGACCACCAATCCTGAAGCCACGTTTATTTTCACTGATGCTGGGACCAGGACATTTTTACCCCTACTGGCCACAACCCGGTCCTCCTAAAGTCTGAAGGACTGAAGTTTGAAAAGTTTGGAGGCCCCTGGTCTAGATCACAAAGAAATCAAACCCACTATACAGTCCCATTGAAATGTACTAACAATGTATTAAATTCTTATCCAACAAGAGAGGCTCTTGCCCTACCCAGTAGTTGGTAAGTCTGTTAGAGATTGTACAGTGTGAAGAGTGTGTGGCTAGCTTCATACCTAAACCACTTACCCGCTGCCAAAGAGAAAAAAAAAAATCAACAGATTTACCACCTGTTTTTACTATCATGGATTATTGGTAAGCAAGTTGTGTATTATGTGCAGGCTTGTGGTACTTTGACTAACCTTTCTGCTCCCAGCTCATCCTCACCTGTCTTCAATCCAGCGAGATGTCAGCGACACACAGCTGCTGTTCAAATCTTCTGTGCTGGGTCCATGTTAGTGAATCAGCATCTGAAATGGATTCTTATGAAGTGTTCGTTCTTCACTGAAACAAAGTGGGAACTCTCCATAGGACTGATCAGAAAGTGTGGCACACATGTGGGCCCAGGACAGACTTTGCCAAGCTGCTGTGTGGGGCCAATAAGGCTGTGCAATCAATATTTTGCTGGATTAGGGGACAGGTAAGTAAAAATTGGTGGGGGGTAAATGAGGATGTAGCAGAATTTTAGATTACATGCAGAACCACGTAACTTGCTTATATCTAAGAGAGATACATTTACTTACAAATCCATAAACCATCTGCCTCCATTTAAAACAAAGCAACCAATGACCTATGGAGCGCTGATGGGTGGTTCAAATCTGATTTCTTCACCAAGGTAGAAAAATTAACTGCTTCCTAACTGCAGCACGCACACACACATATATATATATATATATATATATATATATATCTCTCAGTATGAATATGAAAATTTTCTGTTGGTGATTCTCTTTAGTGTAAAGGATCTGAGCAGCTCTAGTTACCCAGTCATGTTTGCCCCACCGCTACACCATTGACTATCCCGTGCTCAACACGGCCTGTCACACCAGAGGCATTATGAGGAATGGGAGGAACTTCCGCTCTCCGATCTCTTCTGTGCCCTAAGAAACTAGAAGCGAGAAGGATTTTGTGACTTCTGGTTTGTTTCTTTGTTTATTTATTAGCCATTACAGACTAGCAAAGCAGCTGATCAAGCCAATGTCGGTTTGATTGGTTGCTTTGGAGGGTCCAACAGACCGCAGAACTCTCCATAAAGAGTACCTAAATAACAATGAATGAAAAAAAAGTGGAATAAAAAAATAAAGCAGTGTAAAAAAATAAATTAAAACTAAAAAATTGTTTAAAGTGCCCCATCCCCCATGCTCACACGCAAATGCGAACGTGCATGTATGTAAACAGATTACACATGAGGTATTGCCGCAAACGTCAGAGTGAGAGCTATAATTCTAGCATCAGACCTTCTGTTTAACTCTAAGTTGGTAATTCGTAAAGGCTTTTAAATAGTTAACTATGGATCATTTAATGTACCGCAGTTTGTCGCCATTCCATTAGCACAATTTTAAAACATCTTTTATATTTTACCAAAAAATTGGGTATTATTGTGTTCACTAAAAGTGTATTTTTTCTGAAAATATGTGTTTGGTAAACCACTGAGCAAATATTGCATGACATAAAGAATTGCAACAGTCAGCATTTTAATCTGCAGGGCCTTTGCTTTCAGAAAATATATCATATTTAGGGGCTTAAGTAATTTGTTTAGCAAAAAAATGCATTTTTACATCTATGTGAGCAATTTTAGCATTGGCCCGGATGTCAAGTGGTGAAATTATGAATTTGATAGTCTTCCAATTCATGTTACTTCTTCCTGTTCTAGCTCAAAAGCAATACTAATGCTATTCGTTTACAAACATTCCAAAACTGCCAAGTAGCTCACGACATAAAAAGAGAAACTTCAATGACGACTATAACAAAATCCAATAATGTACCTTTCCAAAAGGTATTTTTAATTGCACTCATCCCCCCCAAACCATTTGATACAGGATAGTGAGTGTGGTGTTGCTGCTCAGTAAATCATCCAGAATTTGTTCAAAATAATTGTATGCATCTCAGGCTGCATAACAGTGTTTTTGTAAACCCTGGTCTTAGGAAGCAACATACAGGTCATGTTTCCACTTTCAGTAGAAGCAAATCCTTGTTTATTAATAATGGCTTATAATATGCACATTTTACACTTCATTCTGGGAAGAGAACATGAGTACTGCTGTTGAAAAGCACCGAACCGGCTCTCATTCATTATATGGCTTGATAAACTTTCCTGCTAAAAGCAATGCAAATGCATTTGAAATGTAAAATCTTCTACATTTAAACACTTCTCATATGTACTGTTTATCATTTTTGGGGGCAAGCTGTTGGAAATTCCTTGGCGTTAATTTCTATTGTATGCTAACACTATCAGCATATATTTGCATAGTCAGGTTATTGTTGCTAAATTTCTCACCTTGCAAGCATTTGGTGATTAGAAATAATAGCTTTACATGTTTATATCATTTTATTGCACCACAAAATATTAAAATGTATAAATAGCCATCTCCTGTACAATGATCAACTGTCTCTAACAAAATGAGGTGAATGCTAAAAAGGTAAGGGGAGGGGGCACGCACATTGCTCAGCGTCTTAGACAATCTGTTAATAACTTAAACTGCAGACAGTCTACACCACCCATTCTTCTTGGGCAGCAGGCAGTTGCTGCACTATGGAATTCTCACAGCTGAAGATGCTCACTGTATCACCCTCCTTTTTCCCCTGCCTCTCATACCAGAGCGACCGCAGTCTGAGCAAGACACCAGCTCTTCCGCCTGGTTTGTCTTCTTGTTGATCTTTGAATCTCCGAGGCAAAAGTCACAGTAATTGTTGGGTAATGCTAGACCATCTGGACCCTTTTTAGCTAAATGGGGAAAAAAGAGAAATAAAATGGCATGAGATTTATATACCGCTTCAGAATGTAGTAACCAGGCACAGATTGCAATAGACCTAAAAATGTTATCCAAATAGGAACCCAGTGATCATGAAATTGGGGAGTTAATTGCTACTCTCGCAAAAAACAATTCTCACAATATTTTGCCTGTGAATCTTCCTGTCTAGCTTTTGTGAGTGTTCAACTACAGGTCCAACACAGTGGGCGACAGAAGGTGGTGCAGTAAATTGTGGTGGCTAGGAGAGAAGGGGTAGAATAAAAGCACAGAGGTGACTATTCCAACATGAGTTTGGTTGTGTTATACTTTAACCCCTACATCACTAAAGTAAAACAAATGTTAATGCCTGAATACAAATTTGCAACTTTGACATGTGTTAGCAAAACTGTATATATATCACATTGTAACTACTTTGTGTATCCAGGTGAATTTTATCTAGTTTCTGTCAGGAAAATTGGATTTTCTGTCGGTGGTAAATAGTAACAGATATATCCTGAATTTTTTTTTTTTTTTTTTTTTTTTAATTATGAAAGGAAAACTGGCCTAAAATAGTAAAAATATATATAGATATATATTTTATACTTAGCTGTATATTTCTTGATATTACCATGAGTAATCACCAAAGAACAACCCAAAATAAATTCCCCTGCTACTGACGATCACATTAGTACCAAACATGCTTATGTTAGACCTAACCTAGATAAAACCTTGATATAGCTATTTTTTTCCCCCCCACACACTTTTGTTTGTTTACATCTTTCTGCAATGCAAGGACAGAAAGATACTATGCATATTTCTCTCCATTCAGAGGAGAAAAAAAAAAAAAAAAAAAAACACACACACACACACACACACACACACATGGGTGGCCTGTACAGTGACTTATCAGTGTGATAGCCAACCAGGGGCTATAACAGCGACAAGGTGACCAGGAACAGGGACTCCTTGGTCCTGATCATGGTGAGGGCCCGGTCTCTGTGCTGGAAGCTTGCTGTGCAGCTAGCAGAAACACAACAGGATATTGTCAAAGATTATGGGCATGATACAAGATATTGTCAGAGACTGTGGACATACTAAAAGATGGGCAGAGACTGTGGACATGCTGCAGAAAAATTTCAGAGATTGTGAACATGCTATAGGAGTTGTTGGAGACTGGGGACATTCTTCAGAAGCAGTCAAGGATTGGATGCATATTACATAAGACTGCTAGAAATCATTGCTATAACAGGGCAATAAGACAAACACAGACAAGTGTCTGCAGGGGCCCAGAGGGCCACAAAAGTGCCAAGGGGCTACATGTTGGGCACCAGGGCTTTAGGGTGTAAGCTCTTGAGAGGAGTTATCTTATTCACATAGTAATGGTAGCTCTTGAAGCAGGATGTCCTATGTGAGGTTCTGAGGGCTGGACAATAAAGGAGTTCATCTTCCTGATGTACGTTGTAGCCTTGAATTAGACTGAAGGCTCTGACCATGTCCAGACAGCAAAAAGCAACCCTCCTTGGCTGCTTTGGAGCAGGGCACAAAGGAAGGATTAGGTCCTCATTGAGGTGGAAGGCTGACACCACATTAGGAAGAACGAAGGGTCTTGGGAACAAGAGCACTTTGTCCTTGTGAACGAGTAAAGACTCTTTACAAGAAAGTCGCTAAATGCGAGCACGTCTGATAGACGTGATAAATAAAGCAAATCCTCATGTGCTGCTACTTATACCCAAATGTTCATGCTTGGGAAGATATTTGGAGTCCTGTAATCAACCCCTGAGGCAAGGGGAAGGCACATTTGACCTATATTTATGGTGAGGGCACATCTTTTGCACAGAAGCACTTTTGTTTGATTTGAAGCTTGACGTGCAGTTTAAGGTGTTATAAGCCTACATGCAGAAGTAACATATCAGCTATTGCCTGAAGTCATGAATACACCTTATACTGTGGTTAAGCAGGGCCTTCTTCACCTATTTTTGGACTTCACATTATACATTGTGCCCAAGTATGATTATATGTTATAGTTTGCAATATTTATGGATGTATGATCATATGAGAGCTTTGATATTTATTTCACAATTATTGGTCATAGAATCTCAGCAGCGCAACACTATTTTTTACTTTAATGATAGACATGAAACCCACCAGGAAGGGTGCCTTAAAGGAGAAAATGTCCAAGGGGAGATCCGCGATGGGTTGAAAGGTTGGTTTCTGCAGAGCAGTGAACCGAATTGAGGTTTCAAGGAAGCAAGGGTGCTGTAAAGGTGGTTTGATCTAAGAGAAAAACTGGAATAATTACAATTCCTTTACAAAGGAAGGCGAAGCCAGAGGTTTTTGGAAAAGAATGGACAAGCCCAAAACCTGTCCCTTAAGAGTACTAAAGGCCAAGATCTGGTTCCAACTGTAGGAAAGCCAGAACTAGCACAGAATAATCTCTGGGAGTGAAGTGCAAGTGTTCACACTAGGCAAAGAAGGATTCCCAGGTACAATAGTAGATCTTTCTGGAAGTGACTTTACTTGCATTTAGCAATGTGGGAATGACAGACTGGGATCCCTCTGTCACTCAAGACCTGGGCTTCAACAGCCAGTGACTGAGAAGCAGGATGGGATGGGGGCCTTGAGACAGCAGGGTCTGACCTGTTTGGAAACAGTGCGGGTTTGTCTCCTAGAAGTCTGAGTATGTCTGTGTACCAGGTGGATCTAAGCAAGATTGGTCCAATGAGGATCACGGGTTTCTTCTCTTGCTCTATCTTGCAGAGCAGTCGAGACAGAATTGTAAGTGAAGGAAAGTCATAAATTAGCCTGAAGATAATCCAGGGAATTATCAAAGCATGTGAAGCCAGTCGCTAAGGATTCTTGGTTTAGGTCAGAAATAGAAGTGACTGTTGAAATTGGAGACAAGTATGTACACCTCTAGAGTCCTTCATCTCGAACATATCAGGTTGAAGATATCAAGGCTTATTCTCTTACTCCAGGTGGTAGCAACTGAGCTAATCTGCCTTCCCATTGTCCACTTCTGGAATGGGGACAACAGAGATTGCTGGACAGTGTTTCCACATCCATGACGTGATCTGGCTGGTTTCCTTCAAGGATGCATGACTCCTGGTAGTCCCTTGGTGACTGCTGTAGGCCACAGCTGCAGCATTGACTGACTGAATTCCAACTGGGTGTTTCTAAAGGGGGGTCTAGTGGAAAAAAGCCATTTTTATCTCTCTGAGCTCCAAGACTGACTGTTACGCAGACCTTCTGCATAGCAAATCTTTGCCTAAGCTTTTGTGGTGGTTCCCTTGTAACTGGTTTTTGCCACTGCTATTAGTGAGGTTCTTCCCCTATGGGACGTTCAAAGTAGGTGCAGAAATGTAGAAAGTGTGTGAGAAAGAGTACGCAGCAACCCAGGTGGTGATCGCCATGTAGCCAAGTCCTCATGGCAAATGGGCAGGAAGAAGCACCCGAGTACCTTATAAAGGGCTCTAGGCAGAAGCAGCAGTAAACTGTGCAACCTATGGTGTAATGTACAACAAGTAATATCATTTCAAGCTAAGTGCCCAAGCAGAGTCCGGTGCCCTTGAATACAATGCCCAAGGTTTTACTGAGGTTGCACCAATCCAGGTGCACGGTTTCTATTATGTTAGAAGACACTGAAGAGTTGAATATAGAGTTGATTGAACAATCTGAAGTAATATAAACTAGTTAACGTATAACTGAAGGCAAGACTTTTTTTTCTTTCAATTTTGCATAGAGTGGAGAGGGATTAGAACACGTCAGATATTTATTGCTGTCTGTGTCCCTGTTATGGAGATTTACCCTATTTATCCTTTTTTCCATTATCACAAAAAGTAAAAGAAAATCCCACATTTTGGGTTGTCAACAGAACAGGAATAGAGGGGAAATCATCCAATGTAGTACTAGTACTGTCACCAGGGAATCCATCTTTTTTTTTTTTTTAGGGATTTCCTCTCGCTTCCTGTTTTGGCAATGAGAGAAGGGAAATCTCCCCAATGGACTCAGAACAAAAAAAAAATTGAAAGTAAATATAACCCTCCATTATTCTATCTGAAATGGAAAAAAAGGTTTTGTCTTTAGATTTTCTTTAGGAGTGAGTCCAACCACCTGAAGGTACCAGCTTATAACCTAGTGTCTATGAATATCAAGCTTGTGCCCTGTACTGTACAATTAAGATATTAACTTTAATGTATTTTTACTGAAATTCTGTGCTTGATAAATTGTTGCACAAATATCGTGAGACATATAAAATTGGAACTATCTCTGTTTTATTCTCCAGGGTCTCTGGGAATATAAAATGCTTTGGGGGTTTTAGGTAATCTTCAAACCCAAAATGTTTTTGTTAAACGTGCAAAAACTGCTCCAGAAGTGAAAGGGTTACATGCAGCTGGCACATGTAAATACATTTTTTTGTATGCCTTCTTCCTGCCTCTGCCACAACTAAAACTGGAAAAAAATGACAGCACTAGGAGCCAATCATGCTCTACTACAGTGCTAATAAGCGAAGAGTAAGAGAAGTGTTAAGCGGAGTGAGGGCTTGAGGGGGAACCCAACATTAGCTGAACATAATCAATCTTTTGGCAGATAAAAACACTTCATATACAGTGGCAAGAAAAAAATACGTAAACCCCTTGGAATTAACTGGTTTTTAGAGGTATTTTGTCATAAAATGCTATCCTCATCTAATGGTGAGTGCACATGGGCCAAATATCGTCCTAAATCAGCCTGTACAGTAGAAACCGGCTGACTTTCAGCTCGTGTGTACAGTTCCCTGTCCAACAGTCTGATGACTGGCTGCTGTCGAACAGGCATGCTCGAAAACCAGCATCAGATCAGCGCTCTCAGCCAATGATTGCGAATACTGACCTTTGTGTTCTGGCAGGGGGGTTGGGGGGGCAGTCGCCCTGTTAGAAAGTTGTCAGTTTTTTTTGTCATTCAGCCCACTGGATTGAATGAATAAAAATAAAAAAAAAAAACTTCTTATAGTGAGTACAAGGCATAAATCACATTAAAAACAATGTGTTTAAGCTTATAATATGCAAACATTTCTAATTTCTCATGTCTTTATTGAACACACCCATTAACATTTACAGTGCTGGAGAAAAAGTAAGTGAACCCTTGAAGTTAATAACTGATTGGACCTCCTTTGGCAGCAATCACTTCAAGCATGCACTTTCGGTAGCTCTGGATCAAGCATGAACAACATTCAGGAGGAATATTTTTGACCATTCTTCTTTACAAAACTGCTTCAGCTTTGACATATTTGTAGGTCGTCTAGTGTGACTAGCTCCCGAGGTCATTCTACAGCATCTCTTTGGGGTTAAGGTCTTGGCTCTGACTTGGGCATTCCAAAAGACACATTTTCCTTTTCTGAAGCCAGTCTGTGGTGGATTTACTTTGATGCTGAGGGTCATTGTCCTGCTGCCTCACCCAACTTCTACTAAGCTTCAGCTGGTTGACAGCCACCCCTGACATTATCCTTTAGGTTATTTTTGTAAACTCCCCTCGATGATGGCAAGTGGTCCAGGCCCCGAGGCAGCAAAACAACATGAAATCATGAGGTTTCCTTCACTATTGGGATGATGCTTTGATGTTGATAAGCTGTGCCCTTTTTGCACCAAACCTAGTGCTGAGTGACCTTCAATTCAACTTTTGTTTCAAAGTCCACAAAACATTTCCCCAGTAGCATTGTGGTTTGCCAAGATGCTCTTTGGCAAACTTTAGGACTGCAGCAATGTTTTTTTTTTTGTTTTGAAGAGCAGCAGCTTCTTTCATGGTGTTCTTCCATGAACACCCTGTCTGATCAAAGACTTATGGCAGACTCGCAAAAAAGGATGTTTGCCAGTTCCAGTGATGTCTTCAAGCCATTAGCTGTTACTTATGAGTTCTGCTTTACCTCATTGAAGATTCTGTGTTGCTCTTGGGAGTCATCTTGGCTGGATGTCCACTTTTAGGAAGAGTAGCCACAGTAAACTGTCTCCATTTGTAGAGAATTTGTTCTTCGACCAATGAATACCTAAACACTGAGATTGCTTTGTATCCCTTTCCAGCCTTATGCAGATCAACTAATCTTGATCATATGTCTTCAGTGAGCTAATTTTTTCTTAAAGCATGGTTCACCTCAGCTGATGCTTCTTATGAACAGAAATCTTAACATGTTTGATGTCTTTCATCAAAGTAGCTCTAAACCACACAAACTCATTTTATTAACTGGACTCCAGGTGTGCAAACTGACTCCAATTAGCTTTTATTTAATTATTCCGTGGGTTCACTTACTTTTACCTCCAGCACTGCACATGTTTAACTGGTGTGTTCAATAAACACGCATATTGTGTTTGTCTATTGTTGTGATAAGGATCATGTTACATTTTATGGCAAATTACTGCAGAAAGCCAGTGTTTCCCAAAGGGTTCAAATACTTTTTCTAGCCACTCTATTTAAACTGTGTGCAAAGCTGTTTGCCCAACTTCCTGTTTTATAGTTAACCTGTCTGGTGTTAAGTTTTTCAGTAAGCTCAGCAAATGCTGGAAGCCTGGCTGTTAAGCTGACCCACCGGCTTCAATAATTTGAGTCAATGACCCAGAATATACACAGTATGTGGATCAGGAAATTCAGATGTCCATCTACTTATTTGTTCCAGCCATTTCCAGAAATAGAGGTCAGCAATAGCAGTCTCCATATTTCTCAGACATCTTTTGGAATAGAAATAACAAATCTGTCATTGCTGACCTCCTAGGAATGCTAGGTGCCCGACTGTACTGGTTAAATAATTTCCCAGGCACCAACAAAGTCAATGCAAAAACGGTGTAAATGTATACAATACAAGGATAACCAAGCATACTTTTTAAGATAACAAATTTGTTTGGAAGATTACCAGTACAGGCAACCAACAACAAAAGCATATAAACAAAACATATGACTTAAGATTAGATCAAAACTTACATTTCTGCTCCTCAGGTCTATGCATAATAGGGGTAGGTGGCTGAGAATCCTCCTTGTCCTCTGCTCCTGCACCCTCTTCATCAACCAAATGAGAATGTGCATAGTGATAGCTCAAACCAGGCCGGTTCTTGTACCGCTTTCCACAGACTGATGGGGAAAAAAAAAAAAAAAGAAGAAGTAAAAGAGAAACCAAAAAGGAGTAAAACTTGACAAACACAACAATTAAGGCAAATTAACAAAGCAAACAGGCAATGAAAAAGCTGAATAGTTAACAAAAAATTTTCTAACCATTCCAGCTAAAGAGGGGTTAACACACAGTAGCGAAGCCTGGATGGGACTGGGAATGGCAGTGAGAGTGAGAATCACAAACTGCAAGCTTCTAACATATTACCATCAATCCTTATGTATAATATACATTATTAAGAACAGACCACCCAGTGTGCGCCTTAGCCATTACCATTCAGTTTTTCTCAGCTGTAAACTATAATCATTACACCCAAACAGATCACATATAGGACGTAGTATATTCTATTTTCTTTAGTCTGTGGAGGACAACAGTTACCTTTGTATTATTGTAAACAATGAAGAATTATGCTTCATGGCAGCAATCTCATTGCTTGGAGATTGTTAAGTGCCAGGTATATCAGGTATTAATGCAAAAATGCTCAGAACCAGAGACAAACCAGATTGCTAAAAGAGCAAAATATGCCTTTACAAGAAGGTCTACTTTCCAAGAATGCTTGAACTATTTATATGGTACAAATATGGCAAAATAAGTCACAGTGGGTGGTTGGACATGCTGGCTCAAACCAAGAACCCCCAATTTATTTTTTTTACACTACTTCACACATACACATGCATACGTGAATCTCCCGAGTTTACATATTTATATCCATAGAGGCAGAAGTGTGCCTTGAAAACAAAAGGAACTAGCTTTATCTTGGTCACTAGTTAATCAATGCATAGCTAAACTGAGAATAGAACTCCTGTGCTAGAAAAAGTGGTTTATAAGGAAAAACAACTGTGTAGTGTTACTATGATAACCCTGCTTTTTGACAAAGAATCTTCCCCATTATTGGTGTTTATATTCTTCTCTGGGGTCAGTTTTCTTTTCCCACGATTGCTTTAGAAGTGAAACAAAATAGTTACAAGGGCAAGGACATGTTTGTGGATGATGCCAGAATGGCAAGGGTCCAACAATGTGGAATACAGAATAAGCAAAACTGTATAATCAAACTAAGCACTATTTGTGGTAAACACTTTAAGGGCCCTTTCACATTGATCCGTTTTTGATGCTTTTTTGGGGGGTAAAAAATTTGAATGAAAAAATGTATCCCTTTAAATCCTATGGAACTCTTTACACCAGTGCGCTGCAGGGTGTTTCTAAAAGTCCTGCATGCTGCATCTTTGGTGAACTTTTCAAAAACCCATCTCCACTGAATTCTATAGAAAATGCACATGAATCACATGTCCAGGTTTTACAGGTGCATGGTTGGAGTCAGAAGTCCGGAAAACATGGCAAGCACGCATGTGTTTTTAACACGTTTTTTTCAGCAGTGAAGCATGAAAGCACCCTAACAAAGAATAATTGTTTTCAAAATTTTGAAAATATAAAAAGAACAGAAGTACTAGAAAATTAAGAATTATGGTTTCAAAGCACTAACAAGTGTAGAAATTCATTAATGTACATTTGTACATAATGTACGTGGGATGCTTTGATACAAAAGGTTTACTAAAGGCTCCACTAACACTTGTGCAACTGCAAAGTTGAATGATTTCCAGTGTGACCTTGATATGATTTTCGATGCGAATTTACACTTTCTGGCACTCAAATCTCATTACTTTGTGTCCAAAGTCGCATGACAAGATGCACACGTGTGAATGGAACCTTACTGTATATCGTAATTCTATTTTGTGTAAATAAGATTTTTGTACCGTATAATTTTTGGAGTCCATCAAGGGACACAGGATGCAATTATATACTGTCAGGTTATATTACTGCCTACAGGAGTATTGGACACTGGCACAAGCAGTCAGATACTGTTGGGAAATCCAAAAGCTATTTAACTGAGGGGTTTGGAACAGCAAACAAAGTGCTAACAAGCCTATGAAATCAGAACTGGAGACTGCCTGCACAACAGTCACCTGAAGGAACCTATGTCCAAAGCTAGCATTAGATGAGGCCTGAACAACCAGAGGGTCAGTTTCTGAAGAAAGCAGTAGATGCGAGATAAACCATCAAAACCTGAGCTACATCCAAGCAGTATAGGGAGATCTTTCTGAAGAACTGGAGCAAGACAGAGGGGCGGAAGAACAATGTTCTGAAAGTTCTGGACCTCAACACTACCTTATCTGCATGCAAGACCAGAATTATTTTTTGGTATTATTATTATTAGAGGACCAGTTCAGATAGTTGCCTTGCAGGGGGGATAGAATCAAGAAACCCAAGTGTGGAAAGGGGAATATTCCTAATAAGTCCAAAATGCAGTTTCTAAAGTGCCAGGAGATCCAAATTCAGATCCCACTGCACCGCACAGGGGGAGTTACATGCAACACACCCCCAAGTGGTCTCTTCAATAAGTTAACAGGAGTCAAGACCTGACCCTTGACAGTGCTGAGGGCCAAATGCTGAAGATGACCCATTTGTAAATAGGCAAAGATTTGACTGGTTTGAAAGACACTCACCTTGCAGCAAAGTATGACTTAAATGTGTGGTGAAGAACCTTGCAAGAAGTAGACTTTCTAGTTTTTAGCATTGTGGGAAAAAAACAATTCAAAGATGCCTCTATCCCTCAGAATCTGAACGTCAGCAGCCTTCCTGTTAAAGCCAGCAACCAGGAAGCAGAAAGGTAAATTGAGCCATGAGACGGAAGATCCTGTCAGCCAATCTAGAAGAGTCCATGGAACGTCTGCTGGGAGTTTTACCCAGTAGGAGTGCCAGACCAGTCTGGAGCTTTGGGGATCACTGGAATGCCCTTAATTTTGATCCAGTAAACCAGAAGAGGAAGGGGTTTAAGGGGGGGGGGGGGGGAGGCTTAGATGAGTATGTACTGATCCCACTGAGCCACCAGAGCATCCACTAGAGCAGGGGTGTCCAACCTTTTGACTTTCCTGGGCCACATTGGAAGAAGAGGAATTGTCTTGGGCAACAAATAAAATACACTAACAGCAAGGATAGCTGATGAGCAGAAAAAGTCGGGCAGATCATACGTTAACAATCTAAGTAATAAATGTTTTTTGTAATATTTTTTATTAGAAAAGTAAAAAGAGGGCAACTTAAAACAAGTGCGATATTTGACACTGTTTTTGAGAACTAACACATCAACATCTGGTTCGATGGATGTAGTAGCAATTTTCAATGAATTCTCAAGGTGCTCATCAGATATTTTGGCTTTAATTTTGCCCTTTGTGTGCTTCATCCTTGAAAATAGTTGCTCACATATATAGGTGCTGCTGAATATCGACAACAATAAGACGTGATTGTAAAGTGGGATATTTTTCTTTGGGAAGATAAAACTTATAAAAGTCCAGTAAAGAGACAAATTTTTCTTTGGTCATATGCATTTACCAAGTGTAAACGTATTTTTACAAAAAATTCCAAAAAAAAAAAAAATCTAGATTTTTAAGTTTAAGATTTTTTGTTTCATAGCCATCGCGGACTGCAGTTTGGACATCCCTGCACAAGAAGATCCCTGTAGCTGGAGACAAACTTGTCCAGTTTGTTGTTGAACCTGGAGGCCAGGAAGTCTACATACGGTAGCCTCCACCTGTGACATAGGTCTGAACACCATGAAGTATATGCACCACATCCCCAAGGGCCAATTGCCCACATCTGGGATGTAAACAGCTGACAAGACTGGAACATGGAGTTCTGCCCAAGAGAGGATGCCCTCTACCACTCTTTGCCATAGTGAGACTGCTCCCATCCTCCCGACAGTTAATAAAAGCAACTACTTTGGCACTGTCTGACAGATCAGATGCCCCTCCAGCTGGGAGCTCAAACGTTGCAGGCAAGAAAAAAAAAAAAAAAAAAAAAATTGACTGACGTTCCAAGATGTTGATCAGAAGACAAGACTCCTCCAAACTCCAATTCCCTTACACTGGCAAGGCGCCCAAGATTCTTCCAAAATATAGGGCACTTTTAATATTTAAAAAAAACAAAAAAAAACACAAAAAACACGTCACACTTACCTGCTCTGTGTAATGGTTTTGCACAGAGCAGCCCAGATCTGAGGTTCTGGCATCCCCCGCTGTCGCTCCTGGCTCTTCATCTTCAACAAGCGCCTACATAGGAATCAGTTTCCTATGGGTGTTTTCATGTGGGCTTGATCCTGAGCCTCTCCGCCTGGCTCAGCCCCACCCCGATTCCTTGTTACAGAATTTGGTTGACAGCAGCGGAAGCAAATTTGTCCTGCTGCTATCAATCTGCCCTGTGAGTTGGGAGAGTGCAGAGAGAGCTCTCAGGCACTATGCTGGTTTGAAATCGGGCTCAGGTAAGTATAATGAAGGGGGGGGGTTCTGCAGCACAGAATGGTTTTTACCTTAACGCAGAGAATGCATTAAGGTAAAATCCTTAAGCCTTTAGAAACACTTCGATGTTTTGTTTAATGTAGAAAGGAAGTCGAATGAATCTTGGACTGAAGAGTACACGTCTGGGAGAAGAGAGTTTTACATTTCTCCTAGACAAGAAAACACTGGCTTGAGAGGTGTCTAGGACTAAACCTAGATATTCCATATAACAAGTCAGTTCCAGAACAGATTTCTGAAGGTTCTGGGTGCACACAAACCTCTAAAAGATTGGGACTGTTACTTGGTACGTTGACACTAGCAGGTTGAAAGGGTGGAATCAAAGAGAGGGTTGAGGGCAAAACTCTAACTTGTAGCCCATGGAAACCACTTTCTGCACCCAAGCACCTCAGATGCTAATGCAGGATGTCCAAGAGTCTGCAAAGGCTGACACCCCAACGTCTACCCCCAAATGTGGAGGCGCACCCTCCTGCTGATGGAGACTTAACTGAGGGTTTGGGGGGCCTTAGAATTCCAAGGTTTATTTGCAGATTGGGTGCTGGACTTGGGTCTGGACTTTAAGTTTGAGGAGTAACGAAAAGGACTTTTCTTATCCTTCAGCAAACAGTGATTCTTTCCAGACTGAACCCTAGGACTCTTTGGAAGAGGATGATAGCGCACTTTTGGCACCTGCTGCATCCTTCATGAGGTCATCCAGGGCAGCCTCACAGATGCACGATACCTCTAAAGCTATGTGAAGCAAGTCCTTTTTTTTTAAAAGAGGTTCAACAGTCCAAAACTTCAGTTGGTGAACATGAGCTAAGACACTCACATGAGAAAAAGATAGGAGACCTTGTCCAAGATGGCAGGCACGAGTTCTTAACACTCTATGACCAAAGGATCAACAGCCATGGTGCTCAGATTCCTTCTAATAACCTTAGACCAGTCAGTCAGGATTTGAGAGATCAAGGCCACAGCTAAGACCAATTGCAATGCAAAACATGCTAGGGAGAACAGAGCTCTAGAAAGGACCTCTAGTAGTTGTCTATGGGTTCATTAAAGACAGGAACATCCTCCACTGGGATGGTTGATTTTTGCTAACACCAGGATACTGCTGCATCCACGACGCTTGGTACAAATAGCTTGTCAGGACAATTCCATTCTTTATAAAGGAAGACTGAAAGGCAGGTTACCTAGAAAGGTTTTGGCAGTCATAGGAGCTATAAAGAATCCTAGACTGGGGACAGCACTAGTAGTGGCTACAGGCTGATCCTCAAGTGTTACAGTGTTGTGTATCGAACAGTCTCTGAGTTTGGCAACTTCTCAAAGGCAGGTTCATCCTATCAGGGACTGGAGAGATTCAGCATCAGAGTTTGGCAGCTGATGGCTCAAAGGCCACACGCAGATCAGAAAAAGAGAATGGAAAAATAGGAGTGCACTTATGGCCTCCACAGTCAGAGTTAGCAAGTATAAAATCCTGATTGAAATCCACCCTGGACAAAGCAGATGGCATTAGGTTTTAGAAGAGGGCAAAATTCCAGGCAGCCAGCAATGATCACATCCATAGGCATCCTGCAGGCATGCCCGTCTACAATCGGATATGCTGTACTGCAAAGTAGAAAACACTAGGGGGGGGAGGGCAGAAAAATCAGACTGAGGATTGGAGTTTCAGGTGGCTCTTGCAAGCAGGAGCAGCATTGGGAAGGCATTTCTTGAATTCTGAATGACAGGAAGAGATTGGAGATTATGTCATCGCTCAATCCCAGAATCTGAAGGTGCCCAGCAGTCCAATAATGATGTAGGTCTCAGTGCTCAGCCCAAACCTGCTTATTTACAAAGTGAGTCTTCAGAGACAAGGCAAGCACCAAGGCAATGCTCCGGACTGAAAAGCGCACTGGCTGGCTTTTCCCAGCATGCTATGCCTAGAGAGTGCCACAAGCGGAACCCAGTACCTGAAGGTCACATTCTAGGCTAGCCCCACAGCATCCAGTCCAGGTGAACTTGAGTATGGCACTTCAAGGTCCAGCTGAGGAATGGGCAATTCAGATAGCGGCCATATAGAAACCAGTTCAACAAACGATCTAAGGAAGAATCTTATTGAAGAAAAAAAAAACTAGCAAAGAATAGCAGGGGTTGATCTTGGCTGGCCTACAATTTTATTTTTTTATTTTTTTTGCCAGTGTCTAATACTCCTGTATGCAGCAGTAAAACCCGAACAGTATATGACTTTCTGTATCCCACAAAGGATAAAAAAAGAAACTTATTTCCAAGTTACTATGAAGTGCCATGATACCCCACAAAATCAATCCTGCAGTATAAAATACAAAGTGCTTTTCACACTATTAATTAGCAGAGCTGTTTCAAATGCAGACATCAGATTGTCCTATAAGAAGTTATCCTTTTTAGAACATGTCTGAAAAGTTTTTGACAAATATTCTACTCCTTCAAATCAGCTTAAAGCTATTATGGCTCTGTAAAGTAGCAGAACAGGGAAAATGGCACGATTACAAAAAAAAAAAAAAAAACCTGGCCAATGAATAAAACAAACCAATGTTTTAAGTGGACCTAGCATGAGGTTATTTGTTTCTTGTTTCATGCTAACTGATGCACAACACTTACAGTTACTAATTACCTCTTGCTGAGATCACAGTACTCCTCATGACAATACCTTCATACCTACTTTTCTTATCAGAAGGCCAGAGACTTTTTGTAGGCATCAGTGGCAGCATCTGCTTCCTGGACTGAGAAGCTGGCTTAGAGATAAAGTCATGTACATCATGGTGTCTGCAGTTTTGTCAAATTCACAGTCGTCTGCCATTGTACACCCCCCCCCCCTTCCCTGCAGCCTCTCACCTTGTGACTTGCAACAAAGTTACAGTGTAGCAGTCCGATCATTAGGGGAGAGGAGACTAAGGAAATGTTTTCTCTTGGATGGCATCTCAGCCTAGGCAAAGCCACTTGGCTGGAATTGTTTATTAATGACAAAATGCAATCTTATAGGAAAACTGTAATGTTTCTGTATATTGTGACATGTAAAGAATTGACTCATGCAGAATTGTAGGCTAGTTTCAGGATCCACATTAAGCTGAAATATGCCATTTTATCATGTGATGTAGCATTCAAAAAATATAACTGAAAGCTACCATCAAATGACATGTTCCTACTATACGAACAGTAACCCTGTGCATATTATGCAGAACCACTGCTCCAGGCAAGGAGATTACTTAATTAATAAAATGGGGGCATGATTGACAGATGGCACAAGTTTACAGACACCACATTAATGGCGGCTGGCATGGTTGAAAGATAGAAGACAAAACATGCTAAGCTTCAGCGCCAGGAACATGGGCAGAGTTGGGAAAATGGCAAACTAGCGCCACAAGCGAGCAAGTTCAACTACCTCTTTCGGAGAATTTCGAAGTTTGCTTTAGTTTGTAACTGTCTGAAATGAAGAAAGAAAGAAATAGAGACAGACGTGAGTAGACTATCTAAACAAAGAGCAGAGAGAGCAAGTGCAGCAAAAAGATGTTTGACTGTAGGGAGTCCACCAAGGAGTTTTGAAGGGAAGCTGCATTCCAAAACTAAAAATGAAGACGAGGGAGCACTGAGGAAACAAGGGTGCGACAAGTGAATGAGCTTAACTCAAGCCACCATCCAAAAAACTCCTTTAAGTATATATGAATTTTTCAAATGACCTTGAAGCAATACTACACATGCAATACACATTTTTATAAAATCAAACACTCGGCACTTACAGATTTTATAATTACACAGAGATACAAAAGATAAGTAGCATAACTGGTCTACATAAATAAAATACAGAAGAGGTAAAGCAATATGGAAGTATGCCATACAGTTATGCCGCACTAGCAGATATAGCAAAAAAATTTCATTGGTATATTAAAACAGACCAATGGGGAGCCAGAAACAATTCATTATTAGAGTTTACATACACTTAAGTATATCTACAGCCAAAACGTTTGTTTTTCTATTTTAAAAAGAATAGGGAATGGGTTTTTAGGGTTTGTTTTTTTTATTTTTGCTATGTTTATTCCAATTGGGGAGATTTCCCTTCACTTCCTATCCAGTAGACACAACATGAAGTGAGAAGAAATCTCTCAAATATGCCCTATTAGTCTTCACTGAAAAATATGTACTCATTTGACGATTTCCCCCCTATTCCAGTTCTTATGACAACACAAAGTTTTAAATTTATCCTTACCTTCAAATCCTGGCAATTGTGGCTACTAGGCAACAAAAAACAAAATTTCCCTAACTGGAACACAGACAACAATAAAAACCTGACAAGGGTCCACTTTGCCACAATATACAAAACAAAAAAATGTTTTGGCTTTAGATACACCAATTCTTAAATGCGAATTCTTAAGCACAGTAACTAATAGCAATCAGAATTTGTCTTGTATTAGCATGACTTTAGCTAAGTAAATTCTATACCTGCTCTTTAGAATTTGCACTTAAAACACTAAATGAATAAGACCATATAGGTTTACCTTTTAGTAATTAAGCAGTCTAGAACAGTACACAAAAGTATGACATATTTGTCATTTACATCTAACCCTCCCAACCAAAACATGGTCCTTGTATTCTTTACTTAATTATTCTACTCATCATCAAAAAAAGGGTACCCCTACAGATACTATGATATCAAACTCCTGCGATATTTTCCTCTACTTGCACTAGAATTTGCTTTACTAAAGACTAAAACAGTGACTACTAATGCAAGTTATATAACTAGATACATATTAATTCTGAAATCGTGGGCGGACAATTGCAGCTCTGCAGAGTACTACTGCAAAACTTCTGAATCCCGGTCCCTAGCTCTACCCATCTACCACTATGTCCCAAATTACATGAATGAAATCGCTGGCATGGGAATGCACGAATATCTGTGCATTCCCGTGTAGGCAAACACGATCTTCGCATGGGTGTACGCTGTAGTACGCCCATGTGAACAAGGCCTTACGGTGCTATACTGATCCTGTATCTTTTCCCTTCTACTTTTGAAGCAAGGCAAATTTTAATAAAAAACAAAAAAAGGCATAGAAAAGGCAAACAAATGTTTCAATCCTGAAATTTTTTTTAATGGATTACACTGAAATGAAAAATATTGGAGTAAAAATAAGCAAATAAGTAGATGAACGAACCACAAAATGAACCATGAGCCATCAGTGATGAGTGTCATATCCATACATAATCAGATATTTAAAAAATCCTATCGCCTAAATGTATGTGGGTCGAGAAAGAAAGATTTAATTTATATTGCTATCATTATTATTTTACAATTATTTTCATATTCAATAGGACACTGCTATTTAGTAATTTACATTCCAAAAAAAAAACCCCACAATGGTTATGAGAAAATTAGGAGAAAAAAAAAATCACAAATGCTTATTTATGTTTGGCAATTTACAGCCTCCTTACAGTTCAATGTGACAGACTTTCATACAGCTGCATGCTATAGCACAGATGGTGCCCTAGGTTTCGCAGCTGTTATATGCATCTCATTGGTTTCTGGATGTTTGGGCACAGATAGGAGTTCGTGTTTCACACTGTAAACCTCTGCCACACAGCAGAGGTGTGCATATAATACAAAGCAATTGTGAGAAGCAAAATATTAAACTAACCAAAAAAACGCCATGTACAACACAATTTACCAAACCTCAAATAGTAGTAATATAAAATTGATATATCAATACCATAATGTCAGCTTTTGCAATCACACTAATGAATTACAAAAGGAGTAAAACATTTTCCTAGTTAACATGGTCATTTTTAGATTCATTTCTAAGTAAAAGAAAAGAATAATGGGGAACATAGCAAGTCAGATTTATGGCAGCTATGAGACAGATGTATTTCATTTGGCAGCTTCATTCATTCAGCTTTAGAATAACCTGCCCCAACCGCTTCCTAATTGTAAGTCTGTTTTCAGTGAAAATTTCATCTTTAGGAAAATCTCTCATCTCCAATGGTAATTCTCTTGCAGACCTGTGCAAAGATCACAGGGGTAGTGGTTGCAAATCAGCAGAAAAACCGTCAGTTTGTTAACGGACAGGCAGCCTGCCTAAATTTGTCCCTAATTTGCTTGATAAATGTCCCTCATGGTATGCTGACGTGCAGCAATATACTGCCAATATTACACATTCCCAGGGGGCATGGAGTGGCATTAGCAATGAGATCATTACCCAATAGTGGCCAAATCAGGTGTCTCGTCTCATGTCTATGGTCCACTTAAATTGTTTCGATAGTAGTCCGAATTATTTCTATAGCTTTGCACACTAAATATTACATTTGTGAGGAAAAATAATTAGCATAAATGTTTGAATGGCAGACATAAAGACACTCATACATCAGTAGATTATTGCGTTAAGCGGCTAAATCATAACATATTGGCCATCAACACAGTCAAAACTGAAAACCCCAGCTGGTGGATGCCTGAGCCAAACATATGGACCATTAAACAACCAGCAAGTTGTACAAGGATACTGGTTGGCAGTGAGTTGCAGTTTGTGGCATATTTATCACCAAATTAGGCCTAAAACCATTTAATAGGCACACAGTGAGAGTACAGTGTAAAAACGCTTTTTTTGGGGTAAACGCCTGTGCAAGATGGGAGGTTAGAGCATGACAATAAACAATCACTGATATTAAATGCTCTCCATTAATTTGAGGTTGATCTGTCTTTAAACTAAATTGACATAAAAAAAGCACAGCGAACTGTCAATTTTCATTTAATTTAACAAAATCAATTAAGGAACTTGAGCACAAAGGCAGTAGTCATTTGATTGCTTCCTAAGATAAATGATTCATAAAACATACAACATTAACAGATCCCCAGAGAACCTATTTCATTGTTACAAAATAGGCCACTGGCATTTACTGGACAGGAAGCATGCTGAAAACATTTTGTTAAAGGAACACACCTACCAACTAGTTCTTGCGTAAAACAAGCTCCTTTATTGCACAGAAAACATGCATGAAAAAGGGCTGTAAAATGCATTTTGCTAGGTAGCAATATTATATCAGATATCTACAGGTGAAATTCGAAAAATGAGAATATCGTGCAAAATTTCATTTATTTCAGTAATGCAACTTAAAAGGTGAAACTAATATATGAGATAGACTCATTACATGCAAAGCAAGATAGTTCAAGCCGTGATTTGTCATAATTGTGATGATTATGGCTTACAGCTCATGAAAACCCCAAATCCACAATCTCAGAAAATTTGAATATTACATGCAATCAATAAAACAAGGATTGTACATAGAACAATATCGGACCACTGAAAAGTATAAGCATGCATATGTACTCAGTACTTGGTTTTGGCCCCTTTTGCAGCAATTACTGCCTCAATGCGGTGTGGCATGGAAGCTATCAGCCTGTGGCACTGCTGAGGTGTTATGGAAGACCAGGATGCTTCAATAGTGGCCTTCAGCTTTTCTGCATTGTTCGGTCTCATGTCTCTCATCTTTCTCTTGGCAATGCCCCATAGATTCTCTATGGAGTTCAGGTCAGGCGAGTTTGCTGGCCAATCAAGCACAGTAATCCCAAGGTCATGGAACCAGGTTTTGGTGATTTTGGCAATGTGGGCAGGTGCCAAGTCCTGCTGGAAAATGAAGTCCGCATCCCCATAAAGCTCGTCTGCGGAAGGAAGCATGAAGTGCTCCAAAATCTCCTGGTAGACGGCTGCGTTGACCCTGGACTTAATGAAGCACAGTGGACCAACACCAGCAGATGACAATGGCTCCCCAAATCAACACAGACCGTGGAAACTTCACAATGGACTTCAAGCATCTTGCAGTGTGTGCCTCTCCATTCTTCCTCCATACTCTGGGTCCTTGGTTTCCAAATGAGATGCAAAAGTTGCTCTCATCAGAAAAGAGGACTTTGGACCACTGAGCAACAGACCAGGTCTGTTTTTCTTTGCCCAGGTAAGACGCTTCTGACATTGTTTGTTGTTCAGGAGCAGCTTGACAAGAGGAATACAACATTTGAAGCCCATGTCCAGAATCCGTCTGTGTGTGGTGGCTCTTGATGCACTGACTCCAGCCTCAGGCCACTCCTTGTGAAAGTACCCAACACTTTTGAATGGCCTTTTCCTGACAATCCTCTCCATGCTGCGGTCATCCCTGCTGCTTGTGCACCTTTTTCTATCACACTTTTCCCTTCCACATAACTTTCTATTCATGTGCTTTGATACAGCACTTTGGGAACATCCAACTTCTTTTGCAATTACCTTTTGAGGCTTTCCCTCCTTATGGAGGGTGTCAATGATGGTTTTCTTCACAACTGACAGGTCAGCAGTCTTTCCCATGATTGTGATTCCTACTGAACCAGACAGAGACCATTTAAAGGTTCAGGAACCCTTTGCAGGTGTTATGGCCTAATTAGCTGATTAGAGTGGGACACTTTGAGCCGAGAATATTGCACCTTTTCACAATATTCTAATTTTCTGAGATTGTGGATTTGGGGTTTTCATGAGCTGTAAGCCATAATCATTACAGTTATGACAAATCACGGCTTGAACTATCTTGCTTTGCATGTAATGAGTCAATCTTATATATTAGTTTCACCTTTTAAGTTGCATTACTGAAATAAATGAACTTTTGCACGATATTCAAATTTTTCGAGTTTCACCTGTATATTTTAAAAAAGTTACTTATTTTTCCAGGCCTCTAAATGGCAAAAACACTGTCATCACAGGAGTAGAAAAATTAGGCAGAAAGGAAATATTTTCACTAACAAATCAACTCTCTCCTGTTTATTCAGTAATCACAATGGCAACTGGTAGGAAATCACATAATGCTCTTTCCCATTTTATATGTCATGCGCTGTTAAATGTTTCACTAAAGGTAAAACTTTGGAGGGTTTTCATTAGTTTTATATACCAGGGAGAGTGATTAGAACACCTGTCAGTTTTTATTGCTGTCTGTGCCCCCCGTTATGGAGATTCACCCTCTTTGTCTTGTTTATCATTATCATTTAAAGTGAAAGTAAAAGAAAATCCAAAATTCTGGGTTGACAGCAGAATAGTGATAGAGCTGAAATCTTCCAATGGGGACCCTGGTGACACCCTGGGATTAACTCACTTTGGAAGGATTTTCTCTCACTTCCTGTTTTGGCTGTAGGATCTCCTAAATGGGACACAGATTGCAAAAAACTGGCAAGAGTTATAAATCTCCCTAACTAGCCAAAAAGGAAAAGAAAAAGTTTCGCCTTTAACGACACTTTAAGAGCAGAAATAATGACACTTGTTGAAAATACACTTCAAACAGCAAAACCACCAAGAAAATTGCATGAACCAATCAAAAAATGATTTAACTGATCTGATTAGAGCAGAATGAAATCTGATTGCAGTGAGCTATTGCACCTTAAATGTTGTTTTACTCAATTAACTACTTTACTGAATAAACCTGTATGATTGTCCAACTGATAAAGTGAGCTAAAAGAGTAATGTAGCTAAAATTTTGTGGTAATGGCAAATAATGAGCACAGTTAATTTACATGTCATGTTCCAATTAAAACTATCCCAATAAAATGATAAACAGTTTTTAACATGTCCTGTATGTTTTAAGTCACTTCCTCAAGTGCCCAAAATAATCACACCATCCATAGAAGTTAAGTCAAATAATGAGAATGAAAAGTCCAGAACACAAGACCTACTGAGAAATCATATTACTTGTATGAAAAGATGAATTTGCATATGTTTGATAGTTTGTTTTTTACTGTATCATTTTAGCTTGCACAATTGACCAAAGAAACCCTGCCCTGTAAAGCACAGATCTCTTTAAAGTGAACCTGAACTTCACCCATGCAGTGCAGAGTAAAAGGCCCACTAAATTGATGTAACCCCCCCCCCATTATATTTCCCCTCCCTATTCCTCCCTGGCGGCAGAAGTGACTTCCCCTATACTTCCAGAAAACTAAAATAAAAGATTTGGGAGCTCACACAAAGCTGCTTCTCTGCACTCCTATAGGCAAATGGAGCGAGGGGCAAAAGAGAGGAAGTATATGCAACCAGGAAAGAAACCTTTTCAGTGAATCTGTTGATTTGCCCTGAATAAGCACAACACAGGTGCACTTTAAAGTCAGATTTACACAGTGTAGACATACTATTTCGAATGGGATGATAGAAGACAACTATTGTATAGATACAGTACTTGAGTACTGATCTTCATATTGACAAACAGATTAACTGCTTGCCCTCTGCCCTATAGCAGAAGTACTGCTACAGGGCAACAGGGCTGCGCAAGACCACATATATGTGTGATTTGCATTTCCGGGTAGGGTGAGTGCGCACGTGCCACCCTACCCGCACCACTATTGGCGGCTAGAGATGTCAATCACCGAGTCCCAGTGGGGAAAAAAGAACATAAATTTAATTCATGTACAACGCTGCATGACCATGCAATTGTCAGTTAAATTAACGCAGCGCAGTACCGCAAAAAATGGCCTGGTTAGAAACGGGAGTAAATAAAGGAAAATGGCATAACAAGTAGTTATTTGACTGTAATACAACCCTTAAAGAAGAAAGCCAAAGAAAATATTAATATGCCCTGTAAAATGTGAAAAGCAAAGAAAAAAAAAATCTGGTAAAGGAAGAGGGTGGTTTTTGAAACGTGAACAATCAAACAGTGAACTATACCACAGGGCAAGTGACGGGACAAGAGAACTTAAAAAATAAAATAGAATCCACAGGAAATTGACTCACTGTCACAGGCGTATGGCTTGTCTCTGTCATCCAATGCAGCTGCATCCAACTTCTTCCTGGCACCACCTAAACCTTTTCCCTAGAAAAAAAAAAAAAGACTTCTTGGAAAAAGTACAAGGAAAGAACAGTTACGTGATGGAGCATATCAATGTAAAACAGCGCCAATAGCAAACAAATATTTATTGATAATTGCTTGATGTTAAAAGTAATAAAAGTGTTGTACACAAACTCCATATTAATATTTGGTCTTAAATGTTCAGATTTAACATGAACATGCAGTTTCCTTTGAACACCATCAGAACTGAGCCTTGGCCCAAAAACAAATGAAAAATAATAGTGTTTCTCTAAATATCCCTGACTTCCAAACTATCCCTAAAGTAGACCACACCATGGAAGTTATGGGGGCTTCCCATAACTGGGGGCAGGTTGCCTTGATGTGCTTGGTTATTTTTGAGATTGAAAGTGGTTGATATTGTTTTAAATTTTCCATGCGTTTGGCCATCATAGCGATTAACTTTCTCCAAGTACTTAACCCTGAAGCCTCAGCTGAATCCATACACTTAAGTTTTTTTTGAGAAAGTTTAATAAAATTTAGAATTAAACAATAGAACATTACAAACTGTACATATCTAACCATTACCAGATGTCATAAGTAGTTGTGCTCAAAGGTTTGCATATCTTGGTAGAAATAATGACATTTTGTCACCAATATTGAAAATAGGACAGTGATCATATGAAGCAGTTCATAACAGAAATCACCCAAATGGCCCTGATCAAAAGTCTATATACCCTAAAATGCTTGGCCTTGGTACAGACACACAAGATGACACACACAAGTTAAAGTGATATACTAAAGTCTTGTTTTTTTGTTTTTTTTTTTAAATAGCAAACATGTTATACTTACCTGCTGTGTTCAATAGTTTTGCACAGAGCAGCCCAGATCCCCCTCTTCTCGAGGCCCCTGCCAGCGCTCCTGGCCCTCCCTCCTGTCGGGTGTACCCACAGAAAGCTTGCTATGGGGCCACCTGAGCAAGTGCGCTCCTGACCCCCGGCTCTGTGTGTCCATTCACACACAGAGCCGCGGCTCGGGCCCGCCCCCCTTCCGAATCCTGACTGGCTCGCAGGCTGTGATTGACAGCAGTAGGAGCCAATGGCTCCCACTGCTGCTTCAGCCAATCAGGAGTGAGAGTCCCTGAAAAACTGAGGCTCTCGTGTACATTGCTGGATTGGGATGGGGCTCTGGTGTTATGGGGGGCTGCTACACACAGGCTTTTTACCTTCATGCATAGAATTAGGTTAATTTCCTACATCTGTGGCTTTTTAAGTTGAAATTAGTGTCTGTGGATAAATAGTCAATGAGTTTGTTGGCCCTCATGTGGATGCACTGAGCAGGCTAGATACTGAGCTATGGGGAGCAGAAAAGAACAGTCGAAAGACCTACATAAGAAGGTAAAAGAACAGAAAGATGTAAGATCATATTAAAAGATATCTAAAAGCCATGAATATGCCCAGTCAGTACCTGTCCAATTACTTATTATGAAGTTGAAAATTCTGGGATCTCTTGATACCAAGCCAAGGTCAGGTAGACTAAAAAAGATTGCCACAACTGACAGCAGACTTGTTCAGGATACAAAGAAAAACCCACAGGTAACCTCAGGTGAAATTCAAGCTGCTCTGGCCATCAGTCTCCTGACCCTAATGTAATCAAACAACTCTGGGGAGATCTCAAACGTGCGGGTCATGCAAGACGACCAAAGACTTTGCATGACCTGGAGGTATTTTGCCAAGACAAATGGGCAGCATTACCACCCACAAAATTTGGGGCCTCAGACAACTATTACAAAAGACTGCATGCTGGCACTGATGCTAAAGGGGGCAATACACAGTATTAAGAACTAAAAGTATGCAGACTTTTGAACAGGGGTAATTTCATTTGTTTACGTGTTGCCATTTGTTTTAGGATTGTGCCATTCTGTTATGACCTACAGTACAGTTGAACAAAGAAAAAAAGGGCGCACTCTCATCGTGCATTACCGTGGTACACCATGTATTTATTGTGTAATCAAATAGATATATACTCACAAACCAAAGGAGAATAAAAGCAGTATGAATAGTCCGCAGTGGCAGTCAATGCAATGCTGTGCCCCAATTGGGGATAAGCTGACGCGTTTCGGGGGACAAACCCCCTTCCTCAGAGCTGAAGTGTGTAGCACACTTCAGCTGAGGAAGGGGGTTCGTCTCCCGAAACGCGTCAGCTTATCCCCAATTGGGGCACAGCATTGCTTATCCCCAGCTTATCCCCAATTGGGGCACAGCATTGCATTGACTGCCACTGCAGACTATTCATACTGCTTTTATTCTCCTTTGGTTTGTGAGTATATATCTATTTGATTACACAATAAATACATGGTGTACCATGATAATGCACGATGAGAGTGCGCCCTTTTTTTCTTTGTTCATTAGTACCCAGATTTCCCATCTTTGTTCTTTCGTTTGCCATTGTGAATTCCTTTTAGTCTGCTTGAAGATCTGAGCGCTGGTTTTGTTTGTTTGTCTACAGTACAGTTGAATATGAAACCCATAAGAAACTAAAGAAATGTGTTTTGCCTCCTCACTCATGTTTTCTTTAAAAATCGTACACACTGTATATTACCAATTCTCCAAGGGTATGCAAACTTTTGAGCACAACTATATACAATTCTGCCACAACAGATGTGCATTTCACATACGGCTCAGCATCTTAAAAATAATCTTTAGGGCCAATTCACACTATATGCAGTGCCAAACTTTTTACCGCATGGTAAAACATCAGTCACCACAGAAACATACAGGAAACAATTGTTTCCTGTGTGTCCCGTACACACTGCAACGCAGAGCTGCAATGACATGCAGACGTGCAGCATTTTATTACAGAACCCCGAGCTGAATTGCACTAGAACAGGGGTGTCAAACTCAATTTAATTGTGGGCCGCATCATCATTATGGTTTCAATCAAAGGGCCGGTTGTATCTGTAATACTATACAACAGGATCTACCCTTTATCACAATAAATAATTTTCTGCCTTTAATTATTACTGGTTTTAGCAATAACTTAAGACTTAAGCTGTGAAGGACAGGTGCAGACTGGCACAGAGCCCACTCACAGGCTTGTAGCAGATGATGCAAGACTGAAAATAAGGATCGCACACTGCTGGTATCATCCACAAGAAACTTTATTGGAGCCTGCTCAGACGGAATATGGTTCTTCCATAATGTTCTGTCTGAGCAGCAGGGCTTTTTTTCAGGGGGAACACAGTTCCGTCACCTCTAGTTCTGAATGTATGTATTTGCAAAGGGTGCTGGGGTGTGCTGGAGGGTCTATTGATTCTGGTTGCTGGGGATCTATTGTTGCTAGAGGGGATAATTTTTTCAGCGGGGTCAATTGTTGCTGGTGGGGGAATCTATTGTTGCTGGGGGCGGACCTTATATTGCTAGGGGGAGTGTCAATCCATGCAGGGAGAAATTAACTGTCGAGGGAGGGGTCCATTGTTGCTAGCTGCTGGGGATGGATCTATTGTTACGGGGGGTCTATCGATTCTAGCTCCAGGGGATCTATTTTACTGCCTTTATTGTTATTAACAAATTCCATACAAATTATCACCACAAAAAGATACTTGGTTCTGTATTCTCTAGAAGGGGAAGTACTGGAAGGTTGGTAGTGGAACCAAGGAACATTGCTCAGAGGTGAGTTGGGGTGGGGACACGGGGATTCAGAAGGGGAGAGTTCCTGCACCCATTCTCTGAGAAAAAAGCCCTGCTGAGCAGCCTCCAATAAGGTTTCTTAAGGATGATGCCAGCAGTGTGCAACCCTCCTTTTAAACTGGAATAGAATTGTAGTATTCTCAAAATAATTACAAGAAGATGTCCAGAGCCCCCCCACACTCCCTTATATCACCCTCCCTTATCTTATGTTGCTTCTGGGAAGCAGCTGGGTTAGAGCTGCAGGAGAGGTGAGAGGGCCACATGAAATGGCCTGGAGAGCCGCATTTGGCCCGCTGACCTTGTGTTTGACACATGTGCACTAGAATGTCAGGCAGTGCAACACACTGTCCAAGATTGCTGTGAATGAAGTTTATGTTTTGTACACTTCAAATAAAGCTCACACAAAACAAAAAAAAAAAAAAAAAGCAAAGGGAGCCATATGGTGTGCTAAATAGCGCATCACACTGCCCCCTAGCCAGATCGCTCAATCGATCCAACTGCTGTGCAATTTCATAGATAAGCGGTGCGAGTTCGTCCTTAATCTAACACTAGACAACCATCAGCAATCATACTAGAGGAGGAAGAAGCATCATTGTAAGTCTTTTAAAATTTCAGACTCAGACACAGAAAGCACTCATCAGTAAGCTGCTGCTGTTTTACTACACAATCACAGGCTTGATCAAATTGTATTGCTTTGACAATCATGAAGGAAAGTAAACAGTCAAAAAACTGGCTATGGTGTTTTGCAATTATATCTGGAGTTGAAAACAAGGACAATGAGGAACAAGAACTTACAGAAATGCATTTTAAAACCTGTGTTGAAATCATAATATGTATTGAATGTGTACTACATTTTCCTGAGGAGTTATCCTTATTGTATAGCACAACTCGCTTCCCTACTACTTCAGCCTCGGTGACATACCAGTACGTCGCCAGTTTGAAGTGGTTATACCTAAATGATGCCTGACAGCTACAGGCATCATCCTGATATCTTTTTTTTTTTTATCAGCTGAGTGTGGGCTTTAACCAATTAAGGACTGCCACCCCCAATGTACTGCAGACAGACAGCCTGTATGTCACTGGTCTATTCCTGGTACAGGGTGCACGCCCTGTGATTAGACGCAGCGGGATTTTGCCAGCAGGTCCTAGCTAAGGATTCATGGCTGGGACCTGCTAATCAGCAGTGTCCAATCAAAGCCCGGAGCCCTGTGTTGACAATCAACACAGAGCTCGACAGATGGAGAAGGAATAAAGATTTTTAGTAAAACGCAGCACATATTACACACATTAACATGTGTTAGGCACATACTTAATCCCTTGATTACTCCAAGCATGTTAACCTCTTCCCAGCCAGTGTCATTGGTACAGTGTACAGTATTATGACTGACCACTGTATTAGTGTCACTAGTGGTGTCAGTGTCAGTTCCCACCCAGTGTCAGATTGCCCGCCGCACTATCACAGTCCCACTTAAAGTTGCTGATCACTGCCATTACTAGAATACTTTAAAAAAATAAATATGTAAAATTTGTAAAAATTCCAATATTCCAGTAACTTTTACACAAACCAATCAATATATATTGATGTATACAGGCTTTTGTTTGTTTTTTTAATCAAAGACAAACAGACAATACATTTATAAAACAACCTAAATTTATAAAGAAATTTTATTTTTATTGGATATGTTTTATAGCAGGAGGCAAAACGTTTAACAGTTTAAAATGTTCTGTCTTTTTTTGTTTATGTAATGAAAAACCCAGAGGTGATCAAATACCACCAAAAGAAAGCTCCATTTGTGTGAAAAAAATTATTCAAATTTTGTTTGGGTACAGCGTTGCACTACTGCGCAATTACTAGTTAAAGTAGCGCAATGCTAAATAGCATAAAATGGCCTGGTCATGAAGGGGGTACAACCTTCTGGAGCTGAAGTGGTAAATATAAAAGCAATTGTATTGGCTAAGTAGCAGCTGGATCACTTTTACAGGTGTCAGAAGGGAACCCTACCCTTCCCGCTGCCTTACTGGGCTCTCTCGTTCCACCAAGGATCCCAGGACTGAAGCCAGTGGTTCTGCTGATTACTTTAGAGATTATCGAGGATCAGAACATCCCCAATCAGCTCTATGGTAAAGGAAACCAGAAGCAACGAGTATTTTGTCATTTCCGTCTTTGCCAGGATGTAAGCCAGAGATTACCCGCTTGTGAAAGCAATTGATCAAACCAATCTTGGTTTGGTCAGATGCTTTTAAGGGCAGAGGAGAGATCTGGGGTGTAAAAGACCCCAGATCTCTCCAATGAGAGGACCTGTCACTGCCCCAGCTAGCACAAAGGAAGTTGTTCATCCCCTGTGGCAGCTATAAAAGTGATGAAAAAAAAAAAAGACAGTAAAAAAAAAAAAAAAAAAAAAAATTTAAAATATATTTATATATATTTTTTTTACAAAGCGCTCCCGTCCCCCATTGCAAGCAAAGGCACACACATACGGTATTTGCACCACACAGGTATCACCAAGAACATTATAGCGAAAGCAGTTCTATCACTAGACCTCTTGTGTAACACTAAACTTGTAATTTGTAGAGGCTTTTAAAGCTTCACCTATGGAGATTTTTTAAGTACCGTAGTTTGTCGCAATTTCATGACCGCGTGCCATTTTAAAGCATGACATGTTAGGTATCCGTTTACTCGGCCTAACCATCTTTTATATTTTACCAAACAATTGGGTATTATATTGTGTTTTTGTACCTTAAAATGCATTCAAATGTATTTTTCCCCCCCAAACAATTGCATCGAAAAACTGCCTTGCAAATACCATATGACAATACAAATTGCAGCACCCACCATTTTATTCTCTAGGGCCTCTGCATAAAAACTTTTATATAAAATTTGAGGGTTTTAAGTAATTTTCTAGCAACAAAAATTGTGATTTTTACATGTCGGATAGAGGTGTCAGAATAGGCATGGGGCCCAAGTGATTAAAGCAACCGGGAATAATGCTGGTGACTCTTACTTTGGCTTTACCCTTCCCACGTCTTTTTGGAGTATCTTCTTCATAATCTTCATCATCCAGGTCATCCAAAAAATCATCAGGCTCCAGAATTCGCTATGGGAGGCAAAAAAACAAAACACAAAAACATAAATAATGTAAGGCCAAACAGCCAAATCACCAAGATTCCACAGTATTAAACCCAGAAAGAAAATGTAATATATTGCAGCCAACCAATCCTTAAATACAGTGGCTGCATTTGTTTTGTTTTTTTTAAGACTTTTTCCTTTATTTGTACCTGGTGAGCTGACCAGTATTATTTACATCCTAAACGGTCTCCATTCTACTAGAGGACACATGGAGACACATTTGGACAGGGAGCATTGTCAACCTGTGGAGTGGGTAATGTTAGGTGCACTAGCAGATTGCAGATTTTGACAGACTTGACTAACAAATTAAAGGGGAACTAAAGTCTAAAACACCCCCCCCCCAAAAAAAAGAAGAAAAAAAAACAAACTTACAAGCAGGCATATACCTTATTGCATCATAGCAAAGCAATAGTTTTTCTGCAAAAAAAAGAACCTTATCTGCCTGCTCACAGTGTTCTGCAGGATGTATGCTGAGCTGAGCATGTGCAGCTCAATTTACATTACCAGCATGGTGTGTGACAGGATGAGTTAAAGTCACCCCACACCGGTCAATCAAGATGGCAAAAAACCCAACACCTAGAAATAGCAAAGGAGAGGATGCTGGTGTTGGACCAGTTATAATATATTGCAGACTTAGTTACACTTTAAAGCCAAAGTCCTGGAAATACTTTTTAAGCAATTATATCCAACAATATTTTTTTTCCTTTTGGGATAAAGGTTTTACATAAGTGAATAAAAGTTGCCCACTATAAGCACCCCTGTCTGAGATAAAGCAGAGCTACAGCCTCAAATACTCGCCTCCTCTGCAACGATCTGATATCTACAACGTCCTGCGCCCATGCTGGTGTCCTCTCCCTGGCTTCTTTTGGGCGCTGGTCTTTGGCCTTCTTGACTGGCTGGCACGGGATGATGCAACTCATGCACAGGAGTTGGTCATCCCAAGCACACTGCCACTGTGCCAGAAATGTAAGCTAAGCTGTGCATGCACAGCTCTGTGCACCTTGTATAGAGAACTGTGAGCATGCAGGTAAGTTTATTTTATTGCAAAAGAGACATAGTACACCTGCTCATAAGACTTGTTTATTTTGATGTAGGTTCCGCTTTAAATGGTTTGTCTTAAAGCGATACTACAGGTTCATTTTTTATTTTTTTTTTTGTAAAATAACAAACATGTCATACTTACCTGCTATGCAATGGGTTTGCACAGTGCAGCCTGGATTTTTCTTCTAGGGTCCTCTGCTAGCACTCCTGGCTCCTCCTTTCTGCTGTGTGCCCCCATAGCAAGCAGCAGGTATCCAAATCCCCCTGCCCACAAAAAAAAAAGTGTCGAATGTGACAGAGGGGGTCTGCAAACAAGTGGAACTTCCCCTTTTGAGTGAAGTTTTGCTTTAACAACCGCATTTCACATTTCCAAACAGAAGCTGCAGGGTGCTGTAAAAGCTCAAGAAAGCTGCTGAAAGCTTACTGAAAGTTTTTCAAAAGCTTGCTAAAACCTTCATAAAAGCTTGCAGTTTATACTGCTGTTCTACAAGCTGAATCCCAAGTGAACTAGGCCTAAAGTAAAAAAACAAAACGGAAAACACAGCACTGAAGTTCACCAGGATTACAATTTAACTGCATTTATATATCCTGTAAACTACCACATTATCCTATATAAATTAACCTTTAAGGCATTTTCTACACGTTTAACATTTTGGCACTAAAAAGTATTTGCTATGACAATACTTGTTCCTGGCCAACATAGTACAGCATTCATTTCAGCCCAGACATCTATCTGAAGCAGAGTGAAAAAAAAAATGCTTAAACAAATGCTATGCTTACTGGAAAGCGAGTAGAGCCTCAAATGAGCATGTGATTCCCCATAGGGCTTCACAATATTATAAACAGTCATGAAAATACAAGCTGTATGTTATCTTGATTGGTGCACTATAATTGTCCCTTCATTTTACAAAGGAATATACACTCTCAGTCTCTTTGCTTCGTAACACAAATTGCTAATCAGCCATCATATGGCAGCAACTCAATGTATTTAGGCATCTAGACATGGTGAAGACAACTTGCTGAACTTTAAACCAAGCATCAGAATGAGGAAGAAAGGGGATTTAAGTGACATATAATGTGGCATGGTTGTTGGTGCCAGACAGGCTGGTCTGAGTATTTAATAAACTGCTGATCTACTGGGATTTTCATGCAAAGCCATCTCTAGGGTCAACAGAAAATGGTCTGAAAAAGAGAAAATATCCAGTGAATGGCAGTTGAATAGAGGAAAATGCCTTGTTGATGTCAGAGGAGAATGGACAGACTAGTTTGAGATGACAGAAAGGCAACAGTAGCTCAAATAACCACTTATTACAACTGAGGTATATAGAATACCATCTCTGAACAAACAACACGTCAAACCTTAAAGCAGATGGGCTACAGCAGAAGAAGCCCGGGTGCCACTCCTGAATAGAAAACGGAGGCTAAAATTCACACAAGCTCACCAAAATTAGACAACAGAAGATTGGAAAAACGTTGCCTGGTCTGATGAGCCACACATTAAACCACATGAAAGCATGGATCCATCCTGCCTTGTATCAGCGGTTCAGTCCAGTGGTGTAGGGGATATTTTCTAGGCACACTTTGGGCCAAATGAGCATTGTTTAAATTCCAACGGCCTACCTGAGTATTGTTGCTGACCATGTTCATCCCTTTATAACGACAGTGTACTCATCTCCTGATGGCTACTTCCAGCAGGATAATGCACCATGTCACAAAGCTCAATTAATCTCATGACAATGCATTCACTGTACTTCAATGGCCTCTACAGTCACCAGATCTCCAACCAATAGAGCATCTTTGTGATGTGGTGGAAGGGGAGATTCGCATCATAGATGTGCAGCCGACAAATCTGCAGCAACTGTGTGATGTTATGTCAATATGGACCAAAATCTCAGAGGAATGTTTCCAACACCTTGTTAAATCTATTCATGAAGAATTAAGGCAGTTCTGAAGGGAAAAGGGGGTCCAACCAGGTACTAGCAAGGTTCCTTAATAAAGTGGCTGGTGAGTGTACTTTGTAAATGCTGGTATCAACCTACATTAACACATTTAATTTGATTGCTACAAACAAAATGCAAGATAAATGCCTCAATTCTCCTTGTAAACAGAAATCATGACTGCCAATAATTAAGTTTGTCTCATGAGAAATAGGTGGACACATTGTTCCCACAATACGTTATAAATACATGAGCACAGTAGAGTATGTGTGCCATTTTAATGCAGACAGGATATACTCCCTAACATGGGGGGCATTCACGTTTAATCAGAGCACTGAAAAACCTCATTCATTTTAATACAGTGGATATAAAATGTCTACACACCCATTAAAATGTCAGGTTCCTGTGATGTAAAAAAATGAGACAAAGATAAATCATTTCAGAACTTTTTCCACCTTTATTGTAACCTGTAAACTGTACAACTCAGTTGAACGACAAACTGAAATATTTTAGGTGGAGGGAAGTAAAAAATAAAAAAAATAAAATATGGTTGCATAAGTGTGCACACCCTTAAACTAATACTTTGTTGAAGCACCATTTGGTTGTATTACAGCACTCAGTCTTTTTGGGATATGAGTCTATCAGCATGGCACATCGTGACTTGCCAATATTTGGCCACTCTTCCTTGCAAAAACACTCCACATCTGTCAGATTGTAAGGGCATCTCCTGTGTACAGCCCTCTTCAGATCACCCCACAGATTTTTGATCGGATTCAGGTCTGGGTTCTTGCTGGGCCATTCAAAAAACTTTAATCTTCTGATGAAGCCATTTCTTTCTTGATTTGAATGTATTTGGGTTGTTGTCATGCTTAAAAATGAAGATCCTCTTCATGTTCAGCTTTCTAGCAGAAGCCTGAAAGGTTTGTGCAAATATTGACTGGTATTTGGAACTTTTCACAATTCCCTCATGATGCTGCCACCACCATGCTTCACTGTGGGTATGGTGTTCTTTTGGTGATGTGCAGTGTTGTTTTTGCGCCAAACATATCTTTTGGAATTATGGCCAAAAAGTTACATAAGACCATAACACCTTTTCCCACATGCTTTTGGGAGACTTCCGATGTGTTTTTACAAAATTTCACCAGACGTGGATGTTTTTCTTCATAAGAAAAGGCTTCCATCTTGCTACTCTACCCCATAGCCCAGACATATGAAGAATACGGGAAATTGTTGTCACATGTACCACAGCCAGTACGTGCTAAATTTTTCTGCAGCTCCTTTAATGTTGCTGTAGGCCTCTTGGAAGCCTCCCAGACCAGTTTTATTTTCATCTTTTCACCAATTTTGGAGGGATGTCCAGTTCTTGGTAATGTCACTTTTGCGCCATATTTTCTCCACTTGATGATGACTGTCTGCACTGTGTTCTGTGGTATGTCTAATGCCTTGGAAATTCTTTTGTACCCTTCTCCTGACTGATACCTTTTAACAATGAGATCCCTCTGATGCTTTGGAAGCTCTCTGCGGATGATGGCTTTTGCTGTAGGATGCGACTAAGAAAATGTAAGGAAAGACCTACTAGAACAGCTGAACTTTATTTAGGGTTAATCGGAGGCACTTTAAATGAAGGCAGGTGTGTACTGAGTCCTATTTAACATAATTTTGAATGTGATTGCTTAATTCTGAACACAGATACATCCCCAGTTATAAGAGGGTGTGCACAATTATGCAACCACATTATTTTAGTTTTTTATGTTTACTTCCCCTCCTAAAAGATTTTAGTTTGTTTTTCAATTGAGTTGTACAGTTTATAGGTCACATTAAAAGGTGAAAAAAGTTCTGAAATTATTTATCTGTCTCATTTTTTTACATCACAGGAACCTGACATTTTAACAGTGGTGTGTAGACTTTTTATATCCAGTGTATGCTTCTCAGAAAGCACCAAGGGAAGTCTTATATCTTATATAAGGGAATCAGGCCACCCCAAATCCAGATATTCAGTTTTAGGGTCTGCACATTTACTCTACATCTACAACAAGAGATGGCAGGACATACTGTACATAAAGGCTGGTGGGAACACTCAAGAGGAAAGTTAGGAATTATGGCAAAAATGTCAAGGTATCCAGGACTTTTCAGTAACTGTTCAAATCTGCAATAATAAAATTCCTGACATGTTACAGAATAAAACTACATGATTTTCTAAAATCAGCTCTACCTTTTATTATTAAACAGTGCTTCAGTTCTAGTCCAGCAACTTTGCCTAGGCTGAAATCATGTCATCAGTCTGTTGCAGGGAGGAGGAAGCAACTAGTGATCAGACTGCAACATTGTAACTGTGTAGTGCAGGATTTGATCTCTGTCAGATATTTGTGAGCCCAGCAGAGAAACAAACAGGTGCCAGGATTTACAGGATGTAATTTATGAGCAAGCATCTTTGTCCAGAATGTTGGGGATGACCCTGGATGCTGTGTAAACAAAGGCCCTAGCTTTCTATAGTGAAAAGCAGATAACTGGTGTTATCAGAGGGAGCATGGTGATCCCTGTGAGAGGTGATAAATACCTGAATACCTGAAAGTGTTAAAAACGTGCACATTTTTATCATGCATGCACTTAAAAATAAAACAAAAATATCCACATCAACCTGCTGCTGCAAGGCAATGGGCTTAATGCCATTCTGCCATGTATAAGTACAGCCAATGGTGCTATCTTGTGTTAGGAACATGCTCAATTGGTGCCTCCGGGAACTGTGAAATCTTCTGGTCAACATTTAGATTGATGTTACTGAAATATTCTGGTCAATATTTACATTGAGGGCCTGGTTATTTGTTATATTTTTTTTTTTCATTTAAAATAGTTTAATACCGCTTTAAAACATTTGAAAGCATACAATGCAATTACAATTCTAGGTGCATAATGTAGGAGTTTTGTTTTTCCTACTACAGTAGGAGGTATTACAATTCTGCTCTATTCACTTTAATGTGAAATAAAAGCAAAACCCAACAGGTACAGTAATTGTAAAGACTACAGGCAGCTTGGTGGACCTGAGGACTGAAGTTACAAACTCACTGCTAAAGTCTCTAGGGGCCATAAAAGACTAACGTGACTCAACGTCTTTCACCCAAAAATAAAATACATTGTTTTTAGGGTACTGGTCCTTTTGACCCAAAACCATTTGATATTCAATTTTGCAGTAATTTCTGTGTCTCAAACATGTTTGTGTATGGACAGAAACAAGCTTATCTCAAAGTAAGGAGTACTGTGCCAAGTTACCTTTATACCAATAATGTGAAATGGTTCACATATAACGAATATACACAAGTATGCCCAAAATTTTAACTGTGTTATCTGCATTCAGACCACATATCTGAAAACAGGAAACAAATAATTCAAATATTAATAAGGGTGACCTCATTATTGTGTTTCTTCCCCATAGGCTGCGTGTCAGCTCCCTGACTTTACCGTGATAATCCCGCTCGCTACATAACGCCGCTTCACGCTGTTGGCCTGTACCTTCCGTGCTCGGCCAGCAACAGATGGGAACTCTGAAAGACTGTCATCATCTCGAGCGTCAGGGACAATTCTCTTCTCAATGGGTTCTGCTCGCAGGAGGGCTTCTAGGCTGCTACCATCTTGTGGAATGAGCCCTTCTTTCTTCAGAATCTGCTCTGAGTCAGCTGAAAAAGAAAACATTTTTATATATATATATATCTCCCTGGCGAGGCGGCTACCTGGTTGATCCTGCCAGTAGCATATGCTTGTTTCAAAGATTAAGCCATGCATGTGTAAGTACACACGGCCGATACAGTGAAAATATATATATATATATATATATATATACACACACAATCTCACAGAAGTGAGTACACCCCTCACATTTTTGTAAATATTTAATTATATCTTTTCATGTGACAACACTGAAGAAATTACACTTTGCTACAATATAAAGTAGTGAGTGTACAGCTTGTATGACAGTGAAAATTTGCTGTCCCCTCAAAATAACTCAACACACAGCCATTAATGTCTGAACCACTGGCAACAAACGTGAGTACACCCCTAAGTGAAAATGTCCAAATTGGGCCCAATTAGCCATCCTCTCCCCAGTGTCATGTGATTCGTTAGTGTTACAAGGTCTCAGGTGTGAATGGGGAGCAGGTGTGTTAAATTTGGAGTTATCCAGCTCACTCTCTCATACTGGTCACTGGAAGTTCAACATGGCACCTCATGACAAAGAGCTCTCTGTGGATCTGAAGAAAAAAAAAAAAACAAACAAAAGAATTGTTGCTCTACATAAAGATGGCCTAGGCTATAAGAACATTGCCATGACCCTGAAACTGAGCTGCAGCATGGTGGCCAAGACCATACAGCGGTTTAACAGGAAAGGTTCCACTCAGAACAGGCCTCGCCATGGTCGACCAAAGAAGTTGAGTGCACGTGCTCAATGTCATATCCAGAGGTTGCCTTTGGGAAATAGACGTATGCGTGCTGCCAGCATTGCTGCAGAGGTTGAAGGGGTGGGGGTTCAGCCTATCAGTGTTCAGGCCATACGCCTCACACTACATCAAATTGGTCTGCATGGCTGTCGTCCCAGAAGGAAGCCTCTTCTAAAGATGATGCACAAGAAAGCCCGCAAACAGTTTGCTGAAGACAAGCAGACTAAGGACATGGATTACTGGAACCATGTCCTGTGGTCTGATGAGACCAAGATAAACTTATTTGGTTCAGATGGTGTCAAGCGTGTGTGGAGGAAACCAGGTGAGGAGTACAAAGACAAGTGTGTCTTGCCTACAGTCAAGCATGGTGGTGGGAGTGTCATGGTCTGGGGCTGCATGAGTGCTGACGGCACTGGGCAGCTACAGTTCACTGAGGGAACCATGAATGCCAACATGTACTGTGACATACTGAAGCAGAGCATTATCCCCTCCCTCCAGAGACTGGGCCATACGGCAGTATTCCAACATAAAATCCCCAAACACACCTCCAAGACGACCACTGCCTTGCTAAAGAAGCTGTGGGTAAAGGTGATGGACTGGCCAATCATGTCTCCAGACCTAAACCCCATTGAACATCTGTGGGGCATCCTCAAATGGAAGGTGGTGGAGCGCAAGGTCTCTAACATCCACCAGCTCCGTGATGTTGTCATGGAGGAGTGGAAGAGGACTCCAGTGGCAACCTGTGACGGCCCAATTTGGACATTTTCACTTAGGGGTGTACTCACTTTTGTTGCCAGCGGTTTAGACATTAATGGCTGAGTGTAGAGTTATTTTGAGGGGACAGCAAACTTACACTGTTATACAAGCTGTACACTCACTACTTTACATTGTAGCAAAGCATCATTTCTTCAGTGTTGTCACATGAAAAGGTATAGTACAATTTTCCAAAATGTGAGGGGTGTACTCACTTCTGTGAGATACTGTATGTAAAAGAAGACACTGGAGGTCAAAATGTCTCTATAACAAATTTTATAGGCTTCAAGGTTTCCCCACCAGCTGCAGGCAACATAAATGTCTCAGTCTACAAGTTGACTATTTGCCATATTTTATGAAGAATACAACAGAAGCAGCAAGACACCCTGCCAAGGTGATCTGACCACAGAGGACAACACTTGTGAGTGATTTCTCTTTCTAGCAGGGGAAAAAACTAAAATCAGTTTAGTGTAGACTGGCCCATTTAAAGACCAATGCTAAAATACCCACTAAACTGATAAGAAGCTAAGTAGTAGAATTTTCCTGTGCATTTTACTTTTAGGAATATCAAAATTACCATTGTGGAAAATACAGCTCTTTTGTCCAAACTGTACATTATCACCTTGGAAATGTTTGTCAGAATATCACATACCTATGCTCATATCAGGTCAGTCACTGATGGAGGCAGAGAAGCCAATGCATCAGCATGACAGTGTAGGATACTAACATTTTTAGAAGAAATGGTCAGTAATGACAATCTCCACGATTCTCCCATAACAGTGTAAAACTGTGCAAAATGAAAAGCACATGTATGAGACATTCTTTGAGAAAACAGACAGAAAGTAAAAAGCACCAAGGTTACCTAAAGTGGATTCACCTGAAAAAGGCCCATCAGCTGATGAGCAAGATTCCTACTGCCATAAAGCATAAAATGGTGTGCTGTCAGAGGTTCTAATTCCTCTCCACTCTATCCAAAATTAAAAAGTTTTGCCTAGTTATACTTTAAAGTGTTTCTAAACCCAGGACCCTGCATTCACTATATCTTGTCTCCCACAGTACACAGAACAAGGAAATGCAATTATTTTAGCAAATATAAACTGCTATGCACCTTTTCTCCTCAGCAGTTAGAGAAGTCTTATGACTTCTATCAGTGTCTTGCACATCATGGTTAAAGCTTGTAGGTGGAGTTTTCTTTTTGTTCTAGGAGGATGTAGAACCCCTGACCACTCTCTGGACAGTGCTGATTACATACACTCTCCCAAGGAAATTAAACAAAAAACACCTCTAGCGATACACACCAAACTGATCATGTGCTGAGTGTCTCCACATAATATTTCTTATTAGGAGATAAGAGAAGGGCACTGGAAGAAGGGGAGGGATCAGTGAACTCAGGATCAAACAGCATTTTTACACAATTATTATTATTATTATACAGGACTTGTATAGCGCCAACAGTTTGCTCAGCGCTTTACATTATGGAGGGAGACACTACAGTAACAATACAGTTCAATACAAGAGGGATTATAGGGCCCTGCTCCTTGGAGCTTACAATGCAGAGGATTAACCCCTTAGGTTCCACAGTGAGTATAACAAGCACGCTTTACTGCATATGTAGACTGATTTTACTGTTGTGGGTTTAGTAACACTAAGTCCTGCTTGATGATGTCAGGCTGGCCTCTTTTGCAGGTATAGCTATGTAAAAACATTAAAAAAGTGCCTATACTGTTTAAAGTCCAGTAATACACTGTCTCACCCTGCTCTACACACGCTCATTTGCTTTTTATTTTTAGACACTGTGCTGAATTTGTAGAGGTCAAATTGCTGACAGCCTAAAGATTACTGCTGCTCAGGGGCTCTGGGCTTCAGCAAAATGGTAGCCTCCAGCAAGAAGGCAGTTTACAGCACACAATTTTTGTAGCATAATTATTAATGTGGACATTCCTTCCTAAAGAACAATATTTTTTATCAAGTTGTGAGTAAAGTTCTGTTTCAAAATAAAATGCATTTTTCTTCTGACAATGTATAACAAGATAGGTTATAATCCTATTTTTGATTCACCTTGTATAACAATTTCAAGACAGCCTAAAACCTTTTCAGAAAGAGCCTGCCTATGAGAATCTATTATGCTAAAATGCTAATTGTCTGGTTGCAATGCTGATCCACTAGCTTCAAAACTTCTAGTCACTAAATCAGAGAAAGTATGTAGATAAGCACATCTGACTTGTGTAAGCATTGTTCTGATTAGTGTAATTGTTGCAGTTCGATTACTCAAAGCACTGAACCAGTGTCAGCATAAAAGCCAGCCAAATGGCATTTTTTTTTATTTAGGAGGATAGCAATGACAAACCCCATTCACATTCCAGTTTACTTTACCCGCTTGCCCTCCAGAGGATTTACCCCCCTTCCTGACTAGCCCATGTTTTGTTATATGCCGCTGCATTATTTTAACTAACAATTGTGTGGTCATGCAATGCTGCACCCAAATTAAATTTATGTCTTTTTTTCCCCCACAAATGGAACTTTCTTTTGGTGGTATTTGATCGCCTCTGCGGTTTTTATTTTTTACACTATAAACAAAAAAAAGACTGACATTTTTGAAAAAATATATATATTGTGGACTTTTTGCTATAAAACATCCAGTGAAAAAATTTTTAAAAATTAAATGTCAGAAATTTAGGTCAAAATGTATTCTGCTGCATTGTCTTTGCTAAAAAAAAATCCCAATACGTGTAAATTAATTGGTTTACATGAAAGTTACAGCATCTACAAATGGCGGTATATATACTGGAATTTGTTTTTTTTTTAATACTATTAATGGTGGCAATCATTAAGGAATGCAGCGGGCATTCTGACACGGGGGGGGGGGGGGGGGGGAGAACTGTCTCTGACATCCCCAGCGACACTAATACAGTGATCAGTGCTAATAGAAAGCACTGACACTGGACAGGAAGGGGTTAACATCTGAGGCAAATAACTGTGTGTTGTGCGAGTTTTACTAGGGAGGCATGCTGTTCTGTATCGCTCTGCTATGCAGTTTGGCAGCTTTGGCAGTTAAAACTATCCATATATGCGGTATATTTCAAATGTGTAATTACCTGTGTGCTTTGAGTTCTGCTTTAGAACATCTACATCTAAATCAGCTATACAACTCCTGATTGTCTTACAGACTAAAATTTTTTTGTCTAGCCCGGCAGACCATCACACTAATGAGAGCAAATGGACCAGGGTGCAAATTCTTTTTCTGGTTTACACAAAATTAGAACCTGTGTCAACAGCTATTGCATTCCATTTCAAATCTATGCAAATGCCAAACCTGCTTGAAGCAGCCCAAAAGAAGGTAAACTGCAAGTCAAATGCAACTGAATTTTGAATGACCTCAGAAATGTCAAACCGATGCTACCGACATATGCCCGAAGTGCATAAATATAGACAATACCTGGCTTCAGAGAAGGGAATGTAAGCCTTGGGTCCTCAGGAGGGTGCGCCCTCCGCCTCTTGCGCCACCGCCGAGATGGATACGTATAAAGCTGCCCAGGAGCTGTACCTTTATTACAACAGAGCACAATAAAGTGAAATTACCCTTTTCATCACTGGACACACACTTACATAGAAACTTTTTTATTTCATTAATCCTGCTGGTTTTCTACAAACCATTAAATTACTCCTATTCAACTAAGCATTCATTTCTAGAGACATACAATTTTTTGACGGCAAACATTGTAACTTTTTTATTGGCATTAGTTTTGAACATTTAGGAAAAAGAACTACAAATTCATGTGGCTGGGTTGGGAATCGGATGAATCAAATCACAGAGAAACTGATTCAGCCCTCCAATGCATCATGGTGATTTCTAGAGCAATCACATATAAACAGCCTATTCCCATCTTATAGCTGCAAAGGAATATAAAGTATACAGTATGAATGCTGTATATCACGATTTGACAACCAAAAGCAAAACTGCGGCCCATGTTCAGTTCAGTGTAGTGCAGTGTTTAAAGAATGCTTCACTAGACATATTTACCCAAATTTTTATATGTATTTAGGCACTCTCCAATTTTTCTCCCTAGAAATTTATTTTAAAAAATGGACTCCGTTTTGACTTCTTTCCTTTGGAATGGATCAAACCCGAGAGTGGCCAGGTCCTCGCTTCAGGCATCTAAGGTGGATGGGGGCTTGGTATGCCCTAACCTCCGCAACTATTTTATTGCCTCCCAACTTGCCTATGCAGATGATTGGTTTCATGACTCCTCTCCTGCCTCCTCCACTATTCTCTTGTCTGCCCAGTCCGGTTCTGCAGCTTCTTTTCGGGACACTCTTCATAGGTCTGTTGTTTCCTGATGCTCCCACCATTCTCCGATAGATACTAGCTGGCTGGCCTGGCGGGAGGGGGGCAAAACGTTTTCCCCATCTCCTGGGGTGTCCCCACAAACTCCCCTGTGGCACAACCCAAATATCCCTGAGCTTCTAGATCACCTTGACTCAAGTTGGTGGAGTTGTCTTGGTGTTACTCATCTCGCACATTTTAATAGATGGTTGCTTTATATCTTTTGACCCTGTATGAGGTGACTAACAAATTTTTTTACAAATTTGTGCTGCTACATCATGCTATACAGGTACAATTTGGTACTCTGACCCTCGAGCTTTCGGAATCATCCCTGGAAATGTTACTGTTAGACTCGGATATTGCTAAGCTGGTCACCACCTTTTATTCCTGTCTCAAGACTGCCGGGACTAATCCTTTTCATATTGCTCATTGTAAGTGGAAGGCGGTGCTTCCTGGGCTGCTTGAAGAGGGTTGGGAGGAAGCACATGGTTTCCAAGATCTCATCAGTACTGCTGATAGGTTTACTCAATGCAAGCTCATCCACCATCTTCATTACACCCCAGCTAAATTTGCCCGTATGGACTTTGGATCTGCGGACTTGTCCTCGTTGTGGCCTTGGGGGTGCGGATCTGTTGCACATGTTTTGGGCCTGTCTGGCTCTTGTTTCATACTGGAAGGACTTCTTTACTTTTTCTAATAAAACTCTACATTTGCCAGTTCCTTATACACCGCAAGTTGGACTTTTGGGTATCTTGAATGACTTTGTAACTTAAAATCAGCCTCCATACAGAGATTCTATCGTATGGTTAATCTTGATCTGTCTAAATATAAGATAATCTACAAAGGTCGAGCATGCCCTAAAAGGTTTAAGGAAATATGGCAACCCTGGCTGGACATATTAGATTATTTTTGGGGGGATATTCCACTACCACAGTCACAGCGTTCTACAACTTGAGTAATATTTTTTTTTGGTGCTACCGTTGTGGCGGCCATGGGCTTTTAATCTCTCCTGTTGTCTATGAGGAATAGATGGCACATGTGTTTGTTGACGTGTGAGTGTGTTTGCTTGCTCTTGGTTGTTCTATTTACTATGGAATGTTTCTACATGTAATGGTCACCATTCTTTTAGGTGGGCTCAAGGTAGCCCCTGGCAATAATCTGTTTACTGTTTTTTCCCCTTTCTTATGTAACCTTTACTCATGTTCTCAGTTTGGGGCTCCTGTTTTTTTCTCTCTATTGTAAATGGTTTATGAAAACAAACTAAACACCTTTAAAAAAACAAGAAAAGAATGCTTCACTAAACACTGATGTGTAATCCTCGGGATACAGCAGTGTGGGCAGACTGAAGGGAAAAAAAAAAAAACTTACAGATCACCATACTAACACATACAGTGTTAGTGTGGTGATCTCACTACTGAGCTATTGTGTTCTGACAGCAGGACCGCCCCCCTGCCAGGACACACCGGTCAGCATTTGCAGATGTTGGCTGCCAGCGCTAATCGGATGCTGGTTTTCCAGCATGCCCAACCGGCTTATGTCTGACAAGGAGCTGTAGACAAGGGCCAAAAGTCATCTACTTTCTGCCAAACTGATTACGGAATTTTTGGACAATTTTCAGCCCGTGTGTACCCAGCTAAGGAGCCATGCTGTCCAATACAATTTCCACAGGCAGGTTTAGAGATTGTGTTAAATATACCCCTGATGCTCAAATGCCTTGAGACACAAGCCATTGGACAAATATACATATCAAATAATACTGGGTGAGATGTGCTCATCAGTAGGTAACCAGAGTGGCCTTAGCTATAATGGTTAATTTACCTCAACCTTTTTTTTTTTTTTTGCAATATCATACCTGGACCTCTGTGCCTTTTCTCCATCCATATATAACAGTTGCTCTGAGCCACCCCAGTTTGGGAATCCAAGAACGGCAGTCGAACACTACGCTCTGCACACAAACGTGCATTGTAATTGTGGCACTGCTCCATGGCATCTCTGTAATACTGCTCACCAATGCTGCATAGAAACAATAATATATTTATTAGCATACAATGGTATAACCTACAATAACAGTGAGAGGCTGCTCTGTGTAGAAGCAACAAACTGACAAATTATATTTTCACTTAGTCCTCTCCTCAAATTAGTGTGTCTTGCACTGCAATACAAATGATTGGCACCTTCTACGGACTGTCACCCTCTCCCCCGTCCAAGCTCTTCTGTAAGAGGCTGATGCCAAGTCAAATTCAGGTACTTGGCTTGCTTTTAAAAAATAAATTTGATGTATTAACGATTACGGAACTGAATTAAACTGTATAGTTTATATTTACCCAGAGTTCAGATTTAAAGCATATCTAAACTCAAAAACAAAAATGTAATTTATTGCAGCTTACCAGGTCCAAAGACATGGGTTCTGCATTAGTTCTCTATTTCAGGGTAACAGTATTTTCAGCAGGTACAAAATATACCTGTTCATCTAGCCAACGAAAATTGAATGTAACTGACAAACATTCCTATATTTCTTGTGTAAAAGGAAAGCACCATCAATCTACCATGTAATAGAGATAAACAACAGATATACTGAAGAAATATGCATAGCCATGAAGGGACAGCAACTGTATTATTTGTACTATTGCCAGATGAAAAGAAAAAAAGTCTGAAAAAATAAAATTAGTGCAGCCGCATCTAAGGACTGTTAAGCTGCAATATATTATGTTTTTGTTTTTGCATTTATATATGCTCCTGAACAACCCTTAGATAGCCTCTAAACATGAGTAAACTGCCCCTTCTGTAGATAAATGGAAAGCGTTTAACTGTATCTTACGAGAATCTGCTGAAGCACAACTTACAAAGTGACCTTAGTTATAGAAGTTTTAAGGGCTTTCACATGGAGCCTCTCTGCTCCAATTAGCAGGGATCTGCCAGTGGATCCCCTGTTGAATCAGAGCTGAACAGGTTAGAGGTCTGTTTTTTGACATCCATGCCCGTTCCGTTTGTGCTTGGCAGACCTAGCTCTATGAGCGGATGGATGTAAAAGAACTTGTGTGTTTACATCAGGCTACCTCCAATGCATCAGAAGGCCATTTACATCAGTCTACCCACAGAGCTGCATGGAGCTTCTGATCAGGTCTGCCTGAAACACTGACACGCTGACCTGATCAGAAAGCCTGTGTGAAAAGGCCCTAACATTCCACAAACTAACAATTTATATATTATTCTCAAATGTTAATCATGCGGCTAATAGGTTACAACACACTAAGGTAACATGAAGGGCTTCACACTGTACTCCACTGTTACCAAAGACACTGTGGCTTGCACCATGGCTCCTGTAGTCAGATCTGCCTACCACAGTTAAAAGAAAAAAAATATTATCCTTAGGGCTCATTCAAACAGATGATTAGCACTGTCTTTCATGCAGAGTCGCTAGCAGATGTGTGTGCATCCACTTTGGAGCTACGTACAGGCAGCCCATAGAAATGGATGCACATGCAGCGGCTGCACAGACCCAATCACGTGTCAAAGTATGACATATGGGTAGGAATGTGTGCACGGATCTGAACACAGACTATGTACATTCAGATCCATACACCCGCTCTTGCATGCATCTCAAACTCTGACATGCTATTGAGTCTGTGCAGCCGCTGCGTGTGCATCCATTTCTATGAGCACACTTAAGTGCCATTGGCTCTGCAGGGAGGATGGGGCTAATTGCCCATCTGAATAAACCCTTATATTCACTTCACTGCATGATTCTCAAAGAAGGGCTTTTTCTTCTCTTCAATGTTATATATTTTTTTACAATCTGTCAAAAGTGTTTGTTTCTGCAAATGAACAATTTTCAGAGAAAGCAGAATTATTCTTTAACAATGACTAATTAGCAAATAAAAACCCAACTCAAATGACTGCCATTTCTGCTAACTGAACACTGTCTCAGCAACAAGCTTTGCTTTTACGTGTTTATGGGTCACATGTTCTTCCAGTCACCGGAGCAGAGATCAGATAGCACAATGGCAGGATCAGAGAACGGGGGTCCACCACTACAAACAGTAAAGTATACAGGATGGAGCAAAGTCTTACACATTTTCATCAAAAGTGGAAAGCTTCACTATTGTTCAGTAACATGCCACATACACATGCATACAGATGAAATTCCCTCAACATTTTCCAATATAAAATATGGCTACTGGAAATTTTCTTAAAGGTGCACATTGGGCATTTAATAGTGTTATAATTTTATATATAGAGCTGTGTTACTGAGATCCAACAAGCCAGTACATGAGAAGTCAAGCATTAGATTAACTTCTCAGGAATGGGAATGGCCATAGATGGATCAAAATTTGATCGGTCCCTGCTGAACCAGTTGAATTTGGATCCATCTAAGGACAGAGTAGGAAACTGAATCTGTCAAGCAGTGTATCATACAATGAGGGAAATTTGCTAAAGCTGCAGAAGAGAGACTCTGGAGCAGCAAGTGTCTCTGGGCTGCTGCCAAAAGGTGCCCTTGTGCTTCGTCATTCAGAGTGGAAGCACTCTAATACAGGAGATGTATTACTGGCTCGATCACCAGGTGAAAACAGAGGGCAAAAAAAAGCCTAAAGAAAGCTAATGCAGCCAGCATATCTATTCATTGGTAAGTTGTAATATGCTACATTTTTGGTTTATTACCACTTTAAAGTGATAGTAAAGGGTTTTTTTGTTTTGTTTTTTAAACAAAAATGTTATACTTACCTTCTCTGTGCAATGGTTTTGCACAGAAGGGCCCCCTGATCCTCTTCTTCTGGGGTCCCCTCTGGCACTCTCGGCTCTTCCTCTACTTCGTGTGCTACCATATTAAGCCGCTTCCTATTGTGGCACATGTGGGTGCAATCCTGAACCGAGCTGTGTGCATCTATTGACACACAGTGTGGCGTGGTCATGACCCCCACTACCTTGTCACAGGATTTGATTGACAACAGCAGCAAGAGCAAATAGCTCCCACTACTGCCTCAGCTCATGTGAGGAGAGAGAGCGCAGCACTACTGCCCTCAGGCACAGTGCTAGATTGAAGTAAGGGTCATGTAAGTATCTGGGGGAAACTGAACATAAAATGTTTGTTTTTTTTACCCAAAAGAATATGTAAACCCAACATTTCATATTCCTGATATGTGCCTGCTGTACCATGTACTTGTATGAAAAGTTATCCTGTTCTCTTTGTATTGCTTCCTTTGTGTGAAATCCCTGGTGTTCCTGCTGTTTCCTTTTTACAAACTGGCTACACTAAGCATGAGAACACAGCTTGGTCAGTTCTCTAGCTTTGCTGGAAACTTCTTTCACTCTCCTCCAATGATCAGACTTCCACTGACACCACTCCCCACCCCCTGCACAGCCTTTTACTGGGAAGATCAGTGTGCCGTTTCACCTCCGCTAGCTCTTATGTATCTGAGAACAAAGGGGTCACTTATAAAAAAAGGGGGAAAAAAAAAGGTATTTATCATTTTTTTTATTTGCATACACAAATGTTTGCCTTTCTATTTTAAAGTGAATGGGTTGTTTTACGAGTTGAGGGTTTATATTATATGCATTAAGGTAAACACCTTCTGGGTGCAGCTCCCCCCTTTTACTTACCTGAGCCCCATCTCAATCCAGCGGTGTGTGCATGAGAGGGTCACGTCTCCCAGGTCTCTCCCTCTCATTGGTTCACACAGCAGTGGAAGCCATTGGATCCTGCTGCTGTCAATCACAGCCAGTGAGCCAATGAAGAGAGAGAGGAGGGCAGGTCAGAACCTGGCTCTGTATGTTAGTGGACAATGTCCGTTTACAGGAGCATGGCTTGGGAGCTCCCATAGCAAGAGGCTTGCTATTGGCGGTACTTGGCAGGGTGGGGGGACCTAAGAATAGGATGATTGAGGCTGCTCTGTGCAAAACCATTACACAATGCAGGCAAGTAGAACATGTTTGTTATTGAAAAAAATGACATTCTTTAGCCCTGGTTCACATATATGCGGCCATGAGGGCAGTGTTTTGCACGGGCACGAGAGCCCATTTGAATGGACTCCCATTACACGTAGGGAAAAAGTCCCTGTGCTTCTTCTGAAAATGCAGCCCGCACTGGAACCTCGGTTCCCAGTACGGTTGCGTTTTCCAGTGCGGGCGGCGTGCCATTAGAACTAATGTCACCCGCCCACCCTCTATGCGGGTGGTGCGGCTGCACGGATTTTCGTGCGGATCTGGAGTGGCACCACCCGCACAGATGTGAACCTACCCTTACAACTACTTTAAAGCAGACGTAAAGTCCATTTTGTAAGTTGTACCCACAAGTAAACCTATAATAAAGCTTACCTGTGCATACAATGAATATCTCCTAAACTTGCACCATTTAGGGGATACTCACACAGCATGCAGTCCGTGAAGTCACCAACATCTGCGCTCTGAAGGGACGGCACAGTGCGCCAAACCTGCAGAGCTTCGTGCCACAGCCGAGGGCTCACACGTGTGGTTGTGACGTCATCACTGGTCCATACTGCCAGAACTCACCAACCTGGAAGGATGACCAGATGAAGATGGCGGTGCCAGGAAGTCGTGACAGCGCAGCGCTGGAGGTATACATGTATAGGTAAGTCTGTCATCGTGTACTATGGAAGTATGCGGTGCATTCTACTACATTATGGCCAAACCTGGGGGGCCCATTCGTTTTTATTCCGGCGGTTTACAGGAAAACAATGGTGAGGATACTGTACTGAAGGTGATCACACATCATCCTATGGACTTCGCCATTTCATACAAAAACATGAAATCTTCTGACAAATCGAATGAAAGGTGAAATGATGGCCAGCTTGTGATGGGGGAGGCCTGCTGCTGGGATAGAACAGGAGTGAGTGGGGCTGTTATGTAGAGGAGGCAGCTGAGGCCGGCCATTGGGAGGAAGGTAAACAATGTGTAGCCGAGCAGTCCGCTTCCTCTCACGGGGTGATGGAGGCCTGGGCGAGGTACACATTGTTATCTGCACGTATGCTGCTCGGATGTCGGACAATCACACAGCAGCCTCCTCCTCCCCGGGACAAGCGGGCTGGGGAGTTATTACTGCCGGTCACATGACTGGGAGCTGAGAATGCGACACGAGGGGCGCCGCTATTCCCTGCCTATCGGTGATCTGCTGCAACTTGTAGTTCTACAAGAGGTACAATCCCATGCCTGCCTCACAGCCACCCCGGGACTGCACACTCCCCTTCTCTGAGGAGAACCCTGCCTCCCCGCCCGAGAACAGCCGCCTCTCCAGTCTCTCTCTTCCCCGAGCTCCTTCCTACATCACTTTCTCCCATTTCCTTCACTCACATCTTTTCCACAGCCGCCGCCATCTTCTCAGTCTCTCCCGCGACACAAGCACTCTAACAGGGCGCCTGCGCAGTCAGAGCATGATGTCATGTGTGCACATGCGTGGTGCTACTGACTCGCACGCGCTACGTTGGGGCTACTGCGCTTCCCTCTCATGGCGCATGTGCGGCAAGAGGCGCCTATATTGTGGAAGCTTTCTGCTGCTTGTGTTGTGTGACTGCGGACTGCTGGGGTACAGTGAACGTGTCCTGGCTTTTATAATGATAAGGGGCCTTTCACACGGGCGTTCTGGCACGATTTTTGTTCAAGGATAAAATGGGATCAGTTCACATCTATTTTTCAGACAGTTTACATCCGTTCTGTTTTTCTTTTCTTTTTTTAAAGAAGAAAAATAGGGTTTTCTTCTGTTCAAAAAAATGGTTGCGGACATTAACTGCTTCTGTGCCGCCCTATAGCAGAAATACTGCTACAGGGCGGCGGGTGCGAAAAATTTATATGTGTGTGTGATTTTTCAGTTCCGAGCAGGGGGCATGCACTCGCTGTGTGTGCGCTCTACCTGTGCAGCCATTGGCGGCCCCAGCTGTCAATCATCTGGTCCTGGCTGGTGATTCCCCACCACCAATCCACCAGAATTACTGAAGGGAGAAGGACCTGTGTATAAACAACACAGATCTCTCCCGTCAGCTCCTGCATAGCAGAGCCACACAAAGCAGTGTGCTTACAGTGGAAAGCACACAGTTAACCCTTTGATCGCCCCAGATGATAACCCCTTCCTGCCCAGTGCAATGTTAATAAAAATGTCTTTTTATTAGCACTGATCACTGTATTGGTGACCCTGGAGATGTCAGTGACAGTCAGTTCCCACCCAGTGTCAGAATGCCCACCACAGTCCTGCTATAAGTCACTGATCGCCGCCATTACTAGTAAAAGTACATTTTTTAAATAAATTCCAGTATATATACCGCCATTTGTATCGCTACAACGTTCAGGTAAACCAATTAAATTTACACGTATTCAGATGTAGCAGAATACATTTTGGCCTAAATTTATGATGAAATTTGATTTTTAAAATTTTTTTACTGGACATGTTTAATAGCAAAATTGTCATTTTTTTTATAATAGCGCAAAAAATAAAAACCGCACAGGCAATCAAATGCCACCAAAAAAAGCTCTATTTTGGGGGGGAAAAAAGGATAAAAATTTCATTTGGGTGCAGCGTTGCATGACCGTACAATTGTCAGTTAAAGTAATGCAGTGCCGTATCACAAAAAATGGCCTGGTCAGGAAGGGGGGTAAATCCTCAGGAGGGCAAGTGGTTAACGGATGTAAACAGATGATCATCCACTAGTTCATAGAAATACATGGGTGTCTTTTTTTTTTCATTCGTAAATGGACAGATGAAAAACATACATACGGAACACCCCTGGGGAAGGAACCTTCGTGTCCTTTCACATGGGCGTTCCTTTTTTTTCATCAGGTCAAATTTTTTCCAAGAAAAAAGCAGATAAGTTCACATCAGTTTTACGTCAGTTTTTCATCCATTTACATCTGTTTTTTTACATCCTTTACCAATGCAAGAACGGACCGAATGTCCGTTTACATCTTATTTTCGTCCATTCCTTTTTTTTTACGGAAGAAAAATAGGGTTTTCTTCTGTTCTAAAAAACAGATCTCAATGGATGTGGACATTAACGGATGTAAACCGATGATCATCCACTTACATCCGCTAGTCCATAGAAATGCATGGGTGTCCGTTTTTCATCTGTCCGACGTACGGAACGCCGGTGTGAAGGGAGCCTAATAAACAAGCTTTGATTGCAGATATATTTTCACAATTGCCTCTTTGAGTAGTATAAAGGTAGAGCTATAGGCATAACCTTTCTTTTTTTAAATTGTGGATAAAGTAAGAGAGGGCTATGACCCCTGTAAGGTTTATTTTTGCCCTTTTTGTTCCAATGGGGGGATTTACCTTCACTTCCTGTGCCATATCCAAAAAAGGAAGTGAGATGAAATCCCTGCAAATTAACCACTTGCGCTCCGGAAGATTTACCCCCTCCCCTTCCTGACCAGGCCACTTTTTGCTATTTGGCACTGCGTTATTTCAACTGGTAATTGCGCAGTCATGCAAAGCTGCACCCAAATTAAATGTATGTCCTTTTTGCACACAAATAGAGCTTTCTTTTGGTGTATTTGATCACCGCTGGTTTTTTTTTGTACTATAAACAGAAACAGACTGAAATTTTTTTAAAAAATTATATTTTTTACTTTCGGTTATAAAAATATATGGTAAACTCAAAGTCATAAATTTAAGCCAAAATGTATTCTGCTACATGTCGTTGGTGAAAAAAATCCCAATAAGTGTATATTGATTGCTTTGTGTGAAAGTTATAGTGTCTACAAACTATGGTAAGGCTAATGGAATTTACGCAATTTTTTCCTATACAGCGCTGCACCAGTTTAACTGACAATTGCACGGTCATGCAATACTGTACATAAATTAAATTTGTGTCATTTTTTTCCCACAAATAGAACTTTCTTTTGGTGGTATTTGATCACCTCTGGGTTTTTTTATTTTTTACGCTATAAACAAAAAAACAAACATTTTGAGAAAAAAAACAATATTTTCTCATTTCTGTTATAAAAAAATATCCAATAAACTCAAAGTTGATCATGAATGTAGGCCAAAGTGTATTTTGCTTCATGTCTTTGGTAAAAAAAAAATCCCAATAACTGTATATTAACCACTTGCCCTCCTGAGGATTTATCCCCCTTCCTGACCAGGCCATTTTTTGCGTTACAGCGCTGCATTACTTTAACAGACAATTGTGCAATCATGCAACACTGCACCCAAATAAAATTTATGTCCTTTTTTTCCCACGAATTGAGCTTTCTTTCGGTGGTATTTGATTGCCTGTGCGTTTTTTATTTTTTGCGCTATAAGCAAAAAAACACTGACAATTTTGAGAAAAAAACAATATTTTGGACTTTTTGCTATTAAACATGTTCAGTAAAAAAAATGTTAAAAATCAAATTTTGTCATAAATTTAGACCAAAATGTATTCTGCGACATGTCTTTGCTAAAAAAAATCCCAATACGTGTAAATTAATTGGTTTACGTGAAAGTTATAATGTTTACAAATGGCAGTATAGATACTGGGATTTTTTTTTCTACTAGTAATGACGGCTATCAGTGACTTTTAGTGGGACTGTGGCGGACATTCTGACACTGGGGGGGGAACTAACTTGGTGTCACTGACATCCCCAGTGACACCAATACATTGATCAGTGCTAAAAACCAGCACTGACACTGTACTAATGGCACTGGGCAGGAAGGGGTTAATGTGAGGGGCGATCAATGGGTTAACTATGTGCAGGCAGTGTTTTACTAGGGGGCGGGGGCTGTGTTCTTCACTGTAAGCACACTGATCGGGAGCAATATGCCAGAGCTGACAGGGAGTAAGACTATAAACAAAATAGTCTTCCTCCCCATCGGTAATTGTCAGTAATCACAGGGTGCCGGCAGGTAATCACCAGCTGGGACCCGTTGATTGACATCCGCGGCTGCGAATGGCGGTGAGGGTAGGACTTCTGCTTGCACCCTATTTGGAAATGCAAAATCATGTGTATATATACGTGATTTTGCGCACCCATGCCGCCGTGTAGCAGTATATCTGCTATACAGTGGAGGGAAGCAGATAATAGGTTTGTGTCAAAGCTATAGCATCTACAAACTATGGTATAGATACTGGAATTTACACAGCTTTTACTTTCTAACTGCCTATCACATTTCTTGAGGTACTAAAATTCTAGGGCAGTACAAACATCCTCAAATGACCAATTTTCGGAAAGTAGACACCCTAAACTATCTGCTGAGAGGCATGTTGAGTCCATGGAAGATTTTCTTTTTTTTTCAACAAGATTTTGGAAAATGTCAATTTATTTATTTATTTTTACGCAAAGTCACTTAAATGATATAATGCTCACATATGCTTTGGTATATGTGGAATTACACCCCAAAATACATTCTGCTACTTCTACCGAGTATGGGGATACCACATGTGTGAAACTTTGTAGCAGGCTAGCCACATACAGGAGCCCAAAATCCAATGTCCCCTTTGAAAGCCTGATGGTGCGTAAATTCCTCATTTCACTTCCTCACTACCTATCAAAGTTTCAGAGGCTCTGAAATTCCAAAATAGCACAATCCCCCCACAAATGACCCCTTTTTAGAAAGTAAATACTACAGACTATTTGCTGAGAGGCATGTTGAGTCAATGGAATACTTTATTTTTTACCACAAGTTTTTGGGAAATGACAAAAAAAATTTTTTTTTTTTTTACACAAAGTTGTCACTTAAATGATATATTTCTCACATATGCCTTGGTATATATGGAATTACACCCCAAAATACATTCTACTTCTACCAAGTATGGGGATAACCCACGTGTGAGACTTTTTGGGATCCTAGCCACATACAGAAGCCCGAAATCCAATGGCCACTTTGAAAACCTGAAGGTGCGTAACTTCCTCATTTCACTTCCTCACTACCTATCACAGTTTCAGAGGCCCCGAAATGCCAGGATAACACAACCCTCCCCCCCAAATGACCCCTTTTTGTAAAGTAGACACCTCTAGGAATTTGGGGGTCTTGTACATGGCTAGACTGCCAAAAAGTCTCTCACATGTGGTATCCCCATATACAGTAGAAGTAGCAGAATGTATTTTGGGGTGTAACAACAAATATACCCATTGCATGTGTGAGCAATATATAATTTAATTGACAACTGTAAAAAACACAAAAAAAAATGTCATTTCCAAAAACTTGTGGTAAAAAATATATTCTTCTATTGATTCAACGTGCCTTTTATGCCCAGCATTAGAAGCTTATGCCACACATCACTCACTCTTCTAACCACTTGAAGACCAAACCTTTTCTGACACTTTCTGTTCACATGAAAAAATCTGTATTTTTTGTTAGAAAATTACTTCGAACCCCCAAATATTATACATGCTCAAAAAAAACTAAAGGAACACTTTGAAAACATATCAGATCTCAATGGGGAAAAATATCATGCTGGATATCTATACTGATATCGACTGGGTAATGTATTAGGAAGGATGCCCCATCATTGGATGGAAATGAAAATTATCAACCTACAGAGGACTGAAGTCAAAACACCCCAAAAATCAAAGGGAAAAAATTATGCAGCAGGCTAGTCCATTTTGCTGAAATTTCATTGTAGCAACTCAAAATGGTACTCAATAGTTTGTATGGTCCCCACGTGCATGTATGCATGCCTGACAATGTTAAGCATGCTCCTAATGAGACAACGGATGGTGTCCTGGGGTATTTACTCCCAGATCTGGACCAGGGCATCACTGAGCTCCTGGACAGTCTGAGGTGCAACCTGGCAGTGTCGGGCGGACCAAAACATCATATCCCAGAGGTGTTAAATTGGATATAGATCAGGCGAGCATGGGGGCCATTCAATGGTATCAATTCCTTCATCCTCCAGGAACTGCCTACATACTCTGGCCACATGAGCCTGGGCATTGTCATGCACCAGGAGGAACCCAGGACCCACTGCACTAGCGTAGGAGCTGACAATGGGTACAAAGATTTCACCCCTATACCTAGTGGCAGTCAGAATGCCATTGTCTAGCCTGTAGAGATCTGTGCGTCCCTCCATGGATATGCCTCCCCAGACCATCACTGACCCACCACCAAAACGGTTGTGCAGAATGATGTTACTGGCAGCATATCACTCTCCACGGCTTCTCCAGACCCCTTTCATGTCGATCACATGTGCTCAGGGTGAACCTGTTCTCATCCGTGAAAAGCACAGGATATCAGTGGTGGACCTGGCAATTCTGGTGTTCAATGGCAAATGCCAATTGTGCTCTATGGTGCTGGACGAGGGTGGGGTTTTTTAATTTTTTTTTATTTTTACACTTTCCCTTTTTTTGTTATATCACTTTTATTGTTTCTACAGGGAAAGTAAATATCCCGTGTGATAACAATAGGCAGTGACAGGTATTCTTTTCTGAGAAATCTTGGGTCACTTAGACTCTAGATATCTCCTCTGCCCTTAAATCATCTGATCTCACCAAGATCGGTGTGGTCAGATGCTTTCCCAATTTAAAAATGTCGCTGTTCATATTTGACGAAATCGAAGTGATGAAATGCTTTTAGCTTCCAGTTTCTTAGACTATAGAGATGATTGGCTCCATTCCAATCTCCAATCAACTCTTTGGTCAGCTGGTGGAAATTCCAGCTGCATTCTTAGCATCCCCGATGGCATGGGACTGCCCAAGAAAGTAATGGAAGGCAGCGAGAGGGTGGGGGCATCTCTTCCCGCTGTTTGTAAAAGCAATCCTGTGGCTAATTAGCCACTAGGATTGCTTTTAATGAAATCTGATAAAAAGATACCAGGATGGCATCACCCTGGTATAACCACTCAAAGTCCAGTGATGTACCAGAATGTCGCTGGTCTTTGTTGGGCATATGTGTTATGTTATTTTATTTTTTTATGCAGCCTGTGGGCTGAATGAAAAAAAAGAGAATAAATATCTGTCAGAAAAAGTGTGTGGTATGTCCACCATTAGAATACACCGCCCTGCATCCACCCACTTCTAATGCTGGGCATAAATGAAATGTTCTTTTTTTTTAATTCGGCCCATCAGCTTTTGGTACAGTTGGGTGTCATGTGTGTCTCTGTACCTTTAAGGAGGGATGGGCTCCTCCAGGCACACCTGCCCTTAACCTATCCAATGATAAATGTGCTCCTACTATGGAGGTTTTGGAAATTTTAGGTCCACAGTATACAGAGGACCCTTGATGTGGGACTGTGGCTTATGCATGCATTTGAAAATGTGTGCAAACAATACCTTCTGTTTTTAACGCAAACTGCTAGACAGGGCCAGATTGGTTGTTTTGCAGGCTGGCTGGTAAGTGGTGCCGGGAAATCCTTTGTTTGCAATGTGTATTGCCCTTCCATGTGCACCTTACTTCTAAGGTTGGTTATAGGTTGGAATGGTTGCCATTTTTTTGTGTAGTTGATGAAAACAGATTCCTCTATTCCTCTACACACATGCGTATATTCTAAGAGCAAGACCCTGTTGTTGTCAGAATAAACAGATTGGTTCTGCAGCTGAATGGCATTTCTGCAAAGAAAACAGCAATGGTAAACAATAAAACAGTAACAAAAAAAACAGTAAGTCAATAAAGCAACAACTATTTTTGTTTTATTTATTTAACATTTGTATTTTATGGGTTTTTTTTTTTAAACTGTAAATAGCAGATAGTAGGGTCTCTAAAAAATGCGATAGCTAATTTCCATACTACCTAACATCTTTTGAGACCCTGTGTATATATGTACCCTGGATTGTGCCGTGCTGTACCGTACACTAATACTCCACTAGTGTATGGTAGCAGTCCTTGAGGAAGAGACCAGGTTGGCCAGGACAGGAAGGGACAAAAAAGCGGGTGTCATGCCTAATTCCATGTCTGCTACAGACACATCTTTTTTGGGGTGACTTTTGGGTTGGGGTACCAGGAATGGCATCAGGAAAATGCCTCTCATGCAGTCGGCTCACTGCATCAGGGTTGGGGGTTTGGGCCACAGCACCTTCTGGATACAAAAGGGCTGTGATGATCTCTTCCTGGAATTTTAGGAAGGATCCACTATGTCCAGTTGCTTTGTTAAGCACAAAAGCGTTCCACCCCTCCCATGTTAAGGTTATAGTCGTGGACACAGAGGGGCTTCTCAACAACACCAGCTACCGTGGAAATTTGGATGGTCGTGTCTGCGTGAATGGAAGACAGGACGAAAACATCCTGTTTGTCCTTCCACTTCACTGCTAGCAATTCATCGTTTTTCAAGCAGGCTTTCTCCCCCTTTCTAAGATGGGTAAACAAGCCGTTGCGATTAGGTCGCACGGTGCCACATGCACCAATTCCAAAATTGTACAAATGTCTAAATAGTACACTTGTAAAAAATTGTCCACGTATAAGTGGTACCCCATATGGAAAAAGGGTGACACCAAGTCCCAAACTATCTTGCCACTGCTCCCCATGTAGTCTTGGCTTCCGGGGGGCTCCATGTGACTATCTTTTCCCTTGTAAATCCGAAAATGACATGTATAGCCTGTTGCCCTCTCACAGGTCTTATACATTTTGATCTTATATGTGGCACACTTGCTGGGGAGAAATGGTTTAAATGCAAGGTGGCCAGAAAAATTAATGAGGGGCTCAGCAAAGCAGATGTTTTGCTGGGGAGTATAGACATCAGAAAATTTCTGGTTAAGGTTTTTTACAAGGGGCCAAATTTTGTGGAGCCGGTCAAATTCAGTATCACCCCGAGGACAACATAGTATTTTGTTATTGAACTGCATAAATAGCATTATGTTATATCTATGCCTGGGCATGGCAGCAGAGAACACGAGCATATGATGAATCAGGTTTGTGGACCAATACAACTGCAATTCATTTTTTATTTGTAATGCCCATGTTGCAGGTTGAGCCCAAAGAAACTTTAAATTTGGAAACCATATCAGGTTCCTGTGCAAATAGTCTGGCAAGGTTTGAATTTGGGTTGGCAGCGACAATTTGTTGCGTTTATAAATTGCTTTGATCCTCAATCAATGCATCCAGTTCTTCCATGAAAAACAGCTCCAAAAAAATCAAGGGGAGTAGTTAAATTTGCTGTTTCCATCTGAATTCCAGGTTGGGCAGTGAATGGAGGAAGTACGGGTACTGCAGAATTTATGGGCTGCCAATTGGGATTTGCATGCACATCCAGAAGGATACTTCGGGCTCTACAGGCCTGTGTTTGAATTCTTGGTAGCTGCTGGACACTACTTATGCTAGCCACCACAACAGCTTGTACTGAACTTATGGGACTTGCCACGTCACCAAGTGATACTGCAGTGCTGGTATGTAAAAGACCAGGATGTACTAGGCCGCTGGAGACTATTTAAACCCAGCAGCACTATTAGCCTGTGCTGTCTGATCTGCAGCTCCCCCTCCTGTATTCCTGTGCCTGCCTATTCCTGTGAGTGATACCTGTGATTGACCTCGGCTTGTTTCATGGACTCTGCCTTCTGTATCTGCTTGATCTGCTCCCAAAATTACTGACCTTGGCCTGTGACCCAACTACTCTTCTGCCTGCCATTTATGCCTGATCCGCTTATCTGTTACTGACTCGGCCTGTCTGACCCTGCATACAGCATGCTAGCCTGCTCTGCAACCAACCTGTCCTGCTGTGATGTCTGCCTGCTACCAGTCTGCTCAGCTGTGACGTCTGCCCACTGCCAGCCTGCTGTGCCACCAGTCTAGCCGTGACGTCTGCCTACTACCAGCCTTCTCCGCTGCCAACTTTTTGCCTACTGTGACGTCTGCCCGCTGCCTACCTGCTCTGCCACCAGCCTGTCCATCCGTGACGTCTGCCTGCTACCAGTCTGCTCTGCTGCCAGCCTGTCCAGCTGTCCCATCTGCCAGCGAAGTGCCAGAAATTTGTGCACAGACTACTGGACTGACCAGGCACTCATACTCCGCCATGCTCTTGTGGTTGCTGTTTCACCTTCAGTGGCCCTTGAGCTGGAGCTGTACGAGAGGCCTTTCTTTGTCGTCAGGCTGACAAGCAAGGTACATGACTGCTGCTGCTGTGTACAGGTTCGTATTCTGAGCCTGATTCTGTCAGTGAGGCTTCCCGTTTGTTCTCATCTGACATTCTCATAATCCTGTAGGCCTCTTCACTAGAGTACAGTGGACATTTTGGGCAATAAATTTATAGATACCTTGTGTGACTCATGGGAAAAAGCGCACCAAGCTGTCAGGGACTGCTTGAACTGCAACAAACAAATTACCTGCTAATGCTAACAGAGATCAGGCCTGATCTTGCTATCCCTACAATTTTGTGTGCAATGTATCAGGTGACACTGATCTACTGACACTGTACCTACTGGGGGAGAAGAGGGGGAAGGTTAAGCGTTGGGACTAAACGCAGGTGCTGGCAGGTGCCGGGGCTGATCCTGCTAATGCTGCATTTTTGGAGACAGTATACTATTGTGAACACTGTTATAGTGCTGACCTGATCAAAGATATTGATCTGTTCAGACACTATACTAGCAATGGAGGTTTATTGTGTATGTGGCATCTTCCTGGCAATCAAAGGGTTAAATGTGATGACTGATGCAGTGATGGGAAATCTGACGCTATCTGTAAGGGACGCTAATGCTATCTGAAGTCGCCTTTGACACTTATACAGTGATCAGTAAAAAAATCTGTACACTGTACTAATGACACTGGTGACAGGGCAGTGAAGTGGTTAACTGGGGGGCGAACAGGGGGTTAAATGTGACCTATTAGTGCTTTTACTGTAAATGTGTAGTGCTTTGACTCACGTGGATCTGCTTTCTTCTCTCTCTGGAACGGAATGTGCTCCAGGGAGAGAAGATTGCATAATTTCCTGTGCCTGTAATTGTAAACACAGGCAGAAGATCTATGATAGAGCAGTGATCACTCAGCAGATCCAGGCCGAACATCATTGGCCTGAATCTGCTGACTGATTGGTGCTGCACCAAATCATAGCACCGCCGGGTCAGAGCGTGCGCGTACCAGAGAACACGGTGGGATCGCGGATCATGTTTATAACGTGATTTTACACAGGGAGCTCGCCCTGTAGCAGTAAACTTGCTATAGGGCAGGGCTTAACTGGTTAAGGGAATCTCTTGGGGGTCCCCAGGTCACCAGTGTCCACATTGGAAGTTTTCCCCACTATTACTTTTCTAGCAACAACCCAAGAGTTGGGATTTGTTTTTCACTTTAAGGCAGTATTGAACCCAAAAGCAAACATTTTATTATATAGCAGCATACCAATTCTCAGATGTGATGGCTGCATTGGTTTCCTTTTTTAGGCTTTCTTTTTCCTCTTTTCATCTGGTGATCCAGCCAGCAAGTCTGTTGTTTTCCAAAAGCATAAGCTCTCCAGCAGAATGTATCAGTTTACATGAACCATTTCACACTAGCAGGGGTGGTTACAATGATCAGCTTTTAAGTATTCATGTAAAACCTTTATCCCAAAAGGAAAATACTGTTGCTATGTTGGTTATAAAGTGTGATCTGGAGTTTTGCTTCAGTTTGTTCAATCCAACTTATGTTTATCTGGGAACCCATTGAGTTGATTCACAATACACTGAGTTATTCTTTTATTGTCCTATTTGGTGTCTGTTTCTCTGAAAGAGTATTGTTGTTGGGTGTCAGGCACTGTTTACGCAAGCTCTGTGGTGCAACACACCTAGGTCTACTGTCACTCAGGTGGGCCAGAGAGGCTGAGGGTCAAGCGAAGAAAAAGAGGATCCATCCTATACAGTGATTCCAGGGGTAGCGCCATACATGTTCATGGGCTTATGCTTGTTCTGTTAAGAACAATGTTTTAACATTTTAGCTAAAATATGAATCATACTACAAAACCAAGTCTTTTGATTATAAAGGGGAAATCCAGATATGGATATTTTTACATAGTTACATTTGTCCAGCTTGGATCAATGTAACACTGCATATGCCGTACCTATGGGATCCCTCTAAGCTGGAAAACACTGTAGTAGAAACTGCCACTACATTGATCTCCACTTGCTTCCAGGTCCTATGCCAAGCATATGTCCTGCTGCATTGTGAACACAGGAGGTGAAAACAATAGTACAAGTTAAACTGGAGTTTTAAAACTACATCCAGGAAATGATTAACTCAACATAGGATTAATGATGTTGTCATATAAAATCATAATATTTTATTACATAACTTTAAAAAAATTGTTATTCACAGATAAAAGAATGTTGGATAGCATAATATACATTAGAAATGTCAATACGTCCCAACAGTATATTGTTTTAAAGTCTATGCATTTTGCTTCCTCAGAACTTAGGACAAGTCTAAAGATAACATCAGTCCATCCAACATCACCCTCATATCATATGCATGCCCATAGATGGATAGTAAGGATCCTCCCAGGCCTGTGGGGACTCTATAAGTTTTGAGTGTCTCCAAAGTTGGAGCACATATATAATAATGGATAGATTGAGGGCAGGTATGCCTGGAGGAAGCCTACACCTCCTTAAAGATATAGGAACGCACTGGACACCCAGCAATGTGCTCCTTGCTGCAAATGCCAGTTATAGATTGTGGTGGTTGCCATTTGTTTGTACTGTTGGTGAATTGGTGAGGGGATGCACTGGATACTTTCACTGCCATTGTGTTATTGCTGGGTGTCCAGTGCATCCAGGTTCAGATCTAAGAGGGTCACTCCCCAAAATTATCCCATGGTGCTGGGTGAAACCTTCTTAGGAGTGGGCATAGTGTATATAAGCATCCAATGATGGTATTCCTTTGGAACTACCTGCGCCTAATTCAGGCAAGCATTTACAACATTGTTGGTAACATTACTGATGCCTGCAGCAAATTCAGGTAGTTCTTACTGTGACGATCGTGGCGTCAGACCCCAGCCCTTCTCACCAAACTCGTGACCGAAGGATTAGCCAATCTAAAACCGCGCTGTCACGTGCATAACAATGCCACGCCCAGCTGCATTCTGTACAAAGATTTACCAGCTAATGGACCACAATCTGTGTACCTGCAGCCTGGGAGCGATTGTTACTGGGTCAGGTTAATTAAGCAATTAACACTTCACACTGCCACCACCTCCTGTTTGTACAGAGAAAGAGGAAACTCGGCAATATTAGCAATACACTATGATGTTGAATAATCGTCTGTATACCACTGTCACCTCAGGCAGGGATATATAGAGGTTTAAAAACACACAGTAGCGCTCTACAGAGGCAGGGATTCTTAGTTTGCATTAAAGAGCTTTAGAAACAGTTCAACACTTTCAGAAAGTAAGATTTATTACTAAAAGGTCAAAATGGTGCAATGAAAATATTTACAGAAAAAGATGTAGCCAATATATATATATAAATATACAGAGAGCAATAACACAGCAAAGAGATAACAGAAAGAAGTTTAGAGAGATAAAGTACTTGCCAAAAGCCCTGGGTTAAGCAGCTTTCAAGTGTCCTGAGCAAAAGGGCCTTATCTCCCAAAGTTAGTTCCAATGTTAAAAGGGAGCTTCTTCAACTTCATCTCAACTTAGCTTAGCTCCAAGCATAACAGCTTTTCTAGGAACTCAGCAGGGTGTCTCCTTGAAGCAGAGAACCAATCGCCTCATCTTGGGAGGGTGTTGGGGCGGAAACCCAAGCTAGAACTAAAATCCCTCCCAGTTTATATCATGGTCCATAACTTACCCTTGGGGCATGTAGCCGCCTAGCCACTAGTAGATTAATATGCAGAAGCTTCTGCTGAACATCTAGATATGAAATATGACATATCTGTTTGAGACGGTTAAGGAGATATCATTTTCTGCTCTCCTGTAAATGTCAGCTAGGGGGTGTAATATATTAGGCGACTTGTATTAAAGTGACCGATCTGAATATATGCCTGGTCTCCTTGTAAGTCTTCCATATTCCAAGATATGAAATCATAGGGGAAAATGGATTTTGAATGTGATGTCTGTTTTACAGCTTATCTGGAAGGTCTTTGAAGCCCAGCGAAGGACTGGTTTATGGTTTTACGATCCTTTTCCAAGCAAGAGTCTCCCAGACATACGGGGGCCAGGATAATTGGGGTTTATAACCATGACGCCCTTCCAATGTGTTTGCTGCCTGTGATCCCTGCATCCTACAGACCACATTTCACTCAACAGAGAGGCAAGGGGGATTTAGAGGAGAGAGAGATACAAGATGGAGGATCCTTAGCAAGATGGAGGACCGCGTCCATCTTTGTATGCACAATTGCTACACTTACTACCGTTGTTTTAGGAATCTGTCACCATGGCAGTGACAAATTCTTAAGGAATTACTGGCAATTCTCAGATTAAGAAACTGTCTGTAATTAAGACTAACTCTGAGCTGGTGTGCAGCAGTACACAGGGATACAAGTGATGTAATTTACCAAACATGGCAATGCCCAGATTTGGGAAATGACTTGTCACCTGCGGGGGGGGGGGACTGATAGACTAGTTCTCCATCAGGTCAGCTGTGCTTTTGAGTGACAGTGCATGGCAGAGGGTGGATTCGACAGCTGCTATTAGACTAATTAGTGGTTATGGATCCACCCACTCCCATGCGTTGTCAACCAAAAGCGAAGTGGACCTGAAGGGAAACTTATTTCTCCCAATCAAACTCAGCCCACCCCATTGCAAAACTCCTCAATCAAGCTCCTGTCAGTTTGATTGACACAAAGTCACAGTTTGAATTAATAAACGGAATTCAATATGAAATATACTGCACCATGAGAGTTATTTTGGTTTCTTTGAGCTGAGATTGCTGGAGGTGGCTTGGTGGCATGTACCATGCAGAAGACTGATACATTTGGTGTGTGCAAGCACACAAGCCCAGTTTAAAGGGTCAGGCGCATTTATATTTAACTATTTAGTTTAGTGGGTAATTTATTTGAGGTAAGCGACTTGTGTGGATGGTGGAGGATATCTGATCTGGTGACAAGGATTGGCGATAACGGAACATAATGAATTGGAGCAGCAGCATGCTGAGAGGGAAGAAATAAGCACACAGAAGATATATGTTTTTGGACGTTTTATTTAGTAATAAAGAGCACAAAACGAAAAGAGCATGTTTCTCGCATTCAGAAATACACTTGTTTTGGTGTATGATTTAATTGTATAACATATTATGAGGTTGTACCGCACTTGTTTAAGTTATCTATTTGTTTGATGTGGGAACACATGCCAGGGATTAAGCTGCAACACTTATATTTTTTTTTGTAATTGATTTATTTATTTTTAACATTATTTTATTTATTTTAACATGTTTATTAGTGTGGTATCACTACTAAAGTTTGCACATTCGGTACTGTGCCCTGTCAGAATTCTAAAGGGTTCCTCCAAGTATCTATATTGGTTTGGCACTATGCTGTGCAATTAAATACATTGCAGATTTCATACAAGAAGAAACCACACTGACTCCAAAACCATGGTATGCAGGTCCAGTAACTGTGCCTAGAATCACTGGACTCTAGCTTCAAAGAAAGAAACAGAAAAACCCTGTACACATTTCACACAATTTTATTTTACAAGGGAGAAAAAGTTCCTTCCCGATTCCAAATATGGCAATCCATTTCCACCTTGGATCCTACCTATTCTTTTGCATGCTGCTCCATTCTGTTACTTTTACTCCTTTCTCATTATCTTTTTTTTGTGTTTCACCTCACAAGTGACTGGCTTTGTTACAAGCAGATAAATTGTCAGGTATAAAGAGAAAGACTAAAGCAAATTATGGCATTGACAAAGACAGATGTAGCGGTACCCCCATAGCAGCCGCTGAAAGGATGCCTAGAGTTCTTTTCCCAGTAGTTGCCCTGCAGCCAGGCACATGGTCACAGTCATTCCTTCACTCAATGAACAGTCCAGAGGTATTCTTTTTTTTGTGTTTTTATTTTTGGGTAACTTGGACAGGGTTAGGGAATTGAGTGGGATACTCCCGAACTATTTACAAATAGGTGGATACTGTCTCTTCGGTAGAACCATGACCCAAGTCTTTGCCCGTAAAGGAATGGACTAAGTATTGTGGTAACAACTTGAGGAGAATGATCTTCCTCTACAGACAGTCCAAGCAAAGTCCTTTCAGTAAAAATTAAATAGACTGAGATTTTCAGGACACTGGACACTTTGTCCCCTTTGCACACACAGCTGACTCTCTAACTCTGGGGGAGTGGGAACAGCACAAAGTCTCTAGGATCTCTCTCTCACAACTGTTTATACTCACAAATTTCTTCAGACGATTGACTGCCTCCTTCCAATACCTTCCAAACACATTCTTCCTGTGATACCAGACCAGATCCACAGATGACAGGCCCCTCAGTAAGCTCCAACAACTTCCAGTAAAACCCGGCCCCCAGCTCACCCAGCTGGGACCCCAATGAACAGCATACACATGGCAGGTGGGCCTAGGGGGCATAATAGCCCCCTAGGCCGTGAACTCCTCTTCAGGGACAAGACAATTCTGTTCCAGGTCTCAAACTATTTATACACTTTCCCAGCAACCATATGTGCCCTCTTCCCACAGGGACTGGTTGAGAGTATACATGCTCATGCTTCCCATTTGCCTTCCTCCACTCCTATGTTCTAGAACCACCCAGAGAGTTCTAGATTGCAGGAGGAGTAATCATACCTGAAGCATGTGAAACACAGGACAGACCAAAACAATCACAAACAGCCATGCTGATTACAGTGAGTCAAAACTAAATTGACCTAATCCTAGCACCTATCTAGGAGGGTGCTACACTGACATAAGGAAAAATCATCTGTCACTGGCAGGCAGAATTATAAGTAGCTCCAGTCCACAATGCTGGCACAAAGGTGCAGGTGCAGTTTCATTGTGTCTGCTACGGCCCTTGTTCGTGTTGCAGAGAGATCTAATGGAAAAATTATTTTATGAAGAGGATTCTGTGTCTGATCAGCAACAAGACTGCTCTTGTGGAACTGTGTACAGCAATTGTCAAGCCCACCCTCTACCCATTAGGAATACATAGAGGAAGGGAATGTGGACTGTGTGAATCCATGTGAATGGTGAAAAAAATGGAGGATTGTGGGAAAAGTAGTTCTAAACAGACTAAGTTTCTTTATAAACTGAACAAAAATGAAACTACGGATCCCATTAAGGAAACTAGGGCTCAGAGGAGAGGTGGTTTGCTGTTGCATTTCCTGGGCTGAGGAGAGTGGAGGATGTTCAGAGGGACTGAGTGTAGTTCAGGCTGCAAGCAAACCATTCACTACCACACCTGAGAGGGAGAGAGGAACCGTGCAGTGGAACATTAGAGAGTGCCATGGATGCTTATGAAGCCTTCTACCTGATCAAGGGGAAGGACGCTGTGGGCACTGACCCAACAGGAAATAGAGGGAGTTCACCTGCTACCACAGAGGTTGGTAAGAGGCTGCTGGCCAGACCCCACTACAGTTTGACAAAGGAGGAACAGTGTTGTCAAGGTGCAGGTATCAAAGAACTAGTACCTTAAACAGTAATTAAAGGGACAATATCATGAGTGCTCTAACATAAAGGTTGGGCCCCAGTGAACTGGCCAGCAGAAGAGAGAGGGTATTTTACAGACTGCTGAACTGTTATGGTGGTGGAACTCTCCTTAGTTAAGATTGACCCACTATAAGGTTCAGGAGGGGTTGCTCTCTACATCAAATGTTTGTTTTTGCAGTATGTTTCTTGCTATTCTTCACCTACAGTCAGGTCCATAAATATTGGGACATGGACACAATTCTAACATTTTTGGCTCTATACACCACCACAATGGATTTGAAATGAAACGAACAAGATGTGCTTTAACTGCAGACTGTCAGCTTTAATTTGAGGGTATTTACATCCAAATCAGGTGAACGGTGTAGGAATTACAACAGTTTGCATATGTGCCTCCCACTTGTTAAGGGACCAAAAGTAATGGGACAGAATAATAATCATAAATCAAACTTTCACTTTTTAATACTTGGTTGCAAATCGTTTGCAGTCAATTACAGTCTGAAGTGTGGAACGCATAGACATCACCAGACGCTGGGTTTCATCCCTGGTGATGCTCTGCCAGGCCTCTACTGCAACTGTCTTCAGTTCCTGCTTGTTCTTGGGGCATTTTCCCTTCTGTTTTGTCTTCAGCAAGTGAAATGCATGCTCAATCGGATTCAGGTTAGGTGATTGACTTGGCCATTGCATAACATTCCACTTCTTTCCCTTAAAAAACTCTTTGGTTGCTTTTGCAGTCTGCTTTGGGTCATTGTCCATCTGCACTGTGAAGCGACGTCCAATGAGTTGTGAAGCATTTGGCTGAATATGAGCAGATAATATTGCCCGAAACACTTCAGAATTCATCCTGCTGCTTTTGTCAGCAGTCACATCATCAATAAATACAAGAGAAGCAGTTTCAGTGGCAGCCATACATGCCCACGCCATGACACTACCACCACCATGCTTCACTGATGAGGTGGTATGCTTAGGATCATGAGCAGTTCCTTTCCTTCTCCATACTCTTCTCTTCCCATCACTCTGGTACAAGTTGATCTTGGTCTCATCTGTCCATAGGATGTTGTTCCAGAACTGTGAAGGCTTTTTTACATGTCGTTTGGCAAACTCTAATCTAGCCTTTCTGTTTTTGAGGCTCACCAATGGTTTCCATCTTGTGGTGAACCCTCTGTATTCACTCTGGTGAAGTCTTCTCTTGATTGGTGACTTTGACACACAGACACCTACCTCCTGGAGTGTGTTCTTGATCTTGTCAACTGTTGTGAAGGGTGTTTTCTTCACCAGGGAAAGAATTCTTCGGTCATCCACCACAGTTGTTTTCCGTGGTCTTCCGGGTCTTTTGGTGTTGCTGAGCTCATCGGTGCGTTCCTTCTTTTTAAGAATGTTCCAAACAGTTGCTTTGGCCACGCCTAATGTTTTTGCTATCTCTCTGATGGGTTTGTTTTGTTTTTTCAGCCTAATGATGGCTTGCTTCACTGATAGTGACAGCTCTTTGGATCTCATCTTGAGAGTTGACAGCAACAGATTCCAAATGCAAATAGCACACTTGAAATGAACTCTGGACCTTTTATCTGCTTATTGTAATTGGGATAATGAGGGAATAACACACACCTGGCCATGGAACAGCTGAGAAGCCAATTGTCCCATTACTTTTGGTCCCTTAACAAGTGGGAGGCACGTATGCAAACTGTTGTAATTCCTACTCCGTTCACCTGATTTGGATGTAAATACCCTCAAATTAAAGCTGACAGTCTGCAGTTAAAGCACATCTTGTCCGTTTCATTTCAAATCCATTGTGGTGGTGTATAGAGCCAAAAATGTTAGAATTGTGTCAATGTCCCAATATTTATGGACCTGACTGTATTTGCAGTATATTTCGTGCTATTGTTTAACTGTTTGTCATTACTGTTCTTCACTTCTATTTTTCCACTAGGATACTGCATATACATATGCAGTAAATATCCCCTACCCAGCCATGTGTTTCAGAGTATATGGTGCCATTTGCAGAGTTGTGGGCACAGGAACAAGGGACCCAAGAAACAGCAACTACATATATAGACATACACAGAAAGACATTCTAATCTCCATTGGAAGATTAACAGGTAACTGATGGAAATTCTGGCATTGGTTGATAGACATACTGGCTCTAACACAGATGTAGACTGATTGACAATGATGGCAGGACTAGCATTATTAGACAGACTGGCACTAACAATGAGAAATATAAATACTGCCAGAATGATTTACACTGATAATGAGCTTGGCATTGACACAAGCAAAACAACATAAATAGACGCACATGGGCTAGGGTAGATAGATACCAATAGACAAATAGATCTGAAATGACATACAAGATAGGTAGCAAGCAGAGACAGATATTGATGGGCAGACTTAATTGTGCAGATGTCTATACTAATTGGTATTAAGGGTCACAGTGGAATCAGTGAATGGGTTCATAATATTGAAACAGCACAGACACAGATGGCAGGATTGGCTGGCATTGACCAACAGAGGGATAGAAAATGATATAGTCTCCATGGCACTAACACAGACAGTAGGGGCATTTTATGCAGGCAGTGGGCCTGTGTGCATGATCATACGTTGGGCCCTCCTGAGCAAGAAAAAGAAAGTGGCGTGCACTTTGTGGCAAAAATTGGCAGTGGTTAAAAGGGAAGCATAGTGCAAGGGCTTAGTAGTACTTGAGGCAGCGTTCAGAGATCAGTAATAAGTGACGCAAAGTTCAGAGATCAGTAGTGACAGGCCCCAAACATTTTTCACAGGGGTTTTTCCCAAGTGAGTGCATGGCAGTCACGCACACAGCAGCTCCCTCAGTCTCAAACACAATAACCAGGCAGAGGGTGCCTTTTTTAAGGTTTAATGTTCAATTAATTTGGTTGGGGTACAGGCTGAGCATTGGGATACTCCAAATCTTATGCACAATGTAGCAGTGGACACACTCTGATTTAACTAGACTCCTCAGGGTAGCCCCCCTTTTTTTGGACTAGCAGTAAGTGAACATATACGACTCAGTGGACTCCAAAGACAGGAGCATTACTAAGCCAGCAACTCTGGAGCAAGTGCTCAAGGGGTTAAGCAGTAACAGTCACTAGGATCTCTCTCTCGTGCCTATAATCACAATGTCCACGTTTACTTGGGTGCCTCCTTTCTATACCAGCCAGACACTTCTCCTGTGAGCCTCCAGGCTAGATCCTCGGTGAACACCCCCTCTGACTTGGCTCCAGCTCTACTTAGAAAAAAGGCCTCCCAGCTCACCCTGAGCCGAGACCTTGATGAACTCCTGAAAGCTTCAGCTAATCTGCCCCTCAAGCCGGTTTTTCTTCTCCTGGACAAGAACCCTGCTGTACCAGGTCCCAAGCTATTTATACACCCCTACCCCCTACTGGACATTCTCTCCCCCAGGGACTGGCTGAGGCTGCATGAATATTCAAGCCTGGGGTCTGCCTTTTCCAGCCCACTACATTCTAGAATCCACTAGAAGGCAGAGGAGAGTAGCTGAGCCTGCAGCCAGCCCAGAACAGCCCAAACTGATCACACTCTTCTCCACTGACTAATGAGGAGCCAAAAAGACTAAATTTGCCTTAACCTCTCTAGAAACCTAATCTAGGAGGGTACTACACAAAAAAATTACAGGGGTAATAACTCTATCCTGTTCATAGCGCCAAAGTTTCTGCTGGAAACAGTCTAAAACAATTAGTAGCTGGGAAGCAACAGAAGAATGAAGGTGGCCATTGTACCATATACAAGCCGAATGTGAGGATCCACCCTCCAACACAACCAGCATGTAGGGATCCACCATCCAACACAATCCTGAACCAGTGGCTTTCTGGAGAGGCACTATTATAAGGGGAGCTTGAAGATTCATCGTATCAGAGCCTGCACTTGGGAATCCACACACCATATGATTACCTAGCATTATTTGACCACCCAAGCTGAGGTCAACACCTGGTGAATGGGAAAATTATCTATTACTCATGAGTGGTGGAGAAGAACTCACTGGATATATGTGACACCTTCCTATGGGACTCTCATTTATTCCAAAGTTTTTTGGACTTTATTATACCCTATACACTGTATTAGATTATCATTCACATGGAGTTGGGAGAGCATTTTATATGAATTTGTGTATCTATTCTCATGTTAGTATACCTATTTTATTGAGCAAACGCCTATCTATTTATGGTTTGTAATACAGTGAGTTCAAATATGATATAAAGGTATTCCTCCAAATGCCAGTCTGTCTGGCATGTCACTCTAGTGTGTCTGATTCTTAATTTAACCTATCTATCTCACCTGAAATCAATTTCAGCTCAAAGATTTTGTGACTACATAGGGGTGGAAATCTATTGTAGAAATTCAAGCCATGATATCCCTTCCCTTGCTTTTTTGGTAAGCGCTTCAAAACATTTTCTTGCGCTTGCCCTGCAGCTGAGTTCTCCTTTGCGCGGATGTCTCCCCTTTATAGCATGCTATATCAGTTACAAATAAGCCGGTCTCAAGTCCAGGGGAGGGTTATGTTTCTCCTTTTCTGAGTAAATGCTCTGACAGAAGAATAAAGGGACCAAATACTATATTTCACCCACAAATCAACTATCTCAAGCAAATTTCCAGGAAGTCAGGTACAAACTACAGACCAGGTGGTGTAGGGTACCTTCCCGCATATACAAAATGTTTCCTACCACCTCTCCACTCTTCTGGAGATATCAGCAGGAAAGCTGGATGCTCCTTAATTTTTTTAGCACTGGCTGTTGATATGCACCTTTTGAGAAAACGTCCAGAAAGTAAGATTGGAATTCGACTTGAGAATTGCTCTGAAACATTTGTATTGCATCTAACTCATATGCTCAAGATACTCTGTAAGCAATTCCGGTTCACTTGATGCATACGGCCGGAATATGTATACCCTGTATGTGGAAGTGTACTAAGCTCTTATCAATGGGTCAGTGGTTTGCTGCATTTGAGGATATTCAACTAATGGAGTCACCAATGGCAGCTATTAAACGGAAAGAAGAAAGGCAATGGAAAACATGGTTTTACTGGAAAGTGCTCACATTCTCCCAGGACTACCGTTTTTTAAATCTCTCTATATCTACCATGACTAGTATAGGCGGGGCAAATAGGGGACCCTCCCCAGCCATTTCTCCTCCCTCTCAATATATTTCCCACCCCCCATTTTTTGTTTTGTTTTGCCTCTTTCTCTGATTGTTCTGTTTGCCTTTTCTTTTTCACATGGCCTACCTTCTTTGGCCATGTAAGCACATTGTTTTACATGTTTGTGTTCAAAAATACAAACAATTTTCGTCTATTTAGTCATGTAAGATCTGAACTCCAGCTCACTCAGCTAATTCCCTAATACCTATGCCACCATTGACATATACCCCAAGCTCACAAAGCTTAACTCAGTATCCGTGCCATTGTTGAGCCTGCATCCAGCATACATAGCTCATTTCCTACTTTTAATGACACCAATAAGATCTGCACCCCAGCACACACAGCTCACTTCCTACTAATGTCCATGACATCCATTAGATGTGCACCCCAGCACAGAGAGGTTATCCCTCCATCTCCCCGATATCTATGCTACCACAGGAATGTGCCCTCCAGCATACTCAGCTTACTCTAAAATATCCATTATATGAGTAAGATTTGTGCTTGAGGACACACAGCTCATACCCTGATATACTGTACATGTCACCAGTGAAAGGTGTCCCCAGCGCACACCCTATCCAGCAATTTGTACCAGTGATGCCAACCTACCAGGTTGAAATTCACTGACATGACACCCAAATTTTACTGCCACAGCCAAGTTTTTACTGGCATTTCCAAAAGTTACAGAAATTACAGTTTTAAGTGCAAATTTCAGTACTTAGGCTACAAGCAAGCACAATATGCAATTAGCAATGTGATTTAAAGTTTGTGTAAAGGCTCAAGGTTTTTTACCTTCATGCATTTTATGCATGAAAGTAAAAAACCTTCTGTGTGCAGCATCTTCCCAGACCCCCTTATACCCACCTAAGCCCTCTCTCAATCCAGTGTGCTGGAGTTTCGGCTATCCTGGGACTCCCTCTCCTCATTGGCTGAGAGAGCAGTAGGAGCCAATGGCTCCCACTGCTGCCAATCACAGCCAATGAGTCAATGAGCAGCAGAAGCGGGCGGGGCCAAGTCTAAGCTCTGTGTGTATATGGACACACAGAGCAGCAGTTGGGGAGTGCGCATGCTCAGGTGCCCCCATAGCAAGCTGCTTGCTGTGGGGGCACTTGACAGGAGGGAGGGGCCAGGAGCACCAGCGGGGGATCCAGGAAGAGGATTATGTAGGCTGCTCTGCACAAAACCACTGCACAGAACAGGTAAGTGTAACATGTTTGGTATTTTTTTTTTAATCTAAGCCTTTAGAATCACTTTAACTGCTTTCCCTCCACCCTATAAGAGAAATACTGCCCTACTCATTCCGCCATTGGCGGCCTCACCTGTCCATCACCGAGTCCTGGCCAGTGATTCCCCGCCGGCACCCTGCGATCGCCGTGTATCACCGACAGGGGAGAGACCTGTATGTAAACAGAAATACAGATCTCTCCCCTGTCAGCTCCTGCACATTGCTTTGTATTGCTCTGCATAACAGTACAATACAAAGCCATGTGCTTACACAGTAAAGCACACACAGTACACTGTAAAACAGAACACAGCACACAGTTAAGCCTTTGATCGCCCCAGATGTTAACCCCTTCTGCCCAGTGTCATTAGTACAGTGTCAGTGCTTTTTATTAGCACTGATCACTCTATTGGTGTCACTGGGGATGTCAGTGTCAGTCAGTCCCCCCCCCCAGTGTCAGAATGCCCGCCGCAGTCCCACTATCAGTCTCTGATTACAACCATTACTAGTATAAAGTGAAGGAAAGAAGTATTTGATCCCCTGCTGAATTTGAAAGTTTGCCCACTCACAAAGCAATGATCAGTCTAAAAATCGAATGGTAGGTGTATTGTAACACTAAGACAGAATAGCAACAAAAAATTCAAAAGAAATGCATGTCTAACAAATTATGCTCTGATTTGCATGTTCACGAGGGAAATAAGTATTTGATCCCCTTTCATTCAGCAGGATTTCTGGCTACCAGGTATCTTTCATACAGGTAACAAGCTGAGATTAGAAGCAGTCTCTTAAAGGGAGTGCTGCTAATCTCATTTTGTTACCTTTATAAAAAGAAACCTGTCCACAGGAGCAATCAAACAACCAGATTCCAAACTCTCCACCATGGCAAAGACCAAAGAGCTGTCCAAAGATGTCAGGTACAAGATTGTAGACCTACACAAGCCTGGACTGGGCTGCAAAACTATTGCAGCTTGGTAAGTAGGTGACAACAGTTGGTGCAATCATTAGCAAATGGAAGAAACACAAAACAACTGTCAGTCTCCCTAGGTCTGGTGCACCATGCAAGATCTCACCTCGTGGAGTGTCAATGATCATGAGAACAGTGAGGAATCATCCCAGAACTACACGTGAGAATCTTATCAATGATCTCCAGGCAGCTGGGACCACAGTCACCAAGAAAACAATTGGTAACATACTATGCTGACAAGGATTGAAATCCTGCAGTGCCCGCAAGGTCCCTCGGCTCAAGGAATCACATGTCCAGGCCGTCTGAAGTTTGCCACTGAACATCTGAATGATGCAGAGGAGGAATGGTTGAAAATGTTGTGGTCAGATGAGACCAAAAACAAGCTCTTTGGCATCAACTCAACACACCGTGTTTGGAGGAGGAGGAATGCTGCCTATGACCCCAAGAACACCATCCCAACTGTCAAACATGGTGGTGGAAACATTCTGTTTTGGGGGTGTTTTTTTGCTAAGGGGGACAGGACAACTGCCCCGCATCAAAAGGATGATGGACGGGGCAATGTACCGTCAAATCTTGGGTAAGAACCTTCTTCTCTCAGCCAGGGCATTGAAAATGAGTCATGGATGGGTGTTCCAGCATGACAATGACCCAAAACACACAGCCAAGGCAACAAAGGAGTGGCTCAAGAAGAAGCACATTAAGGTCCTGGAGTGGCCTAGCCAGTCTCCAGACCTTAATCCGATTGCAAATCTGTGGAGGAAGCTGCCAAATGTCAGCCACCAAACCTTAATGACTTGGAAAGCATCTGCCAAGAGAAGTGGGCCAAAATCCCTCCTGAGATGTGTGCAAACCTGGTGTCCAACTAAAGGAAATATCTGAAATCTGTGTTTGCCAACAAGGGATTTGCCACCAAGTACTAAGTCATGTTTTGTGATGGGGATCAAATACTTATTTCCCTCATGAACATTCAAATCAGTGCATCATTTGTTAGACATGCATTTCTTTTGCATTTTTTGTTGCTATTCTGTCTCTCAGTGTTACAACACACCTACCATTCAATTTTTAGATTGATCATTGCTTTGTGAGTGGGCAAACATTCAAAATCAGCAGGAGATCAAATACTTATTTCCTTCACTGTAGACGCTATATAGCCATGTAGCAGAATACATTTTGGCCTAAATTTATGACAAAATTTGATATTTTACACTTTTTTACTGGACATGTTTAATAGCAAAAAAGTCAAAAATATTGTTTATTTCTCAAAATTGTTGAACTTTTTTTTTCATACTGTAAAAAATAAAAAACTCAGAGGCGGTCAAATACCACCAAAAGAAAGCTCTGTTTGCGAGAAAAAAAGGACATAAATTTCTCTTGTGTGCAGCGTTGCAATTGTCAATTAAAGTAACGCTGCGCCGTATCTCAAAAAATGGCCTGGTCGGGAAGGGGGGTAAATCCTCTGGAGGGCCAGTGGGTTAAAGTAGCTATTAAGGCAAAAAAAATATTTCTTATTTTATTTTTGATATAGTAAGCAAGTAGCTCAGGGACAGGACTCAGGAGGGCAAGAAATTAGAATGGGCAGGTAAATACACATGAAATTGACTCTCACAGTGACACTGACAGCAGTGTGTAGCAGCACAGATGATGATGACACCTCACGGACATGACACGTCCCCTCTTGAGTCACAGTGACAGTCTCTCTCCACACCAGGTTTTCCTTTCAGTCCACTCTACTCCAAACAGCACTGACAATCCCACTCCCAGCTTGCCTTGCTCCTGTCCTGCACACCCACGCATGAGTCTCCGGCTGCTCTGCTTGGCTCCCTTGCATCATAACATCACATGACACGCTCAGGCACTGCCTCCACTAGACCTGTCCCCTCTCGCACTGTAGCAGGCACTTGGATGGTCTCGGCCAGCTCCGGACCAGAACTACTGACGGTTGGCAAAACTGTTTTGTACTATCCTTTTCTTCGCCAAAGCAACTGACAGATCAGTGAGCCAATAGTCCAGCATCTTCTGCAGATGAAGCACAATCAGACTTATTCTATACACGATACAAATGGTGGAAGGGAATAACAGTTTACTGTGTCCACACATCATCATTGCTATGATCTAATTTATGGCTTCTTTGCTGTTTATAATACATTTGCTAATGTATTGCAATTCCTCATCTCATGCTGATTTCAGCTTAATTAATTTTTGGCATTCCTGCAGTTTCAAATAGTAAACTTATCTATTTAGGGATTGGGGTCGAGAATTGTGTTTAAAATAATTTTAAAATCTAGACTGCATTCATCTTTTGTAGCTTGTCATTCAGAAGACTCTTTCCAGATGTTCTGCTTTTTGAAAGTCTATTTCCAGAAATTCTTTATTATAGCCTTTCTCTGTGAATTTCTAAGTTAGCAATCCTAACCTCTCTCTGAAGTCCCCTCTATAGTTACAGTTTATTAAAATCATAGAAACATTAAAGTGTATGTAAAGGCTAACCTTTTTCATTTTGGACAGAGTAGAGGAGGGTTAGGGTTAGTTTTTATTGCTGTCTACATCCCTGCTAAGAATTTTCATCCCTCTGTGTGTTTGCTGGCCATTGTTACTGAGACAGAAAGTTTGAAACATTTTAATTTAAAGATGTCACCAAATCAAGAGGTGAAGGGAAAATTGGCAAATGTTTAATTGACAACATGGAAACACAGAAAAGTGATGGCACAATTAGTGTAAGTAGTCCATTGAATCTAGCCCTTTTCATTTTTTTGAGTAGTTTCTATTTTATTTCATCTTTCCACTTTTGTGTCAGAGTATAGATTAGATTTGTGTTTCTTCCAAACATAGTTAAAGCTGAACTCCGGGTATGATCTTAATTGCATAGTTATATTGGTCCAAGCTACAACTTTAAGATGAATGGGTTAACACTACCTTGCCTCAACCCACTGGGAGAGCTGACAAGCAGAATGAGCTCAAGAGACTTGAAGGTTGACCATATTGAACTATGGAAGATGTAGTTTGGGAAATAAACTCTGCTAGGACAGTCAATGGGCTATTGGCCTACAATTCCCATGAAAAGCTGGGTATAAAGGGGAGAGAGAGCTGTATTTTCATGAGCTGAATACCGAGTGACGTCCTCTTAGGTCAAGAGACCTGGGTGTGCACATTGCTGCTCCTGAGTGCATACTAACTGGCTACAAGGCTGCAGAATGAGACAGAAACCGGAGTGGTGTTAACGTGTGGGCTGATGAGCGGAGTTGCTCAAAGCAGATCAAGAATTGAGCTGACATCTTAACTGCAGGACCAGAGTTGCTGTATCACTGGCGCTAGTTAGAGGTCATTGCTGCCATTGATCCATCATTGCTAGGATAGATTGAGTACATATAGACTGGCCATCTAACTAGCAGCCTTATTTACTGCATGCAGACTTTATTGACACTGTATGTTTGTGCACCACCGTAAGGACTGGTCCCCAAGACCAGCTGGCTGAATAACTAGCTAAGGACTGCTCATCAAATAGCTGCTTCACAACAACTCTACCTTTTACCCATAATAAGAGCTATATCTCTAGAGGAAGCTTTATGGTATATTTCATTGCAGCCATTCATATGGAGTGCACTTTAAAGTGGTTAGAGCCTACTGGTTACAGGGGAGTTTTTGTAATATTGATTACCATTGTTGTTACTGTTTATTAATGCTACTGTATATTGCTGATTATGTTAGTTACATAGTTAGTCTGGCTGAAAAAAGACAAAAGTTCATCCAGTTCAACCATTAAAAAAAAAAAAAAGTTATAATCCTATACCCACAGTTGATCCAGAGGAAGGCAAAGAAAAACAGCAAAGCATGATCCAGTTTGTTCCTGCAGGGGAAAAAAATGCCTTCCTGATCCCCCGTGAGGCAATCGGATATTCCCTGGATCAACGTTACCTATAAATGTTAGTAACCAGTTAAATTCTGTGTATCTCAAGAAAGAATCCAGGCCTTTTTTAACGCAATCCACTGAGTTGGCCAGAACCAACTCTTGAGGGAGTCTATTCCACATTTTCACAGCTCTCACTGTGAAGAAACCTTTCCATGTTTGGAGATTACATTTCTTTTCCTCCAGATGTAAAGAGTGCCCCCTTGTCCTCTGTGATGACCTCAGGGTTAATAGCTCTACACCGAGGTTTCTATATGAAACACTGATGTATTTATACATGTTGATCATATCCCCCTTAATCTCCTCTTCTCAAGAGAGAATAAATTCAGTTCCTCTAATCTTTCCTCATAGCTGAGCTCCTCCATGCATCGTATCAGTTTGGTTTCCCCTCTCTGTACTTTCTCCAGTTCCTCAATTTTCTTTTTGTGAATTGGTACCCAAAACTGAACTGCATATTACTGCATTTAATGTGAGAGGATTTTGTGTGCTTTAGAAACCACAGCTTGGCATTGCATGCCATTATTAAGCTTGTGATCTACCAGAACCCCCAGATCCTTCTCCATCATTTATTCCCCCAATTGTACACCCCCTAGTATGTATGATGCATGCATATTCTTAGCCCCCAAGTGCATCACCTTACATTTATCAACATTAAACTTCATTTGCCACATAGTTGCCCAATTAAACAGTGCATTGAGGTTGGCTTCTAAATTGGAGACATCCTGTAAGGACGTTATTCCACTGCACAGCTTGGTGTCATCTGCAAAGACTGAAATGGGATTTTTAATCCCAGACCCTATATCATTTATAACTATATTAAAAAGTAAGGGTCCCAACACTGAACCTTGGGGTACACCACTGACAACCCTAAACCATTCAGAGTATGAATCATTAACCACTACTCTTTGAAGACAATCTTTTAGCCAGTTTTCTATCCATTTACATATGGATTTTTCCAAGCCCGTAGACTTTACCTTACACTTTAGCCGTGTGTGGGGAACTGTGTCAAACGCTTTTGCAAAATCCAAGTATACCACATCCACCGCCACCCCTCTGTCCAAGGTTTTGCTCACCTCATAAAAAGAAATCAGATTTGTTTGACAACTTTCATGAATCCATGCTGTCTGTTGCTTAAAATATTTTTTTCCAGCAAGAAATCATCTATGTGGTCTTTTATTAAACTCTACAGTATCTTCCCAACTATAGAAGTTAAACTAACAGGTCTATAATTACTTGGTAAAAATTTTGACCCCTTTTTAAATATTGGCACCACATTGGCCTTACGTCTTATTTGCTGGGTTTACTTTAATCTAGTCGTACAGAACTCTACCCTAAGCTGCTATAACATACTGATCACATTGTCTAGTGAGCTGTGATTGAACCAATTCTCTATTTGCTCATTTATGCACACACTGCCATTTACTTCAACCTCTGATCCCTACTGAGTTCCTATACCACTAACCAGAAAGCTGTAAAACTTGATGGAGGGTGTAACATCTACTTATGTGCAATCCCTATGAATTCAGATAATATCCCTCATGTGCATATCCTCCTAAACACAGTAATGACATGAGGAGTGCAGCAAACCACTCGTGTAGTTCACAAAAAGTATAAAGTGCTTAAGTGCCAAAAAATGAACTGAAACAAAAGACCCAGTAACAGCATCTACTGCAACCAAATTCACAAAAGATTGAGAATTATCCTTCTTCTGGTGTTTTGTAGGAGTATAAGACAGGAAGGTGCTTCTAAGTGCAGCATATACAGATTGACTTTAATAACAACAGTTAGAAACACTTACAAAGTGGCAGTAAAAACAAGCTCTGTATGATCCGTCAGGATGCAGGGACTCTGTCCACCGTGCAAGAACCCGCTGTGCCGACCAGCAATTGCAGGGGGATTTGAGGATGGGATGACAAAGATGACCACCGCTAGTTCCGTGGTCACTGGATCGCACGCTGTCCAGGGTACCGCAAACTGGAAGTGACGTGGGCGTGGAACGGTGACGTGTTTTGGAGCATGCGCAGAGCTCCTACTTCAAGACTGATGCAAAAAGCCGGGAAGAGCCGAATAAATAGGAAGGAGGGGCGGGGAAGGGGTGGCCTGAGGGGACGAGAGCAGACACCCCCCCGAAGACCAAAAATGACTGTGGACGGAGTCAGAATGTTGTGAAATAAAAAAGGGGGAATATAAAAAAAGAAATCAGCAAGTGCTTGGAAAACAGCTGCTATTGCACTAACAAGGTAACCAAATAACTTCCAAAACACATAAAAATAGTTCCATGCAGCGCTCATAAAACTAATGATAATGAATAAGCAAAAAGATTGTGCTCACATATATACCTTACACATATATGCGTATTTAAAATACGCATCTGGTGAGTGCGTATTTTTACTATATCCCTGGCACATCACCGACTATTTCATTGGCACATGGAATATGACTTATGATCACTTGTATGTGGATCTTCAACCAATGTCAAAGTTTTATGGACATTAATCAGTTTCACTCACTTTCACAAGGACTATTTATTATTCAATATTTTAAAGCACTTTATATTTAATAATTTGAAGCACTTTATATATTTTTACAATTTCTCACTCAATTAATTTGTCTATGTTTGTATTTTACCTTAGTACACATATATATGTGAGCACAATATTTTTGCTTATTCATAATCATTAGTTTTATGAGCACTGCATGGAAATATTTTTACAAAAGGGGGAAGACTATTAAAAAATGGAGATGTAAAATTCAATCTAGTGACCCCGGAACTAGAGGTGGCCATCTTTGTCATCCCATCCTTAGCTCCCCCTGCAGCTGCTGGTCGGCACAGCGGGTTCTCGTACGGTGAACACAGCCCTCACATCCTGATGGATCATACAGAGCCTGTTTTTACTGCCACTTTGTAAGTGTTTCTAACTGTTGTTATTAAAGTCAATCTGAATATACTGCACTTAGAAGCGACTACCTGTCTTATCCTCCTCCACACACAGAGTCTGCTTCAACTCCTAGAAGTGCTGCCCACTGCCTGTGTCCAGATCCTCATCCATCATTGGCTGGCACTCCTCTGTCCACAGCATCCTACACACACCTTCTACTTCGTTCCTGGTGTTTTGTTACCGTTTTGGGGTTGTATTCGATATGTGCAAAGAGAGATCACACAAATACTTGTAAGTAAAACATTTATTACAAGTAATGACAGCTACAGATAAAGAAAATATAACAAGAATACTTAACTAAAGATGCTGTATCCGCCACGGGTCCCTCCATTATATGGTGTGGCCGATGCTCAGAATAGACGCATGCTTAACACATGCTCTAGGTTGAGACAAATATTTCCATTCTAGCTGTGTTTTATATACTGGACTTGTGTGTAGGGAATGTCTAAAGTGACCGTCCTTGTCTCCTTTTTAGATATTGTGAGCCAACAATAATAAGGAAATATAAAATATACAATTTCCTCATCACTCCACCCCCTGGCTCACAATTATCATACAATGATGCCTCCCACTGTACATAAAGGCAACATGTCAACAGCGGAGAGAAAGCACCTAATTATTGTAAACAATGGAATACTTGTGTTCTTCCATCTCCCAGTTAAATTTACCTGAAATGAAATGGGGGATCTAAAGTGTATCTGTCTAGAGTGTAGACGTCTACTTTCCCTGTATGATTTTACGTACACAAAAAAACTAATTCGGCTATCTTACGGCTGAAAAATCCAAAATTCAAAGAACATTAAAAAAAAACTACATGTTGGTCTAACAAAAGAACACCAAACTTTTCCTTTCAAGAATTCAAAAGCACAGGAGCCGACACAAACATCAGACTTTCTTTTTCAAGAGTTTAGAAGCATAGAAGCTTGTCACAGTCCTCCATATCTGGACAGCAGAGTTTTAGTCACCCGATGATCAGATTGCAGCGGCAGCACAATTGCAATGCTGTAGAACTCAAAGAACTGTGGAATACATAGTCCATTTTATTCTCCGGACTATTACAGTTCACAAGTCATGGACGTGCAGACACTTGACCACCATGGTAGATGAAACGTTTTAGTTGACCATCATGACAGATAGAACAGGTAAATCCATGATCCCTAGTGACCTGACCTAACACTAAAGAAAAACTCAACTTTTTTGTTAAGGGTGAAATATTGTTACAGGAACACCGCCCATCTACCACCTGAACTCTATACTACTCTGTATCTGCATAAACTATAGGCCCATCTTCAAATGTATGTGTTTCCTCTGTGTACTCTGGTCTCCTCCCACATTCTAAAGATATTCTAGCAGGCTAACTGGCTCTTGTCTGCACTGAACCCAAGTATGTGTGTAAAAATTACCCATACATATGTGTCACCATACTCTACATGCCAGTCCCATGCTCAAACAACCGGGGAGGAAAATCAAACCTGGGAACCCATTTCACAATGATGATTCACCAAGAAAATTTTATGAACACTCAATCAGGTGTATCAAAAGTAGTGGCCAAAGAATCTCTGAGTGTCAGATAACAATGTATATATCAGTATTTAGAGCACCTTATTTTAAAGGACTTACTTTAAAATTTGCATCCATTGCAATAAACCAAAATGATATGATTAGCATAAATTCAAGCTGTCATTCATGTAAACAAGTTAAACCTTTACTGTAGTATCACTTTTTTTCTCCCTGTACTGTGCACATTCTGTGGATTCTTTTTTTCACTACGCCAGTGGTCATGCCTTATAGTTTCACTACAATGATTGTGGCAGAATATACCAGGAGGTTGTAATATTCTTCTTTAGTTCTTTCCAATCAACCATATACTAATGCCATTTAGTCTTATCTAGGAACTAAACAAAATAAAAGGTCTTGGTGAGGTATCAATACATTTTCTTCCTAGAAATAAACAAATGGTTAGCACAGAAAACATATTACACAAGACACACAACATATGGCCATTATTATTGAATCCTGAGTGTATTCTATTACCCATAATAAAATAGCTTGTATCAATTAATACATTAATTGATTATTACTACATGGAATTTTATTAAAGGACATCCATCAAAAGTTATCAATAATATACCATGGTTTTCGATGACATTCACAGATTCATCACATTTGTGCACAAACATTATACGTCACAGCCCGTTTTGATTTTTCTGTTTCAGCCACTTGTTGAATCCCATACAGATCTTGGAAACTCCTTAACCTCTAGGAACAGATCTGGTTCTTTCTATATTAACGGAAAAACTTAAAAATAATTTGTGTTATAATCTTGAATATCACATTTTATTATAATCAACAATAAGGACAATACAAAGATATACACAGGTGCGGACTGACCATTTGGAAACTCGGGCACTGCCCGAGGGCCCGGGGTCAGTTGGGGGCCCCATGAGATGCCCCTGGTACCTTTTTCATACGCTTTTTTGCGTTTGGGCAAGGACACAGGGGCCCCGTGATCCCCTATTGCTCGGGGGCCCCGTGAGTTGCCAGTCCGCCCCTGGATAAACATGTACATATCTAGTGATCATTCACCATTGTCCTAACTTAAGTTGTTACTCTTAGCTTAGTCATGCATTTAACATGTTAAATCGAACTTTACTAGCTGAGCTTCTCGTGCAAATAACTTCCATTAAAGAAACAGACACAATTTTATTTGTGGTACTTACATTGTATTCCATCCCTTCTTCTTCATTTTCAATACCCAGTAGGCAGGAATAGAGAGCTAAAAATTTAAATAATTATAATAATCATGGCTATTGTTAGTAATTTAAAGGGTGTTGGCCACAATCAGACATTTTCTTTTCTTTGTTGCAAATTACCTAATGAGTTACATAGTAAAACCTAACAATTGTTTTTGCAAAAGTTTTTAAACATTTCCTATTGCTTTACCCACATATTAACATCACGTTATACTAGTCATTTCACAGGTGGTCAAAAATGTCCTGCTTCACAGACAGACTTTCTATTTAGGGTGGTTGAGGAGAGAGCTGGAAACAGCTCTTCTCTCTCTCACACAAGCAGGTTTTCTCAGACATCCCCTCAGGGAGGGGTCACATACACACAGACATCCCAATCTCTGCTTCAAATGATTTCAAAAGCTCTCACTTTTCTCATATACAACTTTACAGAACTTTTACCTTAATTTCCTTACTCAGCCATTCTAATGTTAAACTTACATAAACCCTCAAACAGAAGTATTTTACACATCAGCAGTCTAGCAAAGAGACATTCCCATATATTCAGCAAAGAGACAGCCCCGTATATATTCAGCAAAAAAAATATATTCAGCCAGGAGACATCCAAATCCAGCAAAGAGACAGCCCAATCCAGCAAAGAGACATCCTGTCAGGAATCTAGGAATGACCAGAAAGGTGTGGACTGACACAGGGAAACGCAGGTTTCAGGTATAGTATAATAATACAGTTTATTATTAGCCACCCAGATATATATATATATATATATATAAACGCACAGTGAACAAACCAACCTTCCACTAATCTTAGTAGGTGCAGGAACACAGGCATAGTCAGGGCTGGAGAGGTGGAATGGTCAGGCCGGCTGTAGGGTTCTGTAATGACCGTTTGGTGGTACCTCTAGTGGTCCCCAGGACAGGATTCCCCAGGGCGCGGAGTCTAAGTCCCAGTCTGCTTATTCACCAGGGCCCCTGATGGTGGGGATGGACTTGGAGCAGACAGGAACCAGGTCGCGGCCCCTGAGTACACCTGCTAGTGGTAGAGGGATCCGCCAGAGGTATGTGCAGGTACGGCTGGATCCGTGCAGGATGGATGGATGGCAGAGTAGTTAGCGTAGTCAGATGGGCCAAGTCAGCAACGTGCGGGCAGCAAGGTACCAAAAGGAGCAGGCAGAGAATGGTCAAGGTCACAAGCCGGGTTCAGTAACTCGCAGACAGCGCGGTACAGGGGATCAGGCAGAAGGATGGTCAGGCAAGCCAGGGGTTCAACAGGAGACGGTCAGCAGAGGTCAGGATCAAGCCGGGTCAGCAACGAAGCAGGAACACAGGATACCAGGTACAGAGGCTCATGGGAAAACATACACCAAGGCCCAGCGCACAGGCCTGGTCATGCCTTAAGTACACCTTTCTGCAATCAGCCCCAGGTTTGGCTGATCGCACGTGTGAGCTTCTGGCTGCTGAGAGCACCCGCTGGTCAGCTCTGGTACTGCAGCCCACACGGCAGGTGAGTCCCACCACCAGTGCTGAGTCCATTCCTGACACATCCCCATATATTCAGCAAGAGACATCCCAATCCAGCTAAGAAACATTTGCATATATAAAGCAAAGAGACATACGCATATATTCAGCAAAGAGACATACCCCATACATTCAGCAAAGAGCCATCCCAATGTATTCAGATAAGAAACATCCCAATATATTCAGCAAATAGACATCCCAATCCAGCAAAGAAACCTCCTAATCTAGCAAAGAGAGATGTCCCAGTCCAGCAAAGAGATGGTGCAATCCAGCAGATACATTCCCATATATTCAGCAACGAGAAATCTACATATATTCAGCAAAGAGACATCCCAATCCAGCAAAGAGACCTCCTAATCCAGCAAAGAGAGACTGCCCAATCCAGCAAAGAAAGATGGCCCAATCCAACTCAGCTCGCTCATGACTGATAATCAGGGTTACAGGTGGCGGAGATCATATTTTTCCACCCTCCTGGGAGGTTCGGCAGGGGGTGGAGAAGTCTGGGCTGTCACTAGTACCTAGGCAACCATCGCTTAGAAACTGCAACCGCCTCAGCTCTCCCAGCTCCGCCCCAAATGGTCAGTCTGCCCCTGGTGCTGATATAAGAAGACTCTGATCTATTGTGGGTCTATAAAGGGGGTGCTACTAACTGCTGATCTAATGGTTGATCACCAGCCATAACATTAGCAGTCAGCACTCCCCAGTAGAGACCTCTATTAGCTCACAGTCCCATTTTATCTGTGCCCCCCTTCCTTAGAAATCTCCAGACATCAGAGAGAACCCCCCTCCCCTTATATCAGCGCCCCCTGCCCTCTTTAAAAACTCTATTTAGGCTACCTTACCTTTAAGACTCAGGAGCCACTGCAAGCAAAAGTGTGAGAGTCGGAGTTGAGGAGGTGGAGCGGCTCTACAGCTATTTTCCCCACATTATGCAGTGTGTGTTTCCCCACATTATGCAGCTGATGAAGTGAACATTGAGGCGACGAGGAGAGAGGCACCAGGCAGAGGAACCACAGAACTAAAGGAAGAGGGAAGGGCACATGCAGGATCAGCTGACAGGAATGCTTGCTGGGTTGGGGATATAGCACAGTGCCGGAAATTAGTCTGGCTTCATCCCCAGGAGCCTTTCATGGGGCCCCCTACTGGTTGAGTGACCAATTGGTCAGTCCGCCGCATTTGCTACTAAACAGCAGCAACAAGCCGTGGGGCCCAGGCTCCTCAGGATGTCCGAACCCCTCGGGATGCCTGGGCCCCCTACAGCTGTATGAGCTGCCCCCCCCCCCATGGCGGCCATGACTGCACAAGTAGTTTGCTACACCTCTCATGTAATTTCTGTGTTAAAGCACATATATATCCATAGGGACTATTACCTGAATTCATAGAGATTGCACATAAATCAGTGTTTTAAGCACCTGTCTGTGCAGAAATACAGTATGCCTACAATTAATATTGGAAACCTCAAGCTGCCCATGTGCATGAGATCTTAGAGTGTATGTCTAGCAGGGGTGGACTGACAACTCATGGGGCCCCCGGGCAATAGGGGATTATGGTATGGGGCCCCTGTGTCCTTGCCTCCACTCAAACCACACCCAAAAAAGTCTATGGGTGGCATCTCATGGGGCCCCTACTGACCCCGGGCCCTCGGGCAGTGCTCGAGTTCCCAAATGGTCAGTCCACCCCTGATGTTTAGGTAAAATTAAGAAAAAAGTAACATATTCAGGACATCTCTGCAATACACGCATTTCCCAATGCATTTACTGCAATTTCAGAAAAAGACCTGTTGATATTGCTTTAAATCTAGTAGGCTCAGAACTTCCCATGACTCTGCTGCAATAAAATCAGCCCTGCCCAGTTCTCTCTATAAACTACATAATACCCTTTCTCATATACACTGCTTAACAAAATGAAAGGAACACTTTTTAATAAGAGTATAGCATCAAGTCAATTAAACTCCTGGGATATTGATCTGGTCAGTTAAGTAGCAGAGGGGGCAGTTTTTAGCTGCTTTGGTTTTAATGAAATTAACAACAGGTGCACTAGATGGGCAACAATGAGACGACCCCCAAAACAGGAATGGTTTTACAGGTGGAGGCCACTGACATTTTTTACCTACTGATTTTTTCTGACTGTTTTTCACTAGTTTTGCATTTGGCTAGGGTCAGTGTCACTACTGGTAGCATGAGGCAATACCTGGACCCTACAGAGGTTGCACAGGCAGTCCAACTCCTCCAGGATGGCATATTAATATGTGCGACTTCCAGAAAGTTTGCTGTGTCTCCCAGAACATTCTTGAGAGCATGAAGGAGATTCCAGGAGACAGGCAGTTGCTCTAGGAGAGCTGGACAGGACCGTAGAAGGTCCTTAAGCCATCCGCAGGTTTCTTTGTGCAAGGAGGAACAGGATGAGCACTGCCAGAGCCCTACAAAATGACCTCCAGCAGGCCACTGGTGTGAATGTCTCTGACCAAACAATCAGAAACAGACTTCATGAGGGTGGCCTGAGGGCCCGACGTCCTCTAGTGGACCCTGTGCTCATTACCAGCACCATAGAGCTCAATTGGGATTTGCCATTGAACACCAGAATTTGCAGGTCCACTGCTGGCGCCCTGTGCTTTTCACAGATGAGAGCAGTTTCACCCTGAGCACATGTAACAGATGTTAAAGGCTCTGGAGAAGCCATGGAAAACGTTATGCTGCCTGTAACATCGTTCAGCATGACTGTTTTGGGGTGGGTCAGTGATGGTCTGGGGAGGCATATCCATGGAGGGACACACAGACCTCTACAGGCTAGACAATGGCACCCTGACTGCCATTAGGTATCGGAATGAGATCCTTGGACCCATTGTCAGCCCCTACGCTGGTGCAGTGGGTTCTGCGTTCCTCCTGGTACATGACAATGCCCAGCCTCATGTGGCGAGAGTATGCAGGCAGTTTCTGGAGGATGAAGGAATTGATACCATTGAATGGCCCTCTCGCTCGCATGACCTAAATCTAATAAAACACCTCTGGAATACCATGTTTCGGTCCATCCGACGCCGCCAGATTGCACTTCAGACTATCCAGGAGCTCAGTGATGCCCTGGTCCAGACCTGGGAGGAAATATCCCAGGACACCATCCGTCGTCTCATTAGGAGCATGTCCCGACGTAGTCAGGCATGCATACAAACATGTGGGGGCCATACAAACTACTGAGTACCATTTTGAGTTGCTGCAATGAAATTTCATCAAAATGGACTAGCCTGCTGCATCATTTTTTCACTTTGATTTTTGGGGTGTCTTTGAATTCAGTCCTCTGTAGGTTGATAATTTTTATTTCCATCAAACGATGGGGCATCCTTACATTCCTAACAATTTACCCAGTCCATATCAGTATAGATATCCAGCATGATATTTTTCCTCATTGAGATATGATGTGTTTTCAAAGTGTTCTTACCCACACCGCTATTCATGGCCTCGGCTGTCAATCACCGGGTCCAGGCCGGTGATTATTCACCGACACCCAGTGATCGAGGAACATTACCGATGGAGGGAGAGAACTGTAAGTAAACAATACAGTTCTCTCCCCTGTCTGCTCCTGCGCACTGCTTTGCATGGCTGCAACCATACAAAGCAGTGTGCTTACAGTGAAGTACACACACATAGCACACAGTAAAACATACACAGCACACAGTTAACCCTTTGATCACCTCACGTTAGCCCCTTCCTGCCCAGTGCCATTAGTACAGTGTCAGTGCTTTTTATTAGCACTGATCACTGTATTGGTGTCACTGGGGATGTCAGTGACACCAAGTCAGTTCTCCCATGTCAGAATGCCCACTGCCTCATGCTTTAAGTCTCTGATTGCCGCCATTACTAGTAAAAAAAAATAAATAAATGTTTTTTTAAATCCCAATATATATGCCATTTGTAAACGCTATAGCCTTCACGTAAACCAATTAATTTACACATATTGGGATTATTTTTTAGCAAAGACATGTAGCAGAATACATTGTGGCCTAAATTTATGACAAAATTAGATTTTTTAAATTTTTTTACTGGACATGTTTAATAGCAAAACGTCCAAAATATAGTTTTTTTCTCAAAATTGACAGACTTTTTTTTTTTATAGCGCAAAAATTAAAAAACACAGGCGATCAAATACCACCAAAAGAAAGCTCAATTCATGGGAAAAATAGAACATAAATTAATTTGAGTACAGTGTTGCATGATCGCGCAATTGTCAGTTATAGTAATGCAGCGCCATAATGCAAAAAATGGGCTGGTCAGGAAGGGGGTAAATCCTCTGGAGGGCAAGTGGCTAGTGAGAATTGCTTCATTCTTCATAAACAATACATGTGTGATCAAGCCCTCAACCACAGCTGGAAACACTGCTTGGGATTTCAGAGCAGCTCAAACAGGAAGTTAAAAGCACGCAAGATTTCTAGCAGATCAGCAGGTATTTTTTTGTATGTGCACTGTTTTTAAGGGGACAGATTATGTGGAAATGTGCATGTACTGCAGATATGTGCTACATGTGTTTTTTTTATTTTGCCGTGACATACATTTTGAATTCTGGCACTAACTTATGGAAAACCAAATTTACAGCTAACATGCACAGTGTTTATAGATGGCATTAAAGCAAGGGTGTCAAACTGCAGCCCTACAGATGTTGCAGTACTGCGAATCACATGAGGCATGGCAAGGCTGTGACAGTTACAATCTTGACTCCTAAAGGATGGGACATGCTGGGACTTTTAGTTCCTCAACAGTTGGAGGGCCGCAGTTTGACACCTGTGCATTAAAGAGTGTGTTTCACACTTTTTTCTTTTTTTTGTAAATATTGGTCTTTATTGAAAGAATTTTTTAAGGCATAGTACAGGAAAAAGCAAACATTACACATCAATGTCAATTGATTGCCAACAAAATGGATCCAACAATTGAGACATTAATACCTTTTAACTTAGAAAAAAAGAAAGAAAGAAGAAAAAAGGTAGACAGAAGTTTGGGGAGGAGATAAGTAACGGGGTGAGATAGAGGTAAGGGTAAGGCTTGTAGCATATATAGGAGAAAAAAAAAGAAAAAAGAAACATTACCTACTACTTTTATCTAAAACTTTGCTTTAGAACAGTGTTTTCCAAACTGTGGCCCAGGGGCTGGATGTGGCCCTTTGCTTGCTTTCCTCCGGCCCTTGAGGCACTATTTCATCCACTAACACCAACAAAGGGAAACAATTCCTATCAATGATGGGGCATAGTTCATCTCAATGATACCAACAATGGGATCCAATGACACCAATGTTGGGGCACAATTCCTCCCAATAACACCATCATGATCCAGCGATGTGAATGACAGCCTTGGCTGTCCCGGGTCTCTGCCTCCTCATTGGCTGAGACAGCAATGGGGCATTGTTTACTCCACTGATGCCAGGACATCTTCTACTCCTGATGGCCATGGCCTGGCCCCGCTAAAGACTGAAGGACAGTAAATTGGCCAATGGTTTATAAAGTTTGGGGACCCCTGCTTTAGAACATTAACAGAATATTCAACCATGTTATCTACATGTATAAAAGGGGCAGCGTTATAAAAAAAACAGTGTTTCTACTATCTCTAAGCCAACAATTCCAATTCTGAAGGAATATATGGAGTCTGCCCTGAGTTTGGGCAAACAGGCACTCCGAGGAAGCATGATCATTCAAATGTTCAATAACCGAAAGAAGAGGTGGAGCTTGTAATTTCTTCTATGCTTTTGCCAGGCCACACTTTTTTTTTCTTTTGTCGTAAGGGTATCCTGTGAAAATAGGCAAATGCTTTGGGGCTGATTATGGAGTAATTTACAGTATCATTGTTACATTTTTATGAACTTGACTGGGTGTATGAAGTGAGCATGTAAGCAGGGGTTAGTATCTCTTTAAGAGCAGCCATGCCCCCAGGTGTGTAATGTGGGTTGGGCTGTCTCTTTCCCTTATGAATGTTGGGGCCAGGTGAGGTTATGTCAGAAGGTTGATGGGAATTGGTAACCTGTCAGGAGCTACTATGTGAGTTGTAGACCATCGCTGAAATATGCCCCTCTAGGATAGGCCTGAAACAGGAAAGGGAGGAGAGCCCATTGTAGAGAGAGAAAAGACAGGAGAGCCTAAACTGAACCCAGAATGTACAGTGATGCAGTTAATGGATGAAAAGGAGGAGGCTGTGTACAACCACCCTATTCCTGTTCACAAGAAAACATTCAAAAAGGCTGCTCATTTATTTGGAGAAGGGGGCCTCAGGCTGGGAGTGCATGAGTAAAAAAGATGGTGAAGTTTCTCCATACCACAGGTGTTTAGTATCCCATCTTGATCCAAGAGGGTGGTGGGAGGTGCCCTTGGCCAGCATGACCATTGCTGGTGGCTAATCAGGAACCTGATTACAGTCAGGGAAAATACACACGTAATGAAAATTCTGGTATTTTCTATCCTACAATTACTGTTGTTACATCAAACAAGAGAAATATGAACTTGAAAATAATAGCTGTCTTCAGACTTAAATTTAACAGGGAATTTTAAATAGCAAATTGCCAAAACCAATAGAGTTAAATAAATATAGAAGATAAATCCCTGTAAGAATTTTATTGCTAAGGCCTTAATGGATAGATTGATGGTTAGATTTTCCCTTATATCCTATCCTGATGACAATGTAGCCACCAGAAAGGGAGAGAGGGAAATTTTTAATGAGGGTTCTATCCTTCCCTTTGAAAGAAAAAGTATTTTTTAGTTATTGCTGCCTATGTCCCTTTTGGAGATTCCTTCTCAGTTCCTATTCTGGTGACAATGTGTGGGATGCCTTAGTACTTTGGTGTCACAAAAAGCTGAATGTCTAATAGAGCTACCTCCAGTAAACCCCCATCATCTGATGAGCCAATAGAGAAGGGCCATATAATGCCAAGGACCACAAATGGAATTGTATTTTTCAGAAGTACACATTGCTTCATGATTGATACATAAATTCTAAAAGAGGCGGTGTATTAACCCCCCTCCAGTATGGTGTGTCATGTTTTTTCTCCCAAATCTTTGTTTTTGGGACATTGCAAGACCATTCACAAAGTGTTGTGTGATCTCATGTATGCGCAGTGGGAATCTGGCTCCCATATCCAAGATGGCGGTGCTGGGGACCCACAGCAGTAAGAAGAACTGGCTGTGGGAAGACAACACTGGACCCCAGGCCTTTTTTTTACTGTTAGTCACAATAAAATATAATGCTTTCAGTGACATACCAACTCAAAACAGAATATTCAAATGCTTTCTTATCAGTAATACCTTTGATTTCATGCTGAACTCTCCAGGCAGATGTAAAAGGCACACAATAATGCATCTCTTTATTTGTTAATACATTTTAAAGTACGTCACTCTCTCATTCAACATTAACTATTTTTAAACAAACCTTATACAGTGTAGCACTAATACAAAAAAAACAGTATCTTCAAAAAAACAATATAACATTTGTTATCAGGCATACCATCCAAAACTGTGCTGTATATTATCATACAAATATAAAGTGCAATTATATTATTATATTTGTATGATAATATACAGCACAGTTTTGGATGGCATGCCTGATAACAAATGTTATATTGTTTTTTTTGAAGATATTTATTGGTATTATTTATAAGGGTTGAGAGATGTAAACATTTTTTGTTGTTGTGCTACACTTTATAAGGTTTGTTTGTATCTCTGATGTGGGAGCACCTTACAATGAACAGTGGCAACTAATTATTTATATCTCTTTTTATATACAGTTTTGTATTTTTCAGTATCAGATATAGGTTATATATATTTAGATTTTTTGTGGTTTCCTTTTTATTTCAATAACTATTTTTAATCCTTATGCTGCTAGCATTAGTAAATAAATTGGAAAGTATATCATATTTAATTCTTTTAAAGGGTTTTTTAAATTTATTTCTTTGGTCACTTCCTGGTTTCCAGGCCTAGGTAAACGATGTCATACATCGTAGGAGTCTTCAGGAGGAGAGCAGGGATTTTCTCAGCTAAGCACTCCCTCTTGCCTGCATGCCTGAGCTAAGGGCGGATGGATTAAAAAAAAAGTTAATTATACATGAATCATCTGCCCCTACTCAAGAAATGCTAGTGGGTATTTTTTAAAGAGACATCTTATCGTTGTCTTATCTGCTGGCATCCACTCATGCGTCTTATTTTTGTATACGTTTGTACTCTAAAAAAGCTGTTTAAATAAAGAATGTTAAAAAAAAAGTGACATCTTAGCAAAATAAAGCGTGGAGACATTGATGAATGAGTGAGTTTACTTTGAAAATTAAAAATTGATTAAACAGCGTTTTTGGTTTGTGTTGCTCAAATGCAGTGTAGTTCCGTTTTTAATGTATTTACTGCAAGCAGTATAAGTACCTGAATTTTCCTTGTTAGGCTCTTGTATTCTACTGGACAGTAGAGCTCAGAGACAAGGAGGGAGAGGCAGCCAATAAGGTGTGCTGCAATGTAAAGAGCATACTGATAGAAGAGAGTGGAGTTTAGCTCAATAGTGTGCTGCTTCTCCTTTCACTGTCCATTCACAGGGTAGCAGGGGAGAGACCTGTAAATGATTGTGAAATTGCAGCAGACAAATCATGCTCCTGTCCTTCCAGGCAGTGCTGTGTAAATCTGAGAATGGAATAGGCAGAAAAACAAATCCTTTAGCAGGTTAAACAACTCCAGTATATATGCATTTTATCTTTGTAATGAGCCCTTTGCTTGAAGTTCAGCTTTAATCTGAAAAAACAAGGGTATTGGAAGTATCATGAAAGTTCTGTTTGGAGTTGAACAGTTGTCAGATAAGAATGTTATCTACTGTTAAGTGTACTGTCACATACATAAATGGTCATGCTATTCCATGTTAGACCAGGAGACCAAGGATACTGCATGGCACAAGAAAACAAGCTAACATTGTTTTGCTGTTCCAGAGCTGAAACTAATGATAACTTCATGTACTACCCGCCTGGAAAAGGCTGCATACTAGACAAGCCCAGACTGGCTGAATGTCACAGGCTCCATTCAGCAGGTGATGATTCGATCACGTTTATGGTTCCAGGTAAAAATCATGTAACTATACCACACAAGACATTCTCATCACATTCCTCTATCAGCATTCAGGATATACACAGAAAAACAAAAATTTCGGCAGTTAACCATTTCAAGACAACCATCTCAATAGCCTCCATGCATATTGGGCATTTGAACCACTTGCCCTCCAGAGGATTCACCCTCCTTCCTGATCAGGCGATTTTTTAAAGTATGGCGCTGCATTACTTTGAGAATTGTGAGGTCATGCAACGCTGTACATAAATGAAATTTATGTCCTTTTTTCCCCACAAATCGAGCTTTCTTTCAGTGGTATTTGATCACCTCTGCATTTTTTATTTTTTGAGCTATAAACAAAAAAAGACTGACAATTCTGCAAAAAAAAAACCCCAATATTTTTTACTTTTTGCTATAAAACATATCCAGTAAAAATATGTAAAAAAATCTAATTTCATTATAAATTTAGGCCAAAACGTATTCTGCTCCATGTCTTTGCTAAAAAGAAAATCCCAATACATTTAAATTAATTGCTTTACGTGAAAGTTATAGCGTCTACAAATGGCGGTATATATATTGGATTTTTTATTTATTTATACTAGTAATGGCAGCGATCAGTGACTTATAGCGGGACTGCAGGACTGGGCGGGCATTCTGACTAACTACCATTAACATCCCCAGTGACACTAATACAGTAATCAGTGCTAATAAAAAGCACTGACACCGTACTAATGACACTGGGCAGGAAGGGGTTAACATCTGGGGCGATCAAAGGGTTAACTGTGTGCTGTTTAATATTATGTGCTGTGTGTGTTTTACTAGGGAAACATGCTGCTGTGTATTTCTCTGCTGTGTAGAGAAATACACAGCAGCATGTTACTGTTGACAGGAGAGAGACCTGTGTTGTTTACACACAGATCTCTCCCCTGTCAGTGTTACTTGGCGATCGTCGGGTGCTGGTGGGGAATCTCTGTCCGGGACCTGGTGATTGACATCTGTAGCCGCCAACACGCTGCCCTGCCCGGAAATGCAAATCACTTGTGTGTGTGTATGTATGTATATATATATATATATACATACATATATATATATATATATATACACACACGTGATTTTGCTCAGCCCTGCTGCCCTGTAGCAGTATTTCTGCTATAGGGTAGTGGGGAAGCAGTTAAGCAGACTTATATTAGCCTATGTGCTGCTGTTTATCAACCACATAGTTTCAGGACGAAATGCACTAAAACTAATTTAATTGCACACAAACACAATACCCAACTTTATGGTAAAGTTTAAAAGAGGCGGTTGTGTTGAATAAATAGATACCAAATATATCAAGACTCAAAATTGCTGTGAAACAGCAAAACACTATGGTACCTAAAATTTTTCATAGGTGACACTTTAAATATCTTTTCAGGTTATCATCTTAGCATTAACCATGAATTACAGTCCTAGGATTATTGCTGTTACTCCACTGTTCCCAGCAGTACTTTGCATGTGTGGTGCAACCGCTGTTTGCATAGACATATGGGACATGTGTTTGCATTTGCGTGCATGCACAGGGAAGATGGGGGTGGTTTTCATTTTTTTATTATTTATTTTATTAAAATGTATTTTTTCTCATTTAACTTTATTGCTATCAGAAGGGGGTTAACAAGGAGTGATTCGTATAGGCTGGACCTTCTCACTACTGTAAAAGTGATCAGGCAGCCATGTGAGCCATGGTCTTGTGTTAACCTCTTCAATTGTTAAAGTAGATGAAAACCAACAAAAATGTCATACACTTTTAACCTGCTAGTGTATATTCAAAATTAATTTTCAGTTGAGAAGTTGCAAACAAACATCAAAAGACAATGCTGTCAAAGGTAACAGGTGCCAATAACGCAACAAGAGACTAGGAGAAATAAGTAATGGGCCGAAAGGCCTACAACTACAAAGACAGTACAAAGGCAGGTGGGTGTTACAACAATAACTTCCATTGTAACTATTGCATCTAGGACATGAGTGCATAATAGTGCAAAAAAGTGTTTAAGTACGAGGGATCAGCACGTCATGCATGATCAAAGCCACCTAAGACCCGAGGTGAGAGAGTGCTTCAGGTTTTATGTACAAGCCAGCAAAGGAGGGGGGCTCATGATGGACCAAAAAACAAACAATGACTGATAAAAAAGATGAATATAAAGAGAAAAAGAAGGGGGAAGAGTGGGGAAAAAGGGGGGAGGGGTAGAGGAATCCCGTGGGATACAACTGTAGGTCCACGGTAGAGAGTCACATCAACGTCATCACATAGAGAGCAAGGAGCGGTCCAGGTTCAAGTTGTTATGATGGGTCACACATGGTTTCAAACATGCAGAAATTGGGCATGCGTGTCATTCAGAATAGAGGTGAGCTTCTTGTGGATCATGGTCCCCATGAGTCAATGTTTAACCTCAGTTGGATGAAGAAATTGCTGGCACCAGCCCTTGGCTAGTATCTGGTGGGCCTCATGGGGACCATAATCCACGAGAAGCTCACTTCTATTCTGAATGACACACATGCCCAATTTCTGCAGGTTTAAAAACCATGGGTGGCCCATAAGGAAGACAAAGCCCACCCACTTCTGCTGGTGTTTAGTCAGAGTCATAATAGGCTTATGTAGCAAAGCTTGCCACAGATAATGCGCCAGAGATACATCCAGTATGGTTCTAATCAATGCGTATGTTTGGGTCCAAAAACGGATCGCTTTGGGGCAAGTCCATCTGATGTGAAGCAATATGCCCTGTTCTCTCCAACCCCGAAAGCACACTAAAGATGTGTTAAGGGCAAACCGAGCCAATCAATCAGGGAACATATACAATTTAAATGCATTCTCTTGAGCAAATATGTTTTGAGAGCACTTAGAGGAAGTCAGACAGATATTGTTCCAGGCTCAGAGTCTTACCCAGATCAGCCACCCACAAAAGTAATTTTCAATATTTATAAAATTGAAGCTTTCATTAAAATAATACCTGTTGAATCTGTCAAGATGGTCCTTGTAAAGGCGTTTCCTGTTGTATTGTAATAACAACCTGTCCCTCATTGGGCTCCTGTGTTGTTACCAGGGGCGGACTGACAACTCATGGGGCCCCTGGGCAATAGGGGACCATGGGGCCCCTGTATCCTTGCCCAAACTCAAAAAAGCCTACGAAAAAGGTACCAGGGGCATCTCATGGGGCCCCCTACTGACCCCAGGCCCTCGGGCAGTGCCCGAGTTTCCAAATGGTCAGTCCGCCCCTGGTTGTTACCCTATCATATTGACTTTCAATGGAGACTACATAAGACATTTGCAATAAAGGGACGAGCCACTGTGTCATCAACAACGGTCCATGCCTCAGAAAGTGTTAAAAGTCTGCAGTGCTGAGGATTAAAAGAAAACTTTCAGACCTTCATCTATCAACTCTGGGAGATTATCAACCTAATTGCAATCCTTGAAATCTTGTTTAATGTGGAAAAAATTTAAAATTATTAAAATAAAACTAGTTATATCCACGTATATTCTGTAAACCACCAACACAGCGTAAACCGAATATCATGAAAATATTTTTGTTTAGCTAAACATTTGTATGATTATAGCATAACACGTTTTGTAGGATGGTTTTGAAACAAGTACAGTTTTCTGAAGGTATGAATCCAAACAAAAGATTGTAACAGACACATAACAGATCTGGAATCTTAATGAGAAACAGCTGGAGGGATAAATGGTTTTAATGTTATTACAATATGTGATTCTGATGCTTGGTTCTTTGGTTTTGATGTTTTGCAACTTATTACATAATATATTTTGATTCTCTGACTATATTTATGTTACTTTCTTCAGAAAAGGAAGAGTTAAGGGATACCTAAACCCAGAACAAAAAATGTAATATATTGCCACTTACCAGTACTTAGATGTGGTAATTTTGTTTGTTCTGGCATTTTTTTTCTTTGTTGTGCAAAACGCACTGCAGTTGAGATCAGCAGCAAGTGTCAATGTGTATGTTAAGGACACAGACCACATGCAGTGCATTTGCATGCACCAGATCGCATGTTATAAACCTACCATGCGATCTGGTGGCAGTACTTTTCCAAAAGTAGCGCATGCACTAATTTTGGTGTGATTCAGTGTGTTTTAGGCCTATTCAAAATGAATGGGCTCAAATTGCACTGTACTGAATCATATCAGGAACATGCAGCCTGTTCACAATGTGAACCAAACCTAAGGATCAAAGAAGTCTTAAACCTTCAAGTGATACTAAAGGCTTAACTTTTTGTTTTCTAAAAATAACAAACAATTCTAAAAATAACAAATATGTCTACACTTACCTGCTCCCTGCAGTGATTTTGCACAGAGCAGCCAGGATCCTCCTATTCTTGGGTCCCCCGCAGGCTCTTCTGGCCCCTACCTCCTGTCGGGTGCCCCCACAGCAAGCAGATTGCTATGGGGGCACCCGCTGCTCTGTGTGTCCTTTCACACAGGGAGCCATGCCTCGGCCCTGCGCCCTCTCTCTTCTCATTGGCTGTGATTGACAGCAGCGGGAGCCAATGAAGAGAGGGAGTCTTGGGATAACTGAGACTCCAGTGCACATCGCTGGATCGATGGGGGGCTTAGGTGAGTATTAGGGGGGCTGCACAGAGAAGGTTTTTTTACCTGCAGGCATAGAATGGCTTCAGAGTTTACAACTACTTTCAGGTTATACTGGGGCCTACAGGAGATATGGACATTGGCAACAAAAAACTGTTAGCCAGCATAGGATAACCTCACCCATAATAAGCATGTCACAGTATTACCAAGAGCAATGACATAAACACAGAGGGGTGGGACCTGTGTCCCTCAACGGACTCCAAAAAAGGATTTCACAGTGAGTACAAAAATCCAGTATTCTTTCTCATCCATTGGATTACACAGGAAGTCTTAAACCTTCAGGACTTCCAAAAAAGTTCAACTGAGGGGTGGGCAAAACAATAAATAATCACTAACAGGCCCAAGAAATAAACTAGAAACCGCCTGCAGATCAAGAGCTGCCTGAAGGATCTTTCACCTGAAGCAGGAACATCTGCCTGGTAGATCGTAGAAAAACAAAAGCCCAGGTAATAGCCTTGCAAAATCTGAGAACGCTTCTAGATCTTGAAAGGCGAAGAAGAAAGCACATATTTTTAGAGTGCACCTTTATATAAAAAGATGGAACCAAATCCTAGAGACCAAAGGAACGATTTACTAAAATTGGAGAGTGCAGATCTGCAAAGAAACCAATCAGCTTCCAGGTTTTATTGTCAAAGCTTAATTGAACAAGCTGAAGTTAGAAGCTGATTGGCTACCATGCAGAGCCGCACCAGATTCTGAGTGTTCCAATTTTAGTAATTCTCCCCCATATGTTTTAATGGTGGTTTGTCTGAGCCACATAGAGATAGTGGTAGAGGAAAAAAAGCCACAACAACCTTGCTGGACAATGAAATCAGTAGAATCATTAACAGGAAAATCTTAATCAAGACCTAGGAATCCAACAGTATTTGAAACAAGACAGAGAGGGCAGAAACGTGGATCTTGATTGATTTATGAGTAGACATGTGCAGAATTAAACAATTTGTTTTGTTTTGTTTCAGATCGATTCGTTAGGTTACTAATTTTTGTTTCGTTGCATTCATACCAAAATTTGTATCATTTTTGTTTCTTTTCCTTTATTTGTTTTCGACCGGATTCAAATTTATTCCAATGGATTAGAAGTAATCAAATAAAATTTAAATTGAAAATAACAAATTGATCCAAATTCATTGTGAAGAATAGGTGGTTCTATACTATTCGAAATCTAAATTTCAGAAGATGGCTGCATTCATTCTATTCTGATCTATTCTTTTTTTTTTATTCTATTATATTCTTTTATTTTCTGTTCTATTCTGGTCTATTCTATTATGTTTTATTTTATTCTAATTTATTATATTTCTTTCTATTTTATTTTATTCTATTCTTTTTAAAATTTTAATTTCGGAAGATGGCTATATTCTTTCGGTTTTATTCTATTCTAATCTGTTCTATTGTTTTATTTTCTATTCTATTTTGTTTTACTCTATTATTTTCTATTCTATTCTATTTTTTCTATTATATTCTATTTTCTGCTATTTTTTGAAATTCGAATTTCGGAAGATGTCTATATTCTATTTTATTCTATTCATTTCAAAATTCGAATTTCAAAATTCGAGTGACAGCTTTATTTCTATTTTATTCCATTCTATTTGAAATTCTAATTTTTGAACATCAAATTTTGGAAGATGGCTATATTCTTCCTATTCTATTCTATTCTATTCTATTCCATTCTATTCAATTCTTTTATATTCCTAATACACACAGTCTTTGAAGGAAATCAGCAATAGTCAGTAATATGTTTACAATTCAAATTTGTTTTTGAATTCGATTTTGAATTTGATTCAAATTTTGGGAGCAATTTTGTTTTATTTCTGATTTGTTTAAAATCATTACTATTGTAATTTGGAAATTCGGATACATTTGAATAACTGCACATGTCTAGTTGGATGCCAAACACTGAGCCAGACACAGCTATAAGAAGGAAAGGAGTCCATCTACGAAGAAACTCCTAGGGTGGAAGCACTGAGCTTCACACCGAGTGAAGAATGTTTTCCCTGTGCTATGACAGAACTTTAGCATTTAACATTGTAGAAATAACCAATTTAGAGATGCTCCTGTCCCAGAACATAGGCTTTAACCCCCGAAGCGTGATGGTAAATCGATCCTTGCGACAAAGATTCAGATGATCTGGAAAAGCCCACAGAGCGTCAGCTTGGAAACTTACCATGTCGGAATACCATCCATGTGGGCCAATCAGGAGCAATGAGGATCACCAGAATATCCTCCATCTCAATCCTGTGAAGCAGATAGGGAGAGAAGTTTCAGGCAAGGAAAGGCATAGACCAGGGTGTACTGATCCCATGGTGCCAACAGAGAATCCACTGCTTACACTGTAGAATTCCTGTACCTGTTGACAAACTTATCCAGTTTGTTGCTGCCCCTGGAGGACATTAAGTCAGTATCAGTCAATATCAGGGCATGAAAGTACATCCATACCCGTGTGGTCCATTTTCTGGCTGTGATAGGAGCACAGCCTGCCTATCCTCCAATTGTCAGACTTGTACTGACGCCCCCCCTGCACAGCTCATTATTGGGAAGGTCAGTGTATTGCTGTTTCTCTGCCTACTTCTGAAATGACCCTTTGCAGTCTCCACCCCCACTCGTTAAGCCCCTTATGCAGCTGAGAACAGAGGTTATGTGATAACTTACATAATAACAAAAAGTATATACAGTTGTGTTCAAAATAATAGCAGTGTGTTGAAAAAATTGAATAAAGCTCAAAATCCTTCTAATAGCTTTTATTTCCACACACACAAATGCATTGGGAACACTACACATTCTATTCCAAATCAAAACATGAAAAAAAATATATCAAATTTGTGTTGTTCCTCTAAAAAAATTGAAGAAAAGTTAAAAAAAATAGCAGTGTTTGTATTCTTCTTTACAAACTCAAACATTCACTATATAAACTGAAAAATGTTTGAAGATTTTGCTTTCCTTTGAATCACTTAATGAATATTTTGTTGTATAAGCACTGTTTCTGAGAACTGCTGTACATCTGTGTTGCATGGAGTCAACCAACTTCTGGCACCTGTGAACAGGTATTCAAGCCCAGGATGATTGGACTACATTCCACAGTTCTTCTCTATTTCTTGGTTTTGCCTCAGAAACTGCATTTTTGATGTCACCCCACAAGTTTTCTATTGGATTAAGATCCGGGGATTGGGCTGGCCACTCCATAATGTCAATCTTGTTGGTCTGGAACCAAGATGTTGCACGTTTACTGGTGTGTTTGGGGTCGTTGTCTTGTTGGAACATCCATTTCAAGGGCATTTCCTCTTCAGCATAAGGCAGCATGACCTCTTCAAGTATTCTGATGTATTCAAACTGATCCATGATCCCTGGTATGCGATAAATAGGCCCAACACCGTAGTATGAGAAACATCCCCATATCATGATGCTTGCGCAACCATGCTTCACTGTCTTCACAGTGTACTGTGGCTTGAATTCAGTGTTTGGGGGTCGTCTGACAAATTGTCTCCGGCCACTAGACCCAAAAAGAACAATCTTACTTTCATCAGTCCACAAAATGTTGCACCATTTCTCTTTAGGCCAGTCAATGTGCTTTTTGGCAAATTGTAACTTCTTCAGCACATGTCTTTTTTTCAACAGTGGGACTTTGCGGGGGCTTCTTGCAGATAGCTTGGCTTCACATAGGCGTCTTCTAATTGTAACAGTACTCACAGGTAACTTTAGACCTTTCTTGATCTTCCTGGAGCTGATTGTTGGCTGAGTCCTTGCCATTTTGGCTATTCTTCTATCCATTCGAATGGTAGTTTTTCGCTTTCTTCCACGTCTTTCAGGTTTTGGTTGCCATTTTAAAGCATTTGCGATCATTTTAGCTGAGCAGCCTATTATTTTCGGAACTTCTTTATATGTTTTCCCCTCTCCAATCAACTTTTTAATCAAGGTACGCTGTTCTTCTGAACAATGTCTGGAACGACCCATTTTCCTCAGAATTTCAGAGAGAAATGCACTGTAACCAGCATGTACAACATTTGCTGCCTTCCTTCCTTAAATAAGGGCAATAATTGCCACCTGTTTTTCAAAGAATGAATGACCTCAACTAATAGAACTCCACACTGCTATTATTTTGAACATGCCCCTTGCAATTAGTGATTCAATTACACAGAATCACTAGCATGCATGTCATGACTGTTGGGTCTGTTGGATTTCTATTACTCTACTACACCTGCTAGTAAATTATTTGCCATGTAGAAATATAATTTCTACCAAAAACAGTGATTGATCAGGTTAGTGATGTCTGACTGCTATTATTTTGAACACAACTGTATATACTATATATATATATATACACACACAAATGTTTTTTTTTCTTTTTTTTTTTTACTGAGTGGGTTGTTTTACATGGTAATACATTTACTTTTATATCCCAAAACTGATCTCCTAACTGCCCATGTGTACTACAATACCAAAGGCAATGAAGGGGCCTGTAACAAGGCACTGGCTAGTACTGTGTTCATTTTGTAATGTACAGCGCTGAGCGAACTATTGGCGCTTTATAAATACTGTTTATTAATAATAATAATAATAATAATAATAATAATTAAAAATACTTTGTGGCTACAGAGAAATGCTGCTGGAAGGAATTCACTGTTCACGTTGAAGTGACAAGGTGGAACACTGTGTTGATAATGGCAGAGTTACACCTCATGCACACAGGATATTTTGCAAACTCTCCTAGAAGTCTTTCCTCCTGGCAGCAGCATATTGGCTAAAAAAAAGCCTGATGTTTGTAAAAGTATTTAAAGCATTTTTGCGCTTTTAGGTGTGTTTAGAGCTTGGACATTAATTTATTTCATTGGCCAGAATAATCATTTATTCTAGCTATTAAAATGAATAAACTCTCAAGTGCTAAATGTGCTCAGCGCTTAGGCACATTTAGACGCGTTTAAACACGTTTAGCAGCGTCAAACGTTTTTTCTGCCAAAACTCTGCTGCTCCTGGATGCACCAGCAGTTGTTTTTTTTTTTTACTGTCTCTAAAAGCTCCTGCCAGTAAACGCTGCTAAAAGCCTTTGTGTGCATGGACACATAGGATAACATGCAGGGTAGTTTAGAAGCAGGGAAAAAAATGCCTGAGCAGCTGCAAAAAACACCAGTGTGCATGAGGCCTTAAGATCTGCATCCGGGTAGGTGGTACTGCTTGGAAACAACTGCATACAAGAGTCAACAGCAGCTGTAAATAAGTTGGAAGAAAACTAAACTGCATAAGTACAATTTGACTGTGGTCTGTTAAGTTTGCATTAGCACAAGCCTCTTCTCCATGTGCAGCTTCTCCATCAGGAATGCTTACTTCATCACTGTTAATCTGTGATAGGAGAGCACACTTGAGCATGCTCTCTTCTGAGTTAGAGCTGTGTCATCAAGTGCCAGGGGAGAGGTAGCACGAAACATAAAACTGTAACAATTCCTTTTGTGGCCAACTTGCAAAGTTCAAAACATATAAAGCATAAGTTCACTTTTGGAGCATGTTACACCTTACCCCTGTATTTAGCGTGTAACATCACATGCCCCAAGCATGCTCTCCTCACCTCTTGAGCGTTCCCTGTGACAGCTGGTGAGGGTTCCTGTCTCCGCACCCGCTGTCACATTTCAAAATTAGCACAGCTGTGCAGGGCTTCACCCACAAAGCCGCACTATTAATTCATAATGATCTCTGAGTAAGAAAATCACAAGTCCCATCTGCCACCACAGGACTGCAAGGGTGCTGATATGCACGTTCCTAGTTCATTCACATGCCCTGCAGCTTTCAAACTGACAGCCTGTACAGTCAGAAAGCTTTAGGACTTGTCTGCAGGAGCCTGACATTGAACCCACAATCCACTGATTGTGAGTGTAATGCTTTGCAGGCTCCTTTTCTCTGCAAAAATATTTGAATTTCTTATGTTTACCCTATGGTGAACTTAGCCTTTAACCCCCTACAAAAATGGTCAGTCAGCTATAGTTGCTTCTGTAGCAATTTCCACATTACTCATCAGAAACCTGCTAGGTACTCACAACTGTGAATTGTAAAGACGGATATGAAAACTGCCTCAGCTCTGGACTAATAATGCCATAAAGAATCCCCAGACATACTGACCTGATCTTAATACCAAAGTTCTCTGTGAACTGGAACACAGACACGTGGTCACTTTTATTTTCAGGACTGTTGCTGAGAAAACACCAGTATAGATAATGAACTGGGAACCTGTGCTGCTTGGATAGCTGGAGAGCTTTCTCCAGTAAATTCCATATCTGGCCTGAATCTACATGTAGCTGTAGATGTCTGGAGAACTTCCTAATTCAGGTCTATTGCACAAAGAACACCAGTGTAAACTGGAAAAACCTGTGCTTGTTGGCTGACTGGAGAGACTTACAGCATTTAACATATCTGGCATGAATCTACCAGCAGCTGTTGATAGCAAACCAAAATCCAAAGGAACAGAGAACAGCAAAGCAGAAGAAAACACATCCACTCTCCTGGAGAGAATAAACTGAGGAATGCTGGTAGTGGACAGGGTCATCCTATGGCTTTTTCTGTTGCCACTGTCCATTTCACTGTAGGTGAAAGTATAAAACAAAGGTTTAAGGCTTCCTGTGCCACTAAATGGACACAAGAGAAAATGTTAATTGCTATGGTGTGTCTCAGAACACACGCCAACCAGTGAGAGTGGTGCAGCGGTACGACATCAGACAAACTGTATACACCGGTGCTGGTTTGCTAGGCACCTTTACATCTGGGTGTAAATTTTAATGTCTTACAATTGTTAGTTCATAATAAATACTATACTATGATGGTTTTATATGATGTCTCCTGCTGGGTTGCTTTATGAGCGATTTGCCATATGACTGGAGGAAGACTTGGGGAGCATGCATTTTTTTCTGTCTCAGTACAAGTGGTGAAGAAAAAAAAGAAGTATTATATGGAAGACCCACAAAGGACTATTTAATTGGTGTTGGAAATTCACTTTGGACTCTTGTATCACAACAATTCGTGTTATGTTTCATTTCTAGTATGATCATTGGTCACATGGCCAAGAGACATACACTATATTGCCAAAAGTGTTGGGACACCTGCCTGTATACATTTATGCGTCAGCTATTTTGAGTAAAACTGAAGCTTTTAAGATTTTGTAATCTAAGTTTTATATTATTAACCTTACTTTCATGTAATGAGCTAAAAAAAATGTTGTCAAAATTTTGGAAATTGTTCTTGAGTTCATTGAGATATTGATTAAAATCTTACTTTTCAAAAGGGGTGTACTCATTTATGCTGAGCACTGTGTGTGTGTGTGTACACAATATTGCCAAAAGTATTGGGATGCCTCCCTTTACATGCACATGACCTTTAATGGCATCCCAGCCTTAGTCTGTCTTTAATATTGAGTAGGCCCACCCTTAGCAGCTATAACAGCTTCAACTCTTCTGGGAAGGCTGTCCACAAGGTTTAGAAGTGTGTCTATGGGAATGTTTGACCATTTTTCTAGAAGCGCATTTGTGAGGTCAGGCACTGATGTCAGACGAGAAGGCCTGGCTCACAGTCTCTGCTTTAATTCATTCCAGAGGTGTTCTATCAGGTTGAGGTCAGGACTCTGTGCAGGCCAGTCAAATTCCTCCACTCCAAACTCACTCATCCTTGTCTTCATGGACCTTGCTTTGTGCACTGGTGCGCAGTCATGTTGGAACAGGAAGGGGCCATCCCCAAACTGTTCCCACAAAGTTGGGAGCATGAAATTGTTCAAAATGCCTTGGTAAGCTGACATCTTAAGAGTGCCCTTTACTGGAGCTAAGGAGCCAATCCCAACCCCTGAAACACAACCCCACACCATAATCCTCCCTCCACCAAACTTTACACTTGGCACAATGCAGTCAGGCAAGTATCGTTCTCCTGGCAACCGCCAAACTCAGACACATCCATCGGATTGCCAGACAGAGAAACATGATTCATCACTCCAGAGAACACGTCTCTACTGCTCTAGAGTCCAGTGGCGGCATGCTTTACACCATTGCATCCGACACTTTGCATTGCACTTGGTGATGTAAGGCTTGGATGCAGCTGCTCTGCCATGGAAACCCATTCCATGAAGCTCTCTATGCACTGTTTTTGTGCTAATCTGAAGGCCACATGAAGTTTGGAGGTCTTTAGCTATTGACTCTGCAGATAGTTGGCGACTTCTGCACACTGTGCACTTCAGCATGCGCTGACCAAGCTCTGTCATTTTACGTGGTCTACCACTTCGTGGCTGAGTTGCTGTTGTTCACAGTTGCTTCCACTTTGTTATAATACCACTAACAGTGGACCGTGGAATATTTAGTAGCAAAGAAATTTCACGGATGGACTTGCACAGGTGGCAACCTATCATGGTACCACGCTTGAATACACTGAGCTCATGAGAGCGACCCATTCTTTCACAAATGTTTGTAGAAAAAGTCTGACATATGCATGCCTAGGTGCTTGATTTTATACACCTGTGGCCATGGGGGTGATTGGAACACCTGAATCCAATGATTTGGAAGGGTGTACCAATACTTTTGGCAATATAGTGTATATGTTCAGTAGTTTTGAATAAGGCAAACACCAAATATCTTTATCTATTTCACTGTTTGCACAGGTGATATACTGTCACTTAAAGGGGCAGCTGCATTTACACTCACCAGACACTTTATTAGGTACACCTGTTCAATTGCTTAGTTACAGAAATTGCTAATCAGCAAATCACATGGCAACAACTCAATGTATTTAGGCATCTAGACGTAGTGGAGACGACTTGCTGAAGTTCAAACCGAGCATCAGAATGGGGAGAAAAAGGGGATTTAAGGGGCTTTGAACATGACATGGTTGTTGGTGCCAGACAGGCTGGTCTGAGTATTTCAAAAACTGCTGATCTACTGGGATTTTCATGCACAACCATCTCCACAGTTCAAAAAAGAAAAAATATCCAGTGAGGGGCAGTTGTGTGGACAGAAATGCCTTGTTGATGTTCCGAGGTCAGAGGAGAATGGACAGACTGGTTCAAGATGATAGAAAGGCAACAGTAACTCAAATAACCACTCGTTACAACAAAGGTATGCAGAATACCATCTCTGAACGCACATGTCGAACTTTGAAGCAGATGGGCGACAGCAGCAGAAGATCACACCGGATGCCACTCCTGTTGGCTAAGAACAGAAAACGGAGGCTACAATTCACACAGACTCACCAAAATTGGACAATAGAAGATTGGAAAAACGTTGCGTGGTCTGATGAGTCTCGATTTCCCTAGAGATGGTTGTGCGTGAAATCCAAGTAGATAAACAGTTTTTGAAATACTCAGACCAGCCCATCTGGCACCAACAACCATGCCACGTTCAAATTCACTTAAATTCCCTTTCTTAACCATTCTGATCACAATTATGACAAATCACGGCTAGAACTATCTTGCTTTGCATGTAATGAGTCTATCTCATATATTAGTTTCACCTTTTAAGTTGCATTACTGAAATAAATTAACTTTTGCACGATATTCTAATTTTTCGAGTTTCACCTGTATACACTGCTCAAAAAAATTAAAGGATCACTTTTTAATCAGAGTATAGCTTCAAGTCCGTTAAACTCCTGGGATATTGATCTGATCAGTTAAGTAGCAGAGGGGGTTGTTAAGCAGTTTCAGCTGCTTTGGTGTTAATGAAATTAACAGGTGCACTAGATGGGCAACAGTGAGACAACCCCGGAAACAGGAATGATTTTACAGGTGGAGGCCACTGACATTTTTTTCATACTCATCTTTTCTGTTTTTCACTAGTTTTTACATTTGGCTAGGGTCAGTGTCTCTAATGATAGCATGAGGCGATACCTGGACCTACAGAGGTAGCACAGGCAGTCCAACTCAACAGTCTCAAGAGCAAGGAGTAGATTCCAGGAGACAGGCCGTTACTCTAGGAGAGCTGGACAGGGCCGTAGAAGGTCCTTAACCCATCAGCAGGACCGGTATCTGCTCGTTTGTGCAAGGAGGAACAGGATGAGCACTGACAGAGCCCTACAAAATGGCCTCCATCAGAATGTCTCTGATCAAACAATCAGAAACAGACTTCATGAGGGTGGCCTGAGGGCCCGATGTCCTTTAGTGGGCCCTGTGCTCACTGCCCGGCACCATAGAGCTCGATTGGCATTTGCCACTGAACACCACAATTGGCAGGTCCACCACTGGCGCCCTGTGCCTTTTACAGATGAGAGCAGGTTCACCCTGAGCACATGTGACAGACGTTAAAGGGTCTGGAGAAGCCGTGGAGAATGTTATGCCGCCTGTAACATTGTTCAGCATGACCGTTTTGGTGGTGGGTCAGTGATGGTCTGGGAAGGTATATCCATGGAGAGACGCATAGATCTCTACAGGCTACACAATGGCACCTTGACTGCCATTAGGTATCAGCATGAAATCCTTGGACCCATTGTCAGACCCTACGGTGGTGCAGTGGGTCCTGGGTTCCTCCTAGTGAACGACAATGCCCGACCTCATGTGGTGAGAGTATGCAGGCAGTTCCTGGAGGATGAAGGAATTGATACCATTGAATGGCCCCCATGCTTGCCTTACCTAAATCCAATAGAACACCTCTGGGATATCATGTTTGGGTCTAATTGCCACCACCAGTTTGCACTCCGTCGTCTCATTAGGAGCATGCCCGGACATTGTCAGGCATGCATACAAGCACATGGGTACCATTTTGACTTGCTGTAATGAAATTATAGAAAAATGAACTAGACTACTACATCATTTTTTCACTTTGATTTTCGAAGTGTCTTTGAATTCAGACCTCTGTAGGTTGAAAATGTTCATTTCCATCAAATGATGGGGTATCCTTACATTCCTAACACATTACCCAGTCCATATCAGTATAGATGTCCAGCATGATATTTTTCCCCATTGAGATCTGATGTGTTTTCAAAGTGTCCCTTTAATTTTTTTGAGCAGTATATATAATGCTGAAAAGGTTTTAGTTATTTTTTGGAGGCGCTTTTGTTTGGAATTTATTCATTTTTCAAAGTACGTGTAAACCCTCTATAACTAAGCCCAATCAGGGCGAAAGGCATTAGAGGGCAGTGGCTAAAATGTGGGGACTGTAGCTGAAGTATTTGTTAGCTTACTAGCAAATATGGTCAATCTATATTGTGTGCTTCCCCTAATTTTGCTATTGTGATTGTTCCATGGAGTGAGAGGTGCTTCTAGAGTCCAGTGAAGACTGAGACTGAGCTCTGCAGTCACTTTTGCAGCAATTTTCTTATTCTGGGTCACAGTTTTACGCAATGTGCTTTTGCCTTATTCAGTCAGTTGACCATGTTGACCACGCTTATGCCCATCAAATTATTCCTGGAAACTGTATACACTGTCAAAACCTTTGATACTGTACCTCACGACACAGCTAATAAATTGGCAACTTCAGTCACAGAGGCACCAGCTAAGGGGCACCAGCCATTTGCCCTCTTTGAAGCTCAGTAAGCTCTGACACGACTCCGTAGTACGAGCAGTGCAAGCAGTGAATGATGAAAGTGAGGCTTCCCACCTGTTAGCTAGGTGTCTCATCACACAGCAGAAGCAAAATGTTACATCACTTCTGCTTTCAACACAAAACATGTCAATTTCACACCTGCAAGTTATGTAGTGTTTTTTTTGTCTAACCCCTATAGAGTCATCTCAAGGACACACCATAAACAAAAGGAAGGCTAGTGGTCTTTGGAAAAGGATTGGAAGTGCTGAGATTTATCCAATGAAAATATTCATGTTCAAAAATTGAACCAGACTTGACTGCAAAAAGTCAGGTCTGGATCGTGCAGTATTCCCTAGGGTGATAACCTAATTCCTTGCACCAAGTGCAGAATACCATCTATGCACAATGTTAGCGAAATTGACTACCTGCTTAAAAATTAAAGGTCTGGATCATGCAGTATTCCATGGGGTGAAAACTTAATTCTTCGCACCAGGTGCAGAATGCCATCTATGCACAATTTTAGCAAAGTTGAATACCTAACTGTTTAACAGTGTAGGAATTACAGATTCAGGTCTCCCAAGACCTGAGCTTCAAAAGCCATGCTGTTAAAGCCAGAATCTGTACAGTAAATCAGGATGGTAAAATGGTACATAGGAATTAAAATCCAGACAGTCTGTGGTAGCCCATGGAACATCCACCAGAAGTATGATCAGATCACAGTACCATATCCACCTGGTCAAGTCTTGAACCACAAGTATTGTGCATACCTCGATCCCAGGAAGCAGACAAGGAAGGAGTTGCAGGGGAGGAGCAAACAAATCCATGCCCTGATGGCAAAGGAAATCTGTGTGCCAATTTTCTACCCTTGGGAAGTAGGGAAAGCAAGGCTGGAACATGAAGTTTGGCCTAAAACAGAATTGATTATACTGCTCTTGCATTGGCAAAACTACTGGTTCCTCCCTGATAACTGATGTATGCTACTACTGTGGCATAGTCCAACTCCAAATGCAGCAGATCCAGTGTTGTAGGGACAACCACAGCACTTGAAGCTCCTCCAGTGACCAAGTCCCTTGCACTGACAAAGAGTCCAGGACCCCTCTCCATCCTGGAAGGCTGACATACATTGTGAGAATCTTCCAAAAGATCAGGATTAACACTATAACTCCAATATGTTAAATAAATATCCCTAAATACGTAAACTAATACATATATAGTGAACCCAAAAAATCATATAATAAATAATCACAAAAATATCCAATACATATAAAATAAAATGATAATAAAATATAAGTCACTCGTGTCCAAAAAAAATATAAATAAAGTCACTCCAAACTTTGTATCCAAAAATATGCAACTTTTCAGATCCTTTGGTATTGAGCCCCTCCAATGGCTCCCAAAAGGAAAGTATGTACCTAAAAAGAAAGAAAACTCATATAGTGCATTAACTTATTAAATACAATATCATACCCATATACCATATGCACTGTGCAACTTCAAAAACTGAAAAATTAAAGTGAAAATGTGAACACTGTAAAACCGTGATAGTGCGTCACTCTGTAAATACAGTAATCCAAGTGGCCATACAGTGTACAATATTTTATATGTATTTAGGGATATTTATTTAACATATTGGACTTATAGTGTTGATTTGCACTTTCAAGGGTGAAAGTTAGATCTTATATGTTAGAGTGTACTAAGAACTGAACCTAGCTGTCCCACGATAACCAAATGCTGACTGTAGCAAACTGGAGTGGAACTGAGCAAATGGAATGACCTTATAGGAGGTTACCACGAGGTCCAGGACTCTCAAGCAAGCCACAGAGTTTAGCAGCTCCTGAACTATAGAAACTAAGTCTCGGAGCAAAGAGTTCAAAGTTAATCTTTGGAAAGAAACTCAGTTTGAGCTATGTCTAGGACAAGCCCCAGATACTCCAAGAGATGAGTCAGCTCTGATTTCCAGAGGTTCAGGATCCAACTGAACCTTTTGAAAATGTGAACTGTCTGCATAATGTTGATGGTCAGAACCTGCACCAACTGTACTCTCAATAGGAAGGCATCCAACGATGGTAAAGCCCTGAATGAGTAGCAAGGCTATAACAGAGGCCAGTACCTTGGTGAACATTCAAGGCATGGAAGACAGACCAAATTGTAGGGCCACAAACTGATATTGCTGTTGTCAGGACCATGATCTGAACCTGAAAACTCTTTTGTCTGGCAATGTCTCTTCTTGCTGAGACACCTAGAATGCTGGACAGCTCCCTGGACAATTCCTTGAATGATCTTGCCTTGAACCTTGTTTGTCTTGAACCCTTTGCTCTTCCCATGAACTTCCTATTAAAGCTATGTGTTTGCACTGTTTGCTAGATTATTGTGCTCTCCAGCCAGTACCTCATTCTTGCCACTACTGCTGCCGCCCGTGTCCTTGCTACCACTCTGTCAGTAATTCAGATATGGCCAGAGATGTGTGGACTGACACAGGGAAAATCAGGCTTCAGGAGTGATGTAATAATATAATTTATTTGTCAGCTACACCAGTATACAAGATGCAAAGTGCAAACAAAAAACCAAACCTTCACCCAATAAATATATATATAAATAAAAGTGTAGTCAGGGTCGGAGAGGTAGAATATTCAGGCAGGCCGGGTCAGGATCAGGTACAGAGGAGTAGGCAAACGGATAGTAGAAAAGAGAGCTGGGTCGGTGCAGGCAGAGTTCAATCGTAATCAGAATCAAGTAGGTAGATGACAGGATACAGATACAGGACAACAAAGGCTCATGGGAAAACAAACACCAAGGCACTGATTGCAGGCCTGGTTACTGTTTAAGTGCACCCCCTGCAATCAGCCTCAGGTAATGGCTTGATTGCAGGAGGTAAGATCCTGGCTGCTGAAAGGCACCTGCTGGTAAGTCCCAGTACTGCAGCCCATAGAGCAGGTGAGCCACAGCACCACCAGCAGTGAGCCCTTTCCTGACACACTCATTACCAACCTTTGTCTCTTGACTAAGCTTCTGCTTGCTCTCTACAAACAACCACTTGTTACTGACCTTTGATTTGTTTACTGACTACACTTCTGCTTGTTCCTTACTTGCTATATCTACTACTGGACCCCGGCTTGTTTATCTCCTGGTGGAGAGATCATGAGGACCACAACCTGGTACTAACATGCAGCAAAACCTATCTCCACCATCAGGAGCTCTGATGGACACTGATTACTATGTAGACCTCCCACCTCGTGAGAGCCCTCATTATTCACCAGGGTGACCTGCTTGTATATCTGTCCTGCTGGTCAGTGTAAGCCTCTCTACTGCTACTGAACTCTGAGCCTGACTCCAGACAGTGACAGCCGGGGGTTAACAGTCAAATGGAAGTAATGTTGACAAACTGGAAAGATAGGGGCCTGCAATTATGCATCTTTGGTATCCATAGAAGCTAAAAGGTCTCCCTGATGAAGGGAAGCCAGGATAGACCTGCTGAATTCCATGCAGAATTTTTGAGCTTGAAAGAAGACATTTAGGCACAATCCAAGATAAACGTGAATATCTCCTTTTGGTTTAGAAACAGTAAAAGGGCAAATGTAAAAGCCCAAAACCATCCCGTCATTGAAACATGAGCAACAATCCAAGACGCACAGGAGCAGCATGGAGATCTGCTAGTCTCTGTGAAGACACTGGCAGAATGGAAGACAAAGTAGGGAGAGGGCATAGTGGAACTTTAGCTATTAGCGCCTAAAACCACATCCTGTATGCAGGCATCCATGATGCTTACTGACCAGCATTCTGCAATGGCTAACTGACAACCTCCCAATTTATGGAAGTGGGAGCATCCTGGCATGCAGAATAGGACTTATCTGCAGGCTTGGGAGATTTACATGCCCTAAGTGTGTGTTGAAATGGACCCTTGACTTAGGTTAGGTCTTAGAGGGTAAATTCTAGGAGTAATGAAACAAACTCAACATAGTCTTAGTGGAGCAAAAGTCTTCTCTGCTTGAACCCCAGGCTTCCTTTATTGGGTTAGATATGAACTCATATCCTCAGTAAGAGACAAAGAGATGTTCCTTCTACGGAATGCACAGAAAAAACTTTTTTACATGTCATCTCTGCAGCCGACAGTGTATTCAAAGAGTACCCTACATTCCACAATAAAAAAACTTCTATTGGAAATAATATATACACTAATCCATCTACACAATAGTTCAGGGCTCTTGGCATGATCTCCAAAAACCAATGTGGAGGGAGGCTTGATCCTCTCTATCATGAGTCTACTCTATGTTTGACAGACTAGCATTGCAGCCACGGCAGGTTGTGAGTGATGAAGGAGTATGGATGTAGTGCCAGAGAATGCTGCTGACCACCACTAAGCAAAGGCACATATCAACCCAAAAATATGTACTCACCACATCCTAACATGATGAAAAAGAGGGTACTTCCATGACAGGTAGCCTCCCACTGGTCCATGGGTGTTGCCAGTCTAAGGGGACACTGTGACAGAGCAACTAGGTCACTCAGTCATATGCACCCTATGGGAGAGATTGCTCCAATCCAGGGTAGGTCTGGTGCAGCCAAACTCACACGTAGCAGGGGCTTGTTGGTTAAGTTAGGGGGGCAACATTTTCCAGCCTGTCACCCAGCTCAGCTGTTAATTGAAGATAAAATAAAAATATTTAAAAGATTAACCACTTGCCCTCCTGAGGATTTACCCCCCTTCCTGACCAGGCCATTTTTTGCATTATGGCACAGCGTTACTTTAACTGACAATTGCGTCGTCATGCAACGCTGCACCCAAATGAAATTTACATCCTTTTTTTTCCCCATGAATTGAGCTTTCTTTTGGTGGCATTTGATCGCCTGTGCATTTTTTACACTATAAAAAAAAGACCGACAATATGGACATTTTGCTATTAAACATGTCAAGTAAAAAAAACAAATTTCATCATAAATTTAGGCCAAAATTTATTCTGCTACATGTTCTTGCTAAAGAAAAAAAATTTCCAATATGTGTAAATTAATTGGTTTATGTGAAAATTATAGCGTTTACAAATGGCGGTATATATACTGGGATTTTTTGTTTTTTACTAGTAACGGTGGCAATCAGAGACTTATAGCGGGACTGCGGCGGGTATTCTAACACTGGGGGGAACCGACTTGGTGTCACTGACATCCCCATTGACACCAATGCAGTGATCAGTGCTTTTAAAAAAAAAAAAAAAGCACTGACACTGTACTAATGTCATTGGGCAGGAAGGAATTAACATGAGCGGCGATCAAAGGATTAACTGTGTGCTGTTTTTCTTTACAAACAGTTCTCCTCCCTGTCAGAGATGCTTGGCAACCACTGGGCGCAGGAGAGTAATCACCAGCCGGGACCCTCGGTGAATGACAGCCACGGCTGCGAATGGCGGAGCAGGTAGGGCGGGCCCCCTACCCAGAAATGCAAAATCACATATATACACATACATACATACATATACAGTCAGGTCCATAAATATTGGGACATCGACACAATTCTAACATTTTTGGCTCTATACACCACCACAATGCATTTGAAATGAAACAATCAAGATGTGCTTTAACAGCAGACTGTCCGCTTTCATTTGAGGGTATTTACATCCAAATCAGGTGAACGGTGTAGGAATTACAACAGTTTGCATATGTGCCTCCCACTTGTTAAGGGACCAAAAGTAATGGGACAATTGGCTTCTCAGCTGTTCCATGGCCAGGTGTGTGTTTATTCCCTCATTATCCCAATTACAATGAACAGATAAAAGGTCCAGAGTTCATTTCAAGTGTGCTATTTTCATTTGGAATCTGTTGCTGTCAACTCTCAAGATGAGATCCAAAGAGCTGTCACTATCAGTGAAGCAAGCCATCATTAGGCTGAAAAAACAAAACAGGTTCCGGCTCGGTTGGCCCGGGCTAACCCTGCCTGTAGTGATCGATGTTTTCGGGGTTGTGGTCATCGTGGTGATGTATTGCATATCTGGTGGTCATGCCCGAGACTGTTTCGTTTTTGGTCTCGTGTATTTGGCCTCCTTTTCACTTTGTTCCATCTCTCCATACGCCGGGATGTTCGGTATGCTTTGCATCATTGCCCCATACCGGGCCTCTTGGCTCACCAGCAGAAGTTGGCTTCCTATCTGTTTTTATCCGCCACTAGAACAATTGCTCAGGCCTGGAGGAGTCCGTTTGTCCCTCTTCAGGGGGTGCGGGATCGTATGACCACTATGATGCTCAACGAACAGATGTCGAGTATCCGCAATGACTCCCAACGTAAATTTTTGAAAATATGGGAGCCGTGGTTGCAATATGCCCTTCCCTCACTCTCCCCGGCTAGTCTGGGGATGTAATGGCGTTCGGTGTTGGCGCTCTTGAATCCCTGCTCTTTGCCCCCCCCCTTTTTTTTTTTTTCTTTCTTTTCCTTTTTCTCTCTCTCTCTGTTTTTGGTGTGACTAGGACAGCTGCATTTAGTTGTTATAATCAGTTACATGAATGTTTTGTAACTTATGTGCCTTTGATAGCCCCTGCGTGGGCGTACCTTTTGCCCTGTTGGCATTAGAGCATTGTTTTTCTCCTTTTTTTTTATTTGGCATTTTGTTTATCTGTGCAATTGATAGCCCCTGCGTGGGCGTGTTTTACTGCCTCTGTTTATACTGTTTAAAAATTTAATAAAAACCATTGAAATAGAAAAAACAAAACAAACCCATCAGAGAGATAGCAAAAACATTAGGCGAGGCCAAAACAACTGTTTGGAACATTCTTAAAAAGAAGGAACGAACCAGTGAGCTCAGCAACACCAAAAGACCCAGAAGACCACGGAAAACAACTGTGGTGGATGACCGAAGAATTCTTTCCCTGGTGAAGAAAACACCCTTCACAACAGTTGGCCAGATCAAGAACACCCTCCAGGAGGTAGGTGTATGTGTGTCAAAGTCAACAATCAAGAGAAGACTTCACCAGAGTGAATACAGAGGGTTCACCACAAGATGTAAACCATTAGTGAGCCTCAAAAACAGGAAGGCCAGATTAGAGTTTGCCTAACGACATCTAAAAAAGCCTTCACAGTTCTGGAACAACATCCTATGGACAGATGAGACCAAGATCAACTTGTACCAGAGTGATGGGAAGAGAAGAGAATGGAGAAGGAAAGGAACTGCTCATGATCCTAAGCATACCACCTCATCAGTGAAGCATGGTGGTGGTAGTGTCATGGCGTGGGCATGTATGGCTGCCAATGGAACTGGTTCTCTTGTATTTATTGATGATGTGACTGCTGACAAAAGCAGCAGGATGAATTCTGAAGTGTTTCGGGAATATTATCTGCTCATATTCAGCCAAATGCTTCACAACTCATTGGATTCCGCTTCACAGTGCAGATGGACAATGACCCAAAGCATACTGCAAAAGCAACCAAAGAGTTTTTTAAGGGAAAGAAGTGGAATGTTCTGCAATGGCCAAGTCAATCACCTGACCTGAATCCGATTGAGCATGCATTTCACTTGCTGAAGACAAAACTGAAGGGAAAATGCCCCAAGAACAAGCAGGAACTGAAGACAGTTGCAGTAGAGGCCTGGCAGAGCATCACCAGGGATGAAACCCAGCGTCTGGTGATGTCTATGCGCTCCAGACTTCAGGCTGTAATTGACTGCAAAGGATTTGCAACCAAGTATTAAAAAGTAAAAGTTTGATTTATGATTATTATTCTGTCCCATTACTTTTGGTCCCTTAACAAGTGGGAGGCACATATGCAAACTGTTGTAATCCCTACACCGTTCACCTGATTTGGATGTAAATACCCTCAAATTAAAGCTGACAGTCTGCAGTTAAAGCACATCTTGTTCATTTCATTTCAAATCCATTATGTGGTGGTGTATAGAGCCAAGAATGTTAGAATTGTGTCGATGTCCCAATATTTATGGACCTGACTGTATACAGTTGTGGCCAAAATTATTCAACCCCCACTGAAATTGAGTGTTTTGGCCAGTTTGACATTGCTTTTGATCATTCAGTCATCTTGCTTACATTTACATTAAAGAGGCACTTGTAGGTCAGACAAATATAACATAACAGTTATAATGAAATAACCACAAATGTCTTTTCTGTGCTCACAGCATTATCAGTTTTATTCAACCCCCAAGTGACATTCAATCTTAGTACTTAGTACAGCATCCTTTTACAGTTATAACAGCTTTTAAACGTGAAGCATAGCTTGACACAAGTGTCTTGCAGCGATCTACGGGTATCTTCGCCCATTCTTCATGGGCAAAGGCCTCCAGTTCAGTCACATTCTTAGGCTTGCGCACTGCAACTGCTTTCTTTAAGTCCCACCAGAGGTTCTCAATCGGATTTAAGTCTGGTGACTGCGATGGCCACTCCAAAATGTTCCAGCCTTTCCTCTGCAACCATGCTCTAGTGGACTTGGAGGTATGCTTGGGATCATTGTCCTGTTGAAAGGTCCAACGTCTCCCAAGCCTCAGGTGTGTGACGGACTGCATCACGTTTCCATCCAATATCTCCTGGTACTGAAGAGAATTCATGGTACCTTGCACACGCTGAAGCTTCCCTGTACCTGCAGAAGCAAAACAGCCCCAAAGCATGATTGACCCTCCACCATGCTTCACAGTAGGCAAGGTGTTCTTTTCATCATAGGCCTTGTTCTTCCTCCTCCAAACATAGCGTTGATCCATGGGCCCAAACAGTTCTAATTTTGTTTCATCAGTCCACAGAACACTATCCCACAACTTTTGTGGTTTGTCCACATGGCTTTTGGCATACTGCAGTCGACTCTTCTTATTCTTTGGAGACAGCAAGGGGGTACGCCTGGGAGTTCTGGCACGGAGGCCTTCATTACGCAGTGTGCGTCTTATTGTCTGGGCTGAAACTTCTGTACCCACATCTGACAAATCTTTTCTCAGTTCCTCAGCAGTCACACGGGGACTTCTCTCCACTCTACGCTTCAGGTAGCGCACAGCAGTCGAAGTCAGCATCTTCTTTCTGCCACGACCAGGTAGCGTTTCAACAGTGCCCTTTGCCTTGAATTTGCGAATGATGCTTCCTAAGGTGTCTCTTGGTATGTTTAACATCTTTGCAATCTTCTTATAGCCATTGCCCTTCCTGTGAAGAGAAATCACCTCTTCTCTTGTCTTCCTGGACCATTCTCTTGCCTTCACCATGTTTGTAACCACACCAGTAAATGTCTAGAAGGAGCTGAGTATCACAGTCATTTTAAAGCTGCCTAATTGGTGCTTATTATGCTTGATTGCTGCTCGGTGACATCCACAGGTGTTTTCAATACCTGATGGAAAGCACCTGTATGAACCTCTGTTCTTCAGAGTGGTAGTCTTTAAGGGGTTGAATAATTGTGGCAATGAAGAAACCACATAAGAACCATTTACTACTGTATTACATAAACAATTGATGTCATTTTAGTTGCATTTGGGTAGTTACAACGTCCTTGTAGGATTTGATTCTGAATACAATTCCAAATGTACACTATAGTCCCTAAACCCCTTTACAGCATTGGGGGTTGAATAATTTTGGCCACAACTGTATATGTATATATATATATATATATATATACACATACACATACATACACACACACGTGATTTTGGGCACCCTTGCCGCCCTGTAGCAGTATTTCTGCTATAGGGCTGTCGGGAAGCTGTTAAAGATAAAAACAAATAAAGTAAGAATCCCAGCAGGGATCCTTACTCCCGGACTCTAGGGAAAAAAAACTGTTGTGCTTTATTTTGTGCTGACAATCCATTGACCAAGATCTAAGATCTTCACTGTGTCCTTAAATGAACAGAAGAGAAAAAACAGTTTTCAATCATTTTTTCATCCTTGTTGCAGGTCAGTACTGCTGGTCTCTCACATCTAATTTGCAGCCGCATCTAAATGCACTCCAGCAATAGCTGCATGGCATTTCTCAGGGAGGGTTTCCTGGTGGTGACAACCATGCCGGCATAATGTATGTTGAAACAGCCACTTGTAGTGCACGTTAGAAGGTGGCACCATAGTGCACACTTAGGAAGCAGTGCAGACCACAGTCACTAACAGGAAGTGCTGAACTATTACTGCATTATTTACATTGCACATGTCAGTGTCATATGTTCAGTGGTTTGTGCAGATGCACTACCTCTTCAGATCATGCAAAGCTTTTCCAGCACTTGGTGACATCAGGAGTAGGGGGTAAGAGAATCTGCAGAACACAGACAGCCTGACACTTACAGAAAATGTAACAACTTTATCTATAATAAGGAAGGGGGAAGGGAAAAATTAATAACAGAAAGCCTGCTTCAGACAGGGTCACTAACATGTTCAAGTGGTTGTAAAGGCTCAAGGTTTTTTTTTACCTTCATGCATTCTATGTGTACTTACTTCTGTGACAATTTTAGAAATGTCTGTTGTATCACCTCCAATATGGTGTATTTTATTTTTATAACTTGACCAGGATCTGAAATGGAAGAATTGAAATCCAGTTCTTCATCTGCATAACATTAATTCATTTTCCCCCTAAATGATAACTAAAGCAAACTTTATTTGGTTTTAGACAGAATGGGCAATTGTCAGCTTTACATTGCCATCCGAGTCTCCTTGCAGACATTCATTTTCTCTGTTTATCCTGGTAGCCTTTGCTCTCTAGTGTTCCAGTAACATCTACATTTTTGGATTTCCTATCACTTTATCCTCTGGTGGCAAATCATGAAATGGCTATACCTGTTCTGTCTAAGAGGGGATTTCCTCTCACTGTCAAGAGATTTTCTCTCACTTTTAGGTTCATTGGGACAGAGAGTGAATCATGCCCCCAATTTGTTCCCTTTTATCTGCTTAAAAACGTGGCTTCACATTTTAAATGGTAATAGACATTGCTGTAGCAGAGCCGATATAAAGAACTTTAAGGGTCCATCTATGCTAGGTTTAAACTCTGCTTCTACAAATGTTTTGCATTTTGCCTGTAGAATCAGCTCATTTGTTACTCTAGGTGTCCATGCACATTAGGACGTTTACAGGCATATTTTAAGCTCAGTGTTTAAAGGCAGAAAAAATCCCCCTTCTGGTTTGCAGTTTTGAGTTTTATGGCAGAAAAAAAATGCTAGATGCTCCTAAATGCCTGTAGAAATATGCTCTGTTTTGTTTTTTTTTTAACCTCCCTGGAGGTATTCCCGAGTGTAGCTCGGGGTAAAGTTTCAGCACCACAAGCGGTAACCCTGAGCTACACTCGGGAATACCCTGCAGTGTTGCTCCGGGATCCCTTCTTCACTTACTTTGTCCTGCACTCCCACGATGTCCCCGGCGATGTCCTCTAGCAGATGCTGGCATCCGTCTTCTGGGTTCCGTTCCCTGCGACGTCAGGACGTACGGGGACGGAACGGCGCGAAATTTAAAAATGTCAAAAAGTGACATTCACTAAATACACTAAAATCACATAATAAAACATTACTGTATCAAAGCATTTCACATACATTTTGTCTCTAGTGCTTTGTCCTGTGCCCTGCCTGCATTTTTACTGTTCATTCTGCCTGGAAACTTAGAAATATCCATGGCGTCCAAAAAGCGTCCCTTTAGGTCAAAAGTGGTTTTAGACCAGCTAGAGAACAGCGATAGTAAATTAGAACTACTTGCAGAATTGAGTGATGATTCGTAGGGAAATTCGTCAACAGACACTGAAAACGATTTTGCGACTTTGCTCAGTGATGTGCAAACTTGGCGCTATATTTCAAATTTCAGTGTTTTTGGTTTGATTATATTGTTGAATTCAATTTATTTTATTACTATTTTCTATGATTATTTATTAAATTATAATTTATGATTTCGGGTTTCAAATTTTAACATACCCAGGATGTTTACTAGACTCAGACAGATTTCAGTGAGTTATTCCTAAAAATTACAGGCCTACATTAAAAAAAAAAACCAAAAAAAAAAACCATTTCCATACAAAAAATGTACCGCTTTGAGCACAGAAATACTGACATAATCAGACCGCTAGGGAGGTTAAGCCAGAGTGCATGGACCCTTATAACTGGATAAATTGTTTTTGAGACAGATCAGAAGAGGGAACCAGGGTTAGTCTGCAGATACAGCATTGTTAAGGCTCTAATGCAACTGGAACTCAGGTGTAAAGCTGACCATACACTAGTAGATTTTTGAACGATCATTCACACAAACATTCCCCAAACAATTGATAATTTGACGAATGTCATATCGATAGAAACTTGTTCTTTCAAGAAAAACCTTTCCATCCTGCTCTTTTGAATTTTCTCATCAATGCGGTTTTAAATGAACATCAAATTTGACCCAATGATTAAAAATTTAAAATCGGAGTTCCTGAAACAAACGTTTTCAACATGGATCACAATCAACCCTTAAGGCGGTATTAAACCCAAAACCAAAAATGTAATTCATTGCAGCTTCGCAATCATTAGATGTGGTGGCTGCATTCATTTTCTTTTTAAGGCTTTTTCCCTCTGTTTTCACCAGGTGATCTGGCCAGTAACATACCTTCTGTATTAGAGTACCTTCATTCTGGATTAAGGAGCTCAGGGGCAGATTTGGACAAGAACATCATCAGTCTAAGGGGGGGGGGGGGGGTGGAGGGGAATGTTAGATGTTCTAGCAGATTTAAATACACTAACATATTGAAATCAAACTTTTTTTTCCTTTTGGAATAAAGGTTTCCCATTAATAAATAAAAGCTGATCATTGTAACCACTCCTGTCAGTGTTAAATGGTTTGTCTCATCTCTTTTATCACAAAAGAGTTTGTGAGTCTTATTAGCAAGATCACCAGATGAAAGTAGACAAAAGAAATCAAAGAAAATTAATGCAACCACATGTAAGAATTTGTAAGCTGCAATATTATAAAATGTTTACTTTTGAGATTAATACGGCTAACTTCCACAAAAACATGAATAAAAAGTAACAATTTCAAAAACAGTAATTTTTTTTAATGATTGTCATCTTTGTTTGTGTCATTTCCATTTATTTGGGATTCAAAAAATGAATATTCTGAAAATGAGAGGAACAAAACATCTAAAATGGTTATTTTTTTAAGCATTTCACACAAGTCCCCTAAAATGCATTTCACAGCTTAGCACAAATAAATGACATCCAACATTAAATATTGTTCTGTATTTGGTCCAATAAACAATTTACAGCTTTTGATCATTAAAAACAATAAAAAGAAAAAAAAAAATAAAGTGACATTTCATGGCAAGAAGGCACTAAAGAATGACCCTGCTTATTACAAAATATCTGTAGCTGCTCTGACTAGTTAAGAATAAGGTGTACCACTCTATAGGTATAATGTAAATATTCCTTATGAAATGCTGTTTACTTCCAGTAAAGGTCCCAAAACTATACAGCATGTAGATGCTCAGCATCAGTATATACAGCATCAACTCAAAACACTGTATAATTACTTATTAGGCAGCATTGGCTTGTTTGTGTCCACATAGGAAACTAAGACATTCTGTAGTGTGTAAAACAAATACTTATAAAAAATAGTTTTTGAATTTTAGATGTAGCTCAAGGTGGCCATTAGTCTACTCTTTTTTCATTATTTGCAGCACATCATCCAAGATGGAAGGCCCCAAATCCACGTGTAGGGAAAGAAGAGAGCCAGCATGAGCAAGAAACCTTTCTTCCCTTTCCTCTGCTGTAATTCCTCCACAAGGAGCCATCTCTGTGACTGGGCTCCTAGTTTTCTCTTCAAGATGAAGTCTTGGTGGCTTTGGTGGGGCAGCCTGCAGAAGGGAAAGTGCTTGTGGCTCACCTATAGCAGGAAGTGAGATGGCGTTCTTTAGGATAGGCGATGGTACCTCTGAATGGGAGAGAGGTGGGGTTGCATCAGGTGAAGATGATGTGGAGGATCCAGGATGTGATCGAGGAAGGAGATGAAATTTACCTTGCAGGAAGGAAACATCCCCAAAAACATCTCCTTCCCCACTGCCAATATGAATAGTGTGTCTAAAGTCTCCAAGTGGGGGACTGATCATATCTGGAGATAGCACATCTCTTAGTTTTCCTTTACGGCTTCCTCTTTTCAGGTAGATGGGAGCTTTTGTAGACATCTTCGCAGTCTCACGTTGTATCTTTGGTAAAAAACGTGATTTGCTTCGTTTACATGGCATCAGTCAGTTCTGCGACACTGGGAACAAAAGTTTAACAATTTTTAGAATGCACAGAATGAATAGACACATATAAAACAAACCTATGTATATTAAAGCAGTATTAAACCCAAATATCTAATATATTGCAGCTTACCAATCCTTAGATGTGGTGGCTGTATTAGTTTTATTTTTCTTGTTTAGGCTTTTTTCCCCTTCTCTGTTTTCAACCGGTGATCTGCCCACACACCTCCTGTATTAGAGTGCCCACACACTGGATAAACGGAGCACAGGGGGCACCTTTGGACAGCAGCATTGTCAGTCTGGGAGGAGGGGAGTGTTCATGTATCTAAATCTGCTAGTACATCCAACAAATTGAAGCAAAACTCCAGCTCACACTTTAGAATCAGTTACAGCAAACAGTTTTTCTTTTATTTTGGGATAAAGGCTTTACAGAAATAAATAAAAGCTGTTCATTGTAAGTACCCCTGTCAGTTGTAAAATAGTTGTCTCAACATTATCTGCAGTCTTACTGGCAGGATCACAAAGTGAGAGTAAAGAAAGCATAAAGAAAACAAAAAACAAAACTAATGCAGCCATCACCTCTAAGAATTGGTAAGATACAATATAACAAATGTTTGATATTGAGTTTAATACCGCTTTAAGGAAATGTTAGTCACACACTACTCAATATTTTGCAGTGATATATTAAGTGTAAATGCTAGTGAAAAAGGTACTAAGCATAAGTGTCAAGTGTTCAGTGACCCTAACTGCTTCCAGTCTGCCCATAATCTATAGATGGCAGATGGGAACCAACATACCTGTATATCATCCCACACTGGTGGCTTCTGCATGGCTCACAGAGCATACACCCAGGAGACCAGTGATTAGTATGACGCCCGGACACAGCAGATGACATTACCACTGTATATGGGCGATCACAGGCTGTTTTATTATGGGATTGCTGTGTCCAATCACAGTAATCACAAAGTAAAGATCGGTTCTCTCTGCTCTCAGTGTGAACTGATGCAGCAGCTTGTCAGGCTGCTTGTGCACTCACAGATTGCAGTGCTAGCCCCAGAGTCTCTGATCCACACCAATTGTAGTCCTATTAAATATTGCAGCCAGCCCCTGTCACCTGTCCCAACACTCACAAGAACACCACCATACACCATACCAAAGTCCTGATCATCATCATCATACCAGCATCCCAATTACCGCAATACCTCATGCCAAAGTCCTGATCACCGTCATACCCCATACCAGCATCCTGATCATGCCAAACATCATACCAGCGTCCAGCATTTTAGTGTCTCAACTGACCAATTTTCAGATACATAACCCATAGTTTGTAGACTCTATAGCTTTCACACAGACCAATATACACGGTTTTGGGATATTTTACCAAGAAAATGTGGAAGAAAACATTTTGGCCTAAATTTACAACAAAACTAAGCAGAACTTTTTTTTTTTTAATTTCATATGGGTACAGTGTTGCATGACTGATTAGCTGTCACTCAAAAGTGTGATCGTGCTGAAAGCTGGACTGGAAGGGGGTGAAGGTGTCCGGACTTGAACTAGTTTAACAATATCTGCATAAGTCAATTCACAAGGACTAATACACCAGGATACGTAGCCAAAAAAAACCACACAAGACACATTTTTCTCAATTCAGTCCTATGAAAATTTAAAAATGACGACAGTCGCATGACTGAAAAGTGAGTGCCTTAGGCTGGTGTTAAAGCTTTATCAATTCAACCAAATATAATAAATGAAGCCTCATCATAATTTGGAAGTAAAAAAAAAAAAATTGCTAGCATGCAGACTCTTTATAGAAGAAGAGACAAGCTACAGTATGTCTCTACTGCGACTAAAAAAAAAAAAACAAAAAAACTGCCTGTTATCAATCTTCTTACAAATGTACAATGAGGTGCATGTGTGGGAGTTCAGCCATTCCTTCAGGTCAATCAAGGTGGCTGAAGACTCAGCATCTGAAAGAAGCCAGGTAAAAGGTGTGGTACCAAAGGGAGCTTGTGGATGTTGTATCGCTGGATTGCAGGCTTTAGTTCCACTTAATTATAATTTAAACATGACTAAAAATGAACAATTAACCAACATGACACAGCATGGAAAAAAAAAAAAAAGTGGTCTTGCCAGTTTTGCTGGATAGCCTGGTCTGTTGTTACAGAAAGTGAAACAATAACAGATCTATTGGCAAAATCCACACTTCTATTATACCACACAGCTGAGGTTACCTCCTCCACGGGGTTTACTTTTTTCTCTGCCCCCAATGGAAAAATTTCCGCTTTCCAGTACACATTCTATTACTTGGGGACTTCCCAGTGGGAACATGTCACAACAACCTGACACAGCTTAGAATTCTTCTTGTACTTTATTCAAAAGTAGAAAAAAAAAAAAAGCGTTTTGCTGGGGTTTCGTGATAAAGACAATTGTTTGGTTTTGCATGGGACACAAAGTTTACTCTTTTTGCACAGCAAACTCAAAGTTTATGCTGTTCCATTCACACATTATACACCATATTCAAAGTTCCACAGAAAAATAAATAAAATACATTTCTGCATTACAACTGCAGCTTCTGATTACCAAACCAAAATGTTTAGACAATAAGAGTAAAAAATAACAAATTCACAAAATGAGAATATTTGCTTATTATCTATACACTTTTCTATGGACAAACTTTTCCTTCGACAAATCCTTAAAACCGGATATTGGATCTGAGGACAGATACAAACTATGAACACACGCTGTAAACACTCACCACCGCTGACACTAATCAGAGCTGCAAAGATGAACATGCAAACCACACTGACATTTTGATAGTAAATGCTGTAAAATGCTGAATAGTATCCATGCCTTTCGGTTTTCATCTCAAACACAATCTGCTGATTCAGTGAGAGGCTTGGTTAGGATTGCTGACATATAGCCAACAACAAAGGATCCCGGGAACAGCTTCATTTAGAGCTGCTGGAAACACATGATGGATTTGAGGGAGCAAAACACATCATACATTTCCAATATTTAAAAAAAACAAAAAAACACACATACAACAACACCTGTCCCCAGTAAAGACTTCATTTTAAATTGTTAAAGTAAGAAATGTCAATAAACATGGAAGACAATGGCGTCATGACCAAGCTCCTCTCCAAAATATGGAAAGTGGATATTAAAAACTGGAATGACCAGCACTTTAGAAGGGAAATTGCAGTTATTTCACCTTTTTATTTCTTTTTCACATGAGAAAAGTATGTTGGGTCCTTGTAGACTTATGGGACCACCACCTGGACATTCTTGGGAGACTGTCCTACAGACAGACAAGAGATCCCTGTGCTCAAATCCCAACAGGTAGTGCATGCATTTATCCATCAGGTGCTAAAAGGGGTGTAACCACATATTAACACTAGAAATTCTGAAGGGCCCTCTGCACACTGGTATATACCCTTTCAAGCAGACTATGCAATCAATAGGGATATTTAGTTCACACATATTGCAATACATGCTTAAGCTGGCCAACTGCTTCACAGTAATCCCTCTATGGCCAGTCCTACTCTGCCTACTCCCCCATTGTGTCTTTTCCCCTATGTTAGCATTGTGTCCACAGTAGCATTTGCATAGGCACAGCAGAGTAGGACTGGCCATAGAGGGATTACTTTGACGCAGTTGGCCAGCTTAAGCAATTTATTGCAATATGTGTGAACTAAATATCCCTATTGACTGCATAGTCTGCTTGAAAGGGTATATACCAGTGTGCAGAGGGTCCTTCAGAATTTCTAGTGTCCTACAGACAGGACTTGGCACACAGCAGTAGAACAAGTGTGGTAGGCTGTGACAGTGAGATTCAGGCAGGTTTGCAGCCGGGAAGCTTGCCTTCTAAGATGTAATCGTGCTCATGCTAGGTCTGATATACAGTGAGGCTGGTCATATATTATGCATTTTCTGGTTCAACCAGCGTGTTGAATGAAAAATAAATGTGCCAATTCCCCCATCAACACACTCCATGCTGATGGGGGAATCCTTCCAGCAGCGCTATTATGTACTGCCAGCGAGAGCCTTCCCATCCAGCAATATTCAATAATCAGTTTGCGTCACTAATCATTGGGGGGGCAACAGGACAGGCTGCTTGTACACAAGTCAATGACTGGATCAACTTGTGTACAACCAGCTGATCCATACATGGACTGAAATTCAGTTGATCCCTGCTGAATCAATCGAATTTGAATCCATGCATGGCGGGCTTAAGGCAACATGCTGGCCATGCATAACTCGATGATGCCATAAAACAACACCATGCCATTATTGTTGGAAAGTCACACAAACCATTCCAGTGTTGAGTACAGTGAAAGGGAAGTTCAGAAGAACATTTTCAGCATTCCTGCAATACAATCTATATAGTACTTGAGTTGGCCCTCCACATCCCAAGCAGTTATTGTTAATGATATTTAAATAGGTCACAGCGCTAATAAAAATATTGTCTATAAAGGCACACGCTGACTTTACAATTCGCTGCATTTAAACTATGTCCAAACGTACATGCGTGTGTGTGTGTGTGCTTTCTTTCATGTTTTTACTTCTCTCTCTGTCCCTGTTTCAACTTGCATTCTTGTCCCCATGACAAAGCTGAGCTTCCCATTTCCCCTCTTTGAAATGTATTTGTCATATATCTCTTTGAAGAGTTCTCTTGATTTTGGCAACTAGCCCTTGTTAGTTAATAAATTCTCTATAGGATATATATGGGAAATACAAATCAGAGAATGAATACAAGACAGCTCATCCTAATGAGTGTGGTTAAGAAAAATAAAATAGTTGTTTATTTTTTACAAATATTACACAACACAATCACTGTAAACAAATGCTTGTATCTTATTAAAAACGAGTCAGACGAGTTCTTTTATTCAAACACCAGCAACGTGTGTTCACTCCTTGAATGGGTTACTCAGTAAAGAGGTGGTAAAGGACAAGACCATTTAATAAAAGGACTCTAACCCTCCTTCCCAAGCTAAACTATAAAAAGCCCAACTTAGTATGTACCCCAAGAAGACAGCCAAGACCTACTCAGACTGGAGGTAATGGGAACATGGTCCTCTTATACAAGTCCATGAGGGCTCACTGTGCAGGTACAACCAGCACGGAGAACTGAAAAGAAATCTTCAGCACTTTTCCTGAGGTATGTAGGCTGCTAGGGTGGAGGGAAGTCTTGTACAGGATAAACCACTAGGGTGAGTTTAGGTGCCTTTACACTTGTACGTTAATGCGTATAGCAAACTGGAGAAATAACAAAATCTTTTTCTATAGAAAAAAGAATATAAAAATAAACCATGCCTGGGATTCTTCTTTAACAGTAACATAGGTCCACCTTGTTTGTACAATACCTGGCCGATGTCCCTGGAAATCATTTTAAAAGTAGACACCACTACTCCAGTGATCCCCACTTGCTTCTGGGTACCTTGCTGAATGGCTGGCCTGATGCTTTGTCAACACAGGAGGTCGGCTGCTCCGGACAGGCGCCATTCAAAGAATGCTTTCCTGTTTTGTGGATTAATGCGTAGCATTCTCTGATTGGACAAGGTGGAGAGGCAGGGAGATGATGTCATCAGGGATTCCAGGAGCATCAGAGCTCGGTATGGTATATATAAAGTTACATTGGTCCAAGCTTCTGTGGCTGAACAGGCATATGTGTGGCAGGTTAGAGGGAGTGAGAACAGCAATAACAGCACTGAAAATGGGTATGGCAGCAAAGGTTTTAATGGGAGCAAAGAGAATGGAGAGTAGAGGCTTAACAGCAACAGGAGAAGAGGAGGATAGGATCGAAGGCCAAAGATCATGGAAGCTGAGTCTAGCAGTTGGAAAAGTGAAAAAATCCAGAGGATGGGAAAGCAAATAAGCAGAGGAAGAGTTAACAAGGGCAAAAAATATGATAGGACTTTAGGAGGAACAGTTCACACAGACAGGAAGCTTGTGCTGGGTACAGTGTGTGCTCATGTCCCTATCACTTCCTGGAAGTGCCCTTCCTCTACTCAGTGGACTCCAGTAGAAATGTTTCAAATCATGCTGCAAGAGGGCTTAGGCAGCCCACACATTGATCTTTTTTTTTTATTATTGTTCAATCAGCAGGTTGAATGGAGAAAAAAAAAAGAAAAAGAAAAAAGGGGGATCAGATTCTCCCATCCACACACTCAAAGTGGATGGGGGAAATCACTCCTACTGAACTATTGTATTCTGACAGCGAGGAGCCTTCCCGGTTGTCAGAATTCAATACCAGTGTTGCTGGCTATAGCCACCGGCACTGATCATTTGGGGAAAAACCTGACAGGTTGTTTGTACACAACTCACTCATTTAATAGATTGACTTGTGTACAACCTCTCTGCCCATAGATGGATCAAAATTTGGCCAGTCCCTGCTGAACCGGCCAAATTTCGATCCATGTATGGCCAGCTTTAGATGCATCACAAACCACATCATTCATGAGATCAGAGACCTAGTAGGCCACAAAATCTTACACACACATAGAACATATCACTAGACTAGGAGCGCCACAAGGATGAAGGGGAGAATACACTGTAAACATTGAAATACTAATTCTGTATTACAAAGCTGAAGATATTCTCCGATAGCTGGTTTTTAAAATCAGAATTTTTGTATATTCACAATTGTATCAAACAAATGTATGTATAATGTATGACCTAGCTTAGAATCACATTATATAAGGATTCAGTCAAATAATACACAATGGCCTGATTTTTTTTTTTTTTACAGAAATCTGACAACCCATTCAGTGTTTTACCCAACACAAGTACTAAAAGTGCAAACATTACACATAAACATAGAAGCTGTTAAACATAAATGAAAATTCTTCAAGGATTCCAGGTAGCCCAAATTATGTGTGCAGCTGTAGGGTATTCACTGAAACCTCAACACATGATAGAGAAATAGCAAACCCACTTTAAAAAAAAAAAAAAAAATGAAAAAAAAAAAAAAAAAAAAAGGAAAGTGAGCCTTAAGAGCCTTCAGGTAAGCTCAAGACTTAGAGCACCAAAAAAAAAAAAAAGGGAAGGGTCAACTGACAATAGTCACTCTTTATGAACGGAGGTTAATTATAGACCTGTATATCTTTGTCTTTAATGAGATTTCAGGATGGCTTCAGCGCATGTTACTCCGGTCACATGGTTTCTGCCAATGCCAAGGAATTTGGAGTCAGGAGATTAAACAACTTTGCCTGACCTCCGTTCCTTTCCTATTGGACATTCAGTTACTTTGACGTAAACCTGTCAGCTTGGATGAAATGTCAAATCTAAAATAAAATTCCTCACTCACTAAGGGACAAGCATCAATACTGAGCACGTTAAAACCTATCTCTAGAAAAATGTGTGTATATATATATATATATATTTGGGCTATCATATCTCTGGACCGCTGGAGTGGCTGCAGGGGAGCTGACTGCTCGGGAACCCAGACTTAAATACAGCAGGTACTATAGGGGTGGGGAGGGTGTCCAGTGTTAGGGAAGTCTTAAAAGATTCATTTTTTTCCCCCCTTCAACCAGAGGGTTGAAAAAATAATAATTTAGCAGTTTCCCCCATCCACACATTTGATGTGGATTGGGGAATTCTGCTGTGCTATTGTATTCTGCTGATGGTTACCTGCTGAACCGTCCAAATGTTGATCCATGTATGGCTGGCTTAAATTCACCTTTACATTTTTCCAGGGCTGTGGAGTCGGAGGAAATTTTGGGTACCTGGAGTCGGAGTCGGCAAACAATGCTCCGACTCCGATTAAATTTAGATTGGAATTAAAAAAAAAAAGCAAGTTTAAATGTCCCAATTCACAAAAAGTTATAATTAATGACTTCTCTACTTCTCTCTATCGTTAGTGATGTGGCCAGAATAGTTACTGCAATGCCACCCACCCAAGTCAGTGTCGAAAGATTATTTTCAGCCCTAAAAATAATAAAGTCTGACTTAAGAGCCTCTATGAAAGAGGATCTGGCAGAGGCAATTCTTTTCCTTAGAACTCTACATTGAATTGATTTGCATTTGCTAAGCCTATAACTACATTTCAAGATTAATATAAACCATTTCTAGGTTTTACAGATTTTGTTTTTGGTTCATATACATAAGCTTTGTTTTTGTTCTAAAACAACCAAATAATGTGGTTTGTATTTTTGGACTGGTAAAGTTCCTGTTCCTGATGTTTATGCCTGCTGCTACTATCCAGCCACTTGATTAATTAATAAAAAAAATTAATAAAACTTTGTTGTTTTCATTGTGTTTGTCTTTTGCTTAAACTGTTCAATACAGTAGACTGTTGGCTTCCCAGCCAGTAGTCCTGTGGTAATGACATGTATGTTGCCTTTCTTTCCTTCAAGGAATGTATAAAATACATTCGCATATTAATACAGAGGAGTCGGAGGTACACAAAACTGAGGAGTCGGAACATTTATCTACAGACTCCACAGCCCTGCATTTTTCTGTAAACGTCAACAATTCCTTTAAATAATCTGTATTTGTGAAAATAAATTTTTTTTTCACCTCAAGAAATGTGCATGTTGGTTATAACAACCGGGATGCCTGAATGAGGATGCGTGTATATTCTTTGGTGGAGACATCTCTCTGAAAGCCAGCCTTCAATACACAGCTGTTAATGATTTTAACACATTTCACAAACACTGGCTGATAAAGGTCTTAGCTATGCAAAAAGTCTTCGCATGTGTTTATCACTGGTGACATCAAAGCCAGACACTTATTGTTTGATAAGCATTCAGACAGGCATCTACCCTGGTAAGATGGAACAGAACTAAAACTGGTCTACTGTTCTGTGCAGTGACTCATATGGTGATTTCAGCAGTATTGGAAAACAGACTTGGACATTTTATTGGACACAGGAGACTTGGTCCTTGACCTTTTTCTTCTTTTAAGCAGGCCACATCAGTTATGCTATAAACTCCAGCTACTATGTAGTATGAGAAGTAGCAATACATTCTATTCAACTTAGATCCAATCATGTCAATTAGGCATTTGTAACCTTTTTACAGCAAATTTACCGTTATACAAGCTGTACGCTCAATACTTTACATTGTAGCAAAGTGTCATTTCTTCAGTGTTGTCACATGAAAAGATATAATAAAATATTTACAAAAATGTGAGGGGTGTACTCACTTCTGTGAGATACTGTATGCCCCCATACCTAGTGTGCCGGACTGTCAAAATCCTCATCACCATCTGTCCTAATGGGAACCAGTATGATATTTAACAGATGTTAATGGGTTAGTTTTACTTTACATATAGACAACTAGGATCAGAATAGCTAAAATAAAATAAATAAATGTATACTTACTATATAAAAAAGGGCAAATCACTAATATACAAGATAGCTACAGCTAGGGAGACTTTATAGTTTGCAAATGAAACCTGGAACAGAGGCGTAGCTAGGATATTTTGCGCCCGCAGACGAACTATAAAATTGGCGCCCCAGCCCCCGTCCCCATTTAATCACAGCAGTGACACCTAATGATGGGGCACTATTCCTCCCACTGACACTTACCTTGCTGACCCCTGCTCCAGCCTAGGCTCCTTCCCCCTCCCATCCACAGCCAGCATACCTGGTTGCAGCAGCACCATCTGCACGGCACACTTACCGGTCAGCTATATTCTTCACTTGCTCCCTCACTCGATCTTCGTGCTGCCGCTCGGCTCCTCCACGCTCCTCCTCTCCAAGCTCAGCCTCCTCGCAGGTGATTGGCCGCCTGTGTGCCTTTCCTGAGCTACAGTTCTGGCTCCCAATCACCGGTGAGGAGGCGGAGCATGCAGAGGGCGGTACAAGCTGCCATAGGCTGTGAAGTGATCTCGAGGGTGTGGCCAGATGACGGGTGGAACGTCAGAAGACACCGGACCTGCGGACCTCTTTACTCCTCCTCCAGCAGTGACCCCTGGACTGGATCGTCGTGGAACTGGGACATGGAGCCCGGTAAGACACAGCAGCCCGCTGCCCGCCCCTGTATTAAGTTTCCCTTCCGTTGGAAGGGGGGGTTGGGGGGTGGCGGGCTGGCATGTCAATCGACACTGAAAATCAATCTCTCCAGTTTGATTTCAGGTTCAACAACGCAAAGAATCTGGTTTCCGTTTGTTAATTAAGCAATCCAGCTTAACCTCATGGTATGGTTCCCATAACCCCAGCAAAGAACCCCTAATATACTCCTTGCACTGAATAGGTGTTGGCAAGGAATTGTACAGATTGTAACGTGGACAGCTTTAGATAATATTAGAGACCTCCTTAGTAGAAAATACATTGATTGGGTAGGAAAGATTTTGCACAGCACCTATTGTTCCCTCTATAATGACCACCACAACAAGCCTTGTAGAATACAAAAGTAAATGAGTAGATTTGACTCTTGTGGTAGTTTTGGTTTCATTTCTTGAAGTCCATCTACTCCAATGCTTCCAGGCACCTCCACAAGCCAATATTCCTGTTTTATGCACAAAGGCAAAACACATTCATTGCATTTCCAGCATGCCGATTCATCTGCCATCTTATAGATCGCCACTAGAGCACAGCTCTAAATATATTCTTACTAAAAGAAACCTGTCAGGATCAGAGATGCTGACCTGCTGGTAAAGGTGTAGGCTTCATGGATGGCATTGTGGCTTTTAATACATAGTGAGTCACTACTTCAAAACAAGGATATGTCCTGATGTGCACATAATTGTACCCAGTGAGTGGCTCACCAAAAGGTAAAGTAAGGATCAGGATATGATAGTCCCTAAACTAGTGGCATCAAGTAATTACGGCCAATTCCATATGTCTATCATCACAGGTTCCTGTCCAAGGAGAAAGCAACCAGTTTCCTCAGGTCAATATACCATATTTGCCGGCGTATAAGACGACCCCCCTACTTTTCCTGCTAAAATGTAGTGTTTGGGCTATACTCGCCGTATAAGACTACCCCTCTTCCAATGCACACCAGTGGGAGGAATAGTGCCCCATCATTGATGTCAGTGGGAGGAATAGTGCCCCATCATTGGCATTAGTGGCAGGAATAGTGCCCCATCATTGGCATTAGTGGCAGGAATAGTGCTCCATCATTGTTATCAGTGGGAGGAATATTGCCCCATCATTGGTGTCAGTGGGAGGAATAGTGCCCCATCATTGGTAACAGTGGGAGGAATAGTGCCCCATCATTGGTATCAGTGGGGGGAATAGGTGCCCCATCATTGGTATCAGTGGCAGCAATGGTGCCCCATCATTGGTATCAGTGGCAGGAATAGTGCCCCATCATTGGTGTCAGTGGGAGGAATGGTGCCCCATCATTGATGTCAGTGGGAGGAACGGTGCCCCATCATTGGTGTCAGTGGGGGGGAGGAATAGTGCCCCATCGTTGGTGTCAGTGGGGGGGAGGAATAGTGCCCCATCGTTGGTGTCAGTGGGGGGGAGGAATAGTGCCCCATCGTTGGTGTCAGTGGGGGGGAGGAATAGTGCCCCATCGTTGGTGTCAGTGGGGGGGAGGAATAGTGCCCCATCGTTGGTGTCAGTGGGGGGGAGGAATAGTGCCCCATCGTTGGTGTCAGTGGGGGGGAGGAATAGTGCCCCATCGTTGGTGTCAGTGGGGGGAGGAATAGTGCCCCATCATTGGTATCAGTGACACCAATGATGGGGCACTATTCCTCCCACTGAGACTTGCTGACCCTGTTCTCGTATGGTGCTGCTGCAGCCAGCATATGTGGTTGCAGCAGCACCTCTACACAGAACACTTACCTGCTGCTCCGGCACTCAATTTTCGCGGGGCCGCTCGGCTCCACCCCCTCGCCGGTGATTGGCCGCCTGTGTGCCTTTCCTGAGCTACAGTTCTGGCGGCCAATCACCGGTGAGGAGGCGGAGCCGAGCAGCCGCACAAACATCCAGTGGCCAAACTGAAGGAGACGCCGCGCTTCCTGGACCGGATCGTCGTGGGACTGGATCCAGGTAAGAGACATCAGCCCCTGCAAACCCCTGTACTTAATGCCGCAGCCCCCCTAAACATGTGTACCGGCGTATAAGACGACCCCCGACTTTTGAGAAGATTTTCAAGGGTCAAAAAGTCGTCTTATACGCCGGCAAATACGGTAGTCAATTTTCCTTCCCTTCTCTTTTGTCAGATATAAGGGAGGACAACCTACACGACTGTGATCTCTCCCTGCCCCCATGCAACAGTACTGGGACAATCATCCGATGCCAGGCTCCCCCATACTCACAAATAGCAGGTATATTCCTACACTCCTAATAGGAGGATTGGAACAAAGGAAAGAAAGATGGGTGATCTGCTGGGTTGGAGGGGCAATAAAGCAAATTTGTGAATTTGCTCTGCATTGCTTTTAAGTACAGGTTTAATTAAACTAATGGTAAAGCACTGCTTTAACTGCACTAACACCCCCAACCTACTTACAAGCGTTTACCTCAACTGCAAAGAAACTGTCAAACACCAATCATGTCTGTGCATAGAGTCCCTATAAATTAGAATGGCAGTGCAACTGGAGATTCTCAGTTTATGGCCCTAGTCAAGCCTGTAGAGCAGAAAAGCCTAGATCATCCTTCAATGTGTTGCAATTACACCTCTAGGCCTGGCAGAGTGCGAACTCTTCAAAGGATCGAATGGCGAGTGTACTATGCATGCGGCACAGAAGTCTGACAAGCAGCATTATAAGTAATATATCTCACTGGATGGAGGACAGGTGAGCACAATACTTGTGGGGGAGGAAATGGAAGAAGACCAAGGAAAAATATAGGTGCAGCTGCACACTAAAGTCTGTAAGCATAAGGACATTTACAATCCAGATTCACATATTTGTGTTACCACATGCACATTAACATGCCTTGTGGTAAGGCAGCACATTAATTCTGAGTAGGCTGCCAACAGACCAGCCTATTTTCCACCATACCACAATGTTCAGATGATTCATTCACATTTTTATTGTTTTAGAGATCCAAGTAAAACGATGAGCTACATGAAATCAAAGCCAATTTATGTTAAAAACCCATGATTCTATGTATGTGTGCACTGAGAAACCATATCTAGTCATTCACACAAGAACACTCCCATTTCCTGTTGCACTTTTTATTTAACTGAGGTCTAAAAGAAGACTTTCCGTAGTTCTTAATGGTGTTGAAAATCCACAATACATACCACCCAAAACTCACCCAGTAGCCAGATCATGGGAATATTGCCTAGGCTCTAGGCCAGGGGTGGCAAACTGGCAGCCCTCCAGCTGTTGCGAAACTACAAGTCCCATCATGCCTCTGCCTTTGGGAGTCATGCTTGTAACTGTCAATCTTGCAATGCCTCATGGGACTTGTAGTTTGGCAACAGCAGGAGGGCTGCCAGTTTGACACCCATGCTCTAGGCTGTAAATGACACTATGGGAGTGGGAATAAACTTGGCAAGTAGAAGTACTTTTTGCCACTCAAAATGTCTATAATGTGCTGTAAGTCCAAAAAAAATGGCTGAGCAGCTTCTGTTGGGATTGGTTGCCAAGTTTAGGGTGTGAAATGTTGGAAAAAAAAATTGCCAACATGCTGCAATGCAAGAAAAAAATTCCTTTAACAATGAACTGCAGAAAAAAAAACCCCAGAAAAGGGCTAAATATTTTGTCTATCTATAATTACCCTATTCCTTGCTCCTGTAAACTTCAGGACTGTTTCCCCCCCCAAAAGCCTGTTGGTCATCATATACAACACAGGACTGGCTGTTCTGATATGTAAGGCCCCATTCATAGCTGGCATTTTGGGATTTGTCCAGAATTTCTGCTATACTGCCTGCGATCCCAAATTACACTGCAATAGTGGTAAAACATATAATTGGGTGCCATCCAATTTTAATGGCACCTAAACACTGTCAGGTTTTGCAGCAATAAATCACAAAGCAAAAGGGGCAAAACCACCCCGTGGTTAGGTGTTACTAAAAATGAATGGCATCAGAACATGTGTGATCGCAGGCAGAATCATAATGATTCTGTCTGAGATCCCAAACCTCCAGATATGAATGGGGCCTTACAATGCGGAATTGCCAGTCCTGCATTGCATGCGAGGACTTCAAAGTGCCTGCAACTGACAACGTGGCTTCTGGGGTACCCGTCCTGCAGCTTACAAGGGCAAGTAATAAAGCAGGTATAGATGGACAAAATTAACGTTTAACCCTTGCAGTGATGGGAAGCTCCTCTGCAAGTTTTTTTTTTTGGCTCTGCAGTTTAATGTTAAAGAAAAATGTTTATTTTTGTATTTTTCACCCTAAACTTGGCAATCATTCCCCACAAAAGCTGAATAGGGACTAAGTGGGGATGCAAGGGCCTGCCCACAGCCTAGAGCTTATGATACCCACTTTGTCCCAGGGGTTCAAGTTTAACATACTTGTTAACCTATATGCTCATCACTAGTAAATACCTTATACATAAAGATATACACATTGAGAGACTATTTAAAGCGGAGTTCCACTCAAAAGCGGAAGCCTCGCTTATTTGCCTCCCTCCCTCACAATATTTGGCACCTTTTGGAGGGGAGTGGGTACCCGGTTTTGACAGGTACCCACTCCCATTTGTGGTTCAGTCTGCCGCAGCGAAGTGAGCCGGAAGTTCGGCCTTCCTCTTTGCTCCCAGTCTCCTGGGAACGTTCACAGATCCTAGGAGACTGCCGGACCAATCAGGAAGCACGGCGCGACTCGCGCATGCGCAGTGGGCACCAGGCTGTGAAGCTACAAGATGTCACAGCCTGATGCCCACAGTAGAGATGCCGGTGCTGTGGAGGACAGGAGAGAAGAGAAAGCGTGAGTGAATACATCACTGGACCCTGGGACAGGTGTATTAAAATTCGGCAGCTACAGTTTTTGTAGCTGCCGACTTTTAATAAACACAAACGGCTGGAACTCCGCTTTAAGATCACTATGCATCCGTTACAGTCTGATAGCACAACCTCCTTTAGATCCAACAACAATGAAGTGCAAAGGCATGCCTGATTGGACCAAAAGTCTTTGGAAAGATTAGGTACAGTAGGTCCTCATACTACATAGTTTTCATAAACACAACACACTTTGCTTCCACAAGGAAGCCAACTATACATACTAAATGATATATATATAGATATATATATATATATATATATACACACACACACACACACACACCACAATTTCAATAAAATTAGATCACTTAATTTTCTTCTTTGTCTTGCTTGACAATATATGGGGCTCATTCACATAGCCGCTCCAGGCTGTACACCACCCAGATCAGCATTCCTCTTCAATGTGTACCAGATGTTTGCAATCAGCTGTCAGCAGGAAGCCTGTACAAATCAATGACATGCTGAGAGGGTCTGCATGGATTCACACTTTGAGTGATTACCTGTGGTTAGGGACTGATGAGCAGCTCTGGAATGCAGTTTATGTACAAGGCCGCTCATCTCTCCTTATACATGTGAACAGCCGTAGAAGGTCTCTCAGCCTGTCGTTGATTTGTACATGCTTCTCGTCTGCAGCAGATCATAAACCCTTGGCCGTACCCACTATAGGAATCTGCTGATCTGAGCTTGTGTATGGCCAGGAACAGCTGTGTAAATGAGCCTCTAGTGTGAAGATGTACAGACATTCAGATAAACAGTCAACAAAAAAAAGAAAAAAAAAAAAAAAAAAGATGCATGTAGCACAAAGTGCTTAATCATTGATATGCGACAAGGTTTGTTCTTTGATGTCTGTTTATCTGTGCATGTCTGTCATCTTCTCAATAAATATACTGATTAAGCAAAACACACAGGAAAGTGTTTAATGGAATCCTTTAAATAATTCAAGGTGGGTGAATAAGGTTCTAGAGGGCACTATTTTCGATACGAAGGCAAGGTCAAGAACACGGGGACATGACCTCAAACTAACTGAAGGAAAGTTTAAAACTAACCCTTAGAAATTTGTTCACTGAAAGAGTAGGTGATGTTGGACTAGCATTCCAGCAGAGGTAGTGAGTCAGTTAACAATACGTGGAGTCAAACATAGATCAGTATGCAGATAAAAAAAAAAAAAAAAAAAAAGGATAGATCGATTGATTAGACTTGATGGACCACTTGGTTTTTATTGTGTGGCATTACAACCTTGGGCACCCTGCAGGACAGGAGGAGCCTGCCCAGCATCCTTGTTGTGCCCTTCCCTTGTCAGCACCGGGCTCATTAGCAGAGAGAAGAGAAATGCTGGAATGCTAGTTGGTACCAACATGCAAAGGTGTATTTGCTTTGTAAGAATAAGAGCCTAGTTGCACCACATATCATGGCAAAATGCTTCGTCTCCAGTGTGCCCAGATCCCAGCACTGCATTGTGGTGGTGTGCAGGCAGTGAGTGCTGAGCAAACATATTGCGTGCAGGGTTTTTTCAGTGCAGTGCAAGGTGGTGGATTGTAGCTAGCAATAAAATGTTTGTGGCATTTCAATAAAGTTCATAAAACGAAAAAAAAAGTGCTGCTGCAATCCTGCCAGACCACACACTAAACCCCCTCCAATGTTGGGTGTCCTGTGTGGGTGTTCCTAAATGAGAATCTCCAGATTGTGCATCATTTTAAAAGGGGGCCACGACTGGAAGAAAAAAGAAAAAAAAAAAAAGGCGGAGGAGCGGAAAGGGCTAAAAAAACAAGGCGGAGGGGAAAGGACTAAAAAACAAGGCGGAGGAGCGGAAAGGGCTATAAAACAAGGAGGAGGAGCAGAAAGGGCTAAAAAACAAGGCGGAGGGGAAAGGGCTAAAAAACAAGGCGGAGGGGAAAGGGCTAAAAACGACTGGAGGAGAGGAAAGGGCTAAAAACGTCTGGAGGAGAGGAAAGGGCTAAAAACGTCTGGAGGAGAGGAAAGGGCTAAAAACGTCTGGAGGAGAGGAAAGGGCTAAAAACGTCTGGAGGAGAGGAAAGGGCTAAAAACGTCTGGAGGAGAGGAAAGGGCTAAAAACGTCTGGAGGAGAGGAAAGGGCTAAAAACGTCTGGAGGAGAGGAAAGGACTGAAAACTTCTGGAGGAGAGGAAAGGACTGAAAACTTCTGGAAGAGAGGAAAGGACTGAAAACTTCTGGAAGAGAGGAAAGGACTAAACACTTCTGGAAGAGAGGAAAGGACTAAACACTTCTGGAGGAGAGGAAAGGACTGAACACTTCTGGAGGAGAGGAAAGGACTGAAAACTTCTGGAGAGGAAAGGACTAAAAACTTCTGGAGGAGAGGAAAGGACTGAAAACTTCTGGAGGAGAGGAAAGGACTGAAAACTTCTGGAAGAGAGGAAAGGACTAAAAACTTCTGGAAGAGAGGAAAGGACTAAAAACTTCTGGAAGAGAGGAAAGGACTAAAAACTTCTGGAGAAGAGGAAAGGACTAAAAACTTCTGGAGAAGAGGAAAGGACTGAAAACTTCTGGAAGAGAGGAAAGGACTAAAAACTTCTGGAAGAGAGGAAAGGACTAAAAACTTCTGGAGAAGAGGAAAGGACTGAAAACTTCTGGAAGAGAGGAAAGGACTAAAAACTTCTGGAGAAGAGGAAAGGACTGAACACTTCTGGAGGAGAGGAAAGGACTGAACACTTCTGGAAGAGAGGAAAGGACTGAAAAATTCTGGAAGAGAGGAAAGGACTGAAAATTTCTGGAAGAGAGGAAAGGACTAAACAAAAAAAAAACACGCTGGAGGAGAGGAAAAGAGCGAAGAGTGGAGGAAAGGAGCGAAGAGTGGAGGAAAGTCTGCCATGCTGCCACACCTCTGAGCATGTCCTAATAACAGACCATGCCATTCCAATGTATGAGGAGACTTGTGCTGGAACATGTCATTCCCAGGCAGCCTGTAGGCACTGATTTGGTGATAGAGAACAAGACAAGTACTGGCCACAGGAAGCGCACAGGTATCGCCTCTATATACCGTCACGTCTACACTCGGAGAACTTCTAGTAAACAAGAACAGAACACGCGAGGCCCGCCAGCTGACACTTACCCGCTGAATGTTCTCATGCACAGCGGACTGTCCGTCCAGATTCGGCCCCAGGCAGATGAGGACGTGGTTGGGAGTGGCCACTACTTCCGGTTCTCGCTCACCAGCAGCACCAGGCACACAGAGGGGAGACACAATCCTTCCACGGCCAGAGCTCAGCCGAGACTGACTGCTCCGCCACACACACCCACTACGTAACACACGGCTCAGCCAATCACAGCGCAAAGGGGCGGGATACGAACTTGACGGCGGGCTCTTTGCTCAGACAGGAGGCGGCTGTATATGTATATGCTTTATTTATACAGTACAAAACACTGATAATATACATCAGATCGTACAGGACAGTCCGTTCAATCACAATGCACGCTCCGTGCCCTGCCGCCTTCAGCTCCCAGTACAGATCTCTATACACCCGGTTCCCCAGTACAGATCCCTCTTCGGTTCCCCAGTACAGATCCCGCTTCGGTTCTCCAGTACAGATCCCTATACAGTCGGATCTTCCACTCCATTCTGGGATGTTCGTTAAATTTTCACTACTTGAGCGGATATACAGGGAGACTTCCTGATCTCTGTGTTCTCTCTCTTCACTAAGAAGCGGGCATATGTTCCTCCTACCAGTCCTTTCGTCAGGCGCCCAGGATTGATACAGATGCTGCCTGAGATGTCCTATAGAAAAGCAGTAACATATTTAATAAATTACAGCTATAGACCCATCAGGGGAAAAAAAACAGTTCTACAATCGCCTAGGCCTATGCCAGCCATAAACGGATTACAATTGGTCTGATTCAGTAGGGACTGACCAAATATCTATCCATGTATAGCCTAACTGACTGTACACAAGTCAATCTATTAATCAACTTGTGGACAACCAGCCCGGGATTTTCCTGACCAATCTGTACCTCCAGCACTGATCATTGTATTCTGTGGAATACAACACCACAGTGGGAGTGATACCTCAACCACACTGAATGTGTGAATGGGGGATTTTTTTTCCTCGTTTTTTTTATTCAACTCACTGGTTGGAAAATAAGAGCAAAGATGAGGCTGGCCATACATGATTCTTTATTAACACCATATTTACCTCAAAGCAAACATTTAATATATTGCAGCTTCCCACTTTAATGTGATGGCTGCATTAGTTTCCTTTTTTTTTCAGGGCTCATGCACTCTGGCATCTGGGGAAAAAAAACACCCTCTGACCACCAGAACTGCTGGCAGGAAAATGCAGCATAAAAAAAACAAAACAAAAAAAAAAAACCCGCAAAAATCCATGTATTGCAAACACATTTAAGTGTGTTTATGCATGTATAGCATTTGAGAATAAATGCATATTCAGCTATTCTGGCCATTCGAATGTATTTACATGCATAGCATTTTGGTGCGTTTTTTCTGCTGAAACACTCTCCTCAAGAATGCACCTTTGGTTTTTCTTAGCCTGTGTGTATGAGCCCTTCTTTTCACCTGGTGATCCAGCCAGTAGGTCTGTTTTTCAACAGAACAATCTATCTTGCAGCTGTACCAGTTAAAGTGTTGAGACAAACCATTTACCACAGACAGGGATGCTTATAATGATCAGTTTCTATTTATGTAAAACCTTTATCTCAAAAGGGAAAAACTGTTTGCTGTAATTACTTATAAGTTTTAGCTGGAGTTTTGCTTCAATTTGTTGGTATATTTAAATCTGCTAGTCCATCTGACACTTCACTCCCTGTTCAGACTAACAATGCTGCTGTCCAAAGGAGTCTCTATTGCTCATTCATCCAGAATGAGGGCAATCTAAATCAGGAGGATGTGTTACTAGCCAGATCATCTAGTGAAAAGGGAAAAATCCTAAAAAAAAAAAAGCTAATGCAGGCACCCCATCTATTGATTGTTAAGCTGCAATATATTATGTTTTTGAGTCTAATGCCACTTTAAAGCCTTATGTACACAGCCATATGAGGTAATACAATGTAAACTGCGGACATACAGTGTGAAAATAATTTTGTAAGTTTGCCCACTTACAAAGAAATGAAGGTTCTATAATTTTTTTTATCATAGGTGTATTTTAAATGAGACAGAATATCAACCACAAATCCAGAAAGAACACGATACAAATGTTATAAATTGAGTTGCAGTTCAGTGAGTAATATAAGTACTTGATCCCCTACCATCAATAATTCTGGCTCCCACAAACTGGCTATGTGCTCATGTGGTACACAGATTAGTCCCGTCAATTTAAGAAGGTGCTCCTAATGACAACTTGTTATGTCTACAAGACACCTGTTCCCAGAATCTCTTTCTTGGTCCGCATCATGAGCAAGACCAAAGAGCTGTCAATGGACGTCAGGGACAAGATTGTAGACCTGCACAAGGCTGGAATGGGTTACAAGACCATCAGCAAGAATCTTGGTGAGAAGTAGAAAACTGTTGGAGCGATTATTTGTAAAATAGAAGAAATACAAAATAACCATCAATAGCCCTCACCTCATGAGGCGAAATCTTGCATGGAGCTCCAGACTAAGGATGATAATAAAAAAAGTGAGAATCAGCCCAGAACTACACAAGGAACTTGTGAATGATCTCAAGGCAGTTGGGCCCACAGTCGCCAAACAAACCATTGGTAACACAGTATGCCGCCATGGATTTAAATCCTGCAGCGCCTGCAAGGTCCCCCTCCTCAAGAGCGCACATGTACAGGCCCATCTGAAGTTTGCCAATTACCATCTAAATGATTGGAAAGGATTGGGAGAAAGTGCTGTGGTCAGATGAGACCAAAATTGAGCTCTTTGGCATTAACACGACTCGCCATGCTTAGAGGAAGAATAATGCTGATTATGACCCCAAGAACACCATCCCTACAGTCAAGCACAGAGATGAAAACAATATGCTTTGGGACTGTTTCTCTGCTTAAAAAGGTACAGGCCGACTTTTGCACATTGAGGAGTCAATGGCCGGGGTCATATATTGTAAAATCGTGGATGAGAGCCTTCTTCCCTCAGCCTGAAACACTGAAGATAAGTTGTGAATGGGTCTTCCACCATGACAATGACCCAAAATATACTGCCAAGGCAACAAAAGCAGTGGCTCAAGAAGAAGCCCATTAAGGTCATGGAGTGGCCTAGCCAGTCTTCAGACCTTAACCCTATAGAAAATCAATAGAGGGAGCTGAAACTTCGAGTTGCCAAGAAACTAAGTATTTTAGAGAAGATCTGTAAAGAAGAGTGGACCAAAATCCCTTCTGAGATGTGTGCAAACCTGGTAACCAACTACAAGAAACATCTTACCTCTGTGCTTGCTGACAAGTGTTTCTCCACCAAGTACAAAGTCATGATTTGCTTGGGGATCAAATACTTATTTTACTCCCTGAACTACAACTCAATTTATACCATTTGTAAAATGTGTTTTTTCTGGATTTTTGGTTGATATTCTGTCTTCATCATTTAAAATACACCTATGATAAAAATGATAGATTTTTCATTTCTTTGTAAGTGGGCAAACTGAAAATACAGTGGGGAAAATATAGATTTGATCCCCTGCAGATTTTGTATATCCCAGGAGACAGCTGTAGCATTCAGCCACCCATAGTAACGAATGAATGGATGCATGTTTACATCATGCTTATATTAATATATGCACAGGCATAAGTCCCTGGGCACACACAAGCTGAGTTCAAAAATGTAAACCCATGTGCTCGTTTACGCAAGCTTGACGTATACCTGTCCCCAGCCATTATTACAGTGCCTTGAAAAAGTATTTATACCCCTTGAAATTTTCCACATTTGTCATGTTACAACCAAAAACGTAAATGTATTTTATTGAGATTTTATCTGATAGAACAACACAAAGTGGCACATAATTGTGAATTGGAAAGAAAATGATAAATGGTTTTCAATGTTTATACAAATAAATATGTGAAAAAAGTGTGGTGTGCATTTGTATTCAGCCCCCCGAGTCAATACTTTTTAGAACCACCTTGCAATTACCTTACAAACATACTGCAGCCATATGTAAATTAAAAGTCATGTGTGTTGTTATATATATATATATATATACACACACACACATACACACATACATACACATATATACACACACACACACACTATTTTTTTTTTAATTCCTGGTTTTCCACAGCGTTAGTGATGGGGTCATGGCCTCTGGTGATTACAAAGATATCAATCCATCAGAGGACCACGGCACTAATCTCTACTCTGCATGAGCCAGCAGCAACATTCATGAAAGCTTATTTAATTGTGCGATGTCCCTTAAGTGGAACTATGACTTCCACAATGCATCGTGGTAACTATTACAGTGTAGTATTAGGCACAACGCGGACTGCATGCCTAATGCAATAGATGCAGAGCAGCAGTCCCAATGTAGATGTGGGTGAAGTCAGACCTGAACTAAAGGGAGAAACAATGGCACTGGGAAAGGCAGCTACTTCATATGTGGTTTCTGAACGAAACAGCAATGAGGATGGGGGCTTCAGGGGAGAATATTCAGAAAGGCTGCAAGAGGGTAGCCACCCTACTACAGGAACTTGCTGTCAATGTCTCCGATCATAGCTCACAGAATCAACAGGTACTTTTATTAAAAGAACATACAGTGGATATAAAAAGTTATACACCCCTGTTAAAATGTCAGGTTTCTTTGATGTAAAAAAAAAAATTAGACAGATAAATAATTTCAGAACTTTTTCCACCTTTATTGTGACCTATAAACGGTACAACTCAATTGAAGAACAAACCAGGGGCGGACTGACCATTCGAAAACTCGGGCACTGCCCGAGGGACCGGGGTCAGTAGGGGGCCCCATGAAATGCCCCTGGTACCTTTTTATAGGCTTTTTTTTAGTGTGGGCAAGGTCACAGGGGCCCCATTATCCCCTATTGCTCAGGGGCCCCATGAGTTGTCAGTCCGCCCCTGGAACAAACTGAAATCTTTTTTGGGGGGGAGCAAACATAAAAAACTAAAATAATGTGGTTGCATAAGTGTGCACACCCTCTTATAACTGGGGATGTAGCTGTGTTCAGAATTAAGCAATCACATTCAAAATCAAGTTAAATAGGTGTCAGTACACACCTGCCATCATTTAAAGTGCCTCTGATTAACCCAAAAAAAGTTCAGCTGTTCTAGTAGGTCTTTCCTGACATTTTTTTAGTCGCATCCCACAGCAAAAGCCATCGTCCGCAAAGAGCTTCCAAAGCATCAGAGGGATCTCATTGTTAAAAGGTATCAGTCAGGAGAAGGGAACAAAAGAATTTCCAAGGCATTAGATATACCGCAGAACACAGTGAAGACAGTTGTCAAATGGAGAAAATATGGCGCAAACGTGACATTACCAAGAACTGGCTGTCCCTACAAAATCGATGAAAAGACGAGAAGAAAACTGGTCTGAGAAGCAGCCAAGAGGCCTACGGCCACATTAAAAGAGCTGCAGGAATAGCTGGCAAGTACTGGCTGTGTGGTACATGTGACAACAATCTCCCGTATTCTTCATGTCTGGGCTATGGGGTAGAGTGGCAAGACAAAAGCCTTTTCTTATGAAGAAAAACATCCAAGCCCAGCTAAATTTTGCAAAAACAGATCTGAAGTCTCCCAAAAGCATGTGGGAAAATGTGTTATGGTCTGATGAAACCAAGGTTGAACTTTTTGGCCATAATTCTAAAAGATATGTTTGGCGGAAAAACAACACTGCACATCACCATATGAACACCATACCCACAGTGAAGCATAATGGTGGCAGCGTCATGCTTTGGGGCTGTTTTTCTTCAGCTGGAACTGGGGCCTTAGTCAAGGTAGAGGGAATTATGAACAGTTCCAAATACCAGTCAATATTGGCACAAAACCTTCAGGTTTCTGATGGAAAGCTGAACATGAAGAGGAACTTCATCTTTCAGCATGACAACGACCCAAAGCATACATCCAAATCAACAAAGGAATGGCTCCACCAGAAGAAGATTAAAGTTTTGGAATGGCCCAGCCATAGCACAGACCTGAATCCCATTGAAAATCTGTGGGGTGATCTGAAGAGGGCTGTGCACAGGACATGCCCTTGCAATCTGACAGATTTGGAGTGTTTTTACAAGGAAGAGTGGGCAAATATTGCCAAGTCAAGATGTGCCATGCTGATAGACTCATATCCCAAAAGACTGAGTGCTATAATTAATTCAAAAGGTGCTTCAATAAAGTATTAGTTTAAGGGTGTGCACACTTATGCAACCATATTTTAGTTTTTTATTTTTACTTCCCTTCACCTAAAAGATTTCAGTTTGTTTTCAATTGAGTTGTACAGTTTATGGATCACATTAAAAAGGTGGAAAAAGTTCTGAAATAATTTTTCTCTGTCTCATTTTTTTACATCACAGAAACCTGACATTTTACAGGGGTGTGTAGACATTTTATATCCACTGTAAGTACTACGGATGAGTATATGCTTTAGACTAGTGGCTCTCAACCACCGGGTTGCAGTCTCCCTGCCCCCTAAACTCCTATAGTGGTCCACTGTGCCCCTCACCTCTCACAGTGCCCCAGGTCCATAGAGAGCCCTCCGCCCCCTCACGGTTACCCAAGCTCACATAGTACCCCCTAGATGCTGCAGAGCCTGGACGGTTTTGGAAGAATTTACTGGGCCCTGGTCTCAAATAAGGTTGAGAACCACTGCTCTAGACTATTTAGAAAAGTGATTATACTGTACATATTACATATACTTCTTTCACATTTGTGTACGTTTTTCAAAAGAGAACTCCACCATCTATCAAAATTGAAATGGCAGATTTGATTGGATATGAATCAATTACCAAAATGGAAATCACTGCTTTTGGCAGCTTATCTATCCAGAAAAACATACAACATAAATTGGCTAAAACTGAAAAGCTGCAGCAAACCTTGATGAAAAAGCGAAGCTCCGATGGTACAATAAAGACATCTGGAGTGACTGGCATTATAGCAAAACTATACATTGCTTCAAAATCAATATTTATCTCTTCATTTGGTGGGTATAATGGGTAGTAACTAGGAAACAAAACATTTGATTAAATAAACATGGTATACTTTGATCAAAATAACATTACTATAAATTCAGAGTAAACAAACATTAAAGTCAGTGTTCCACAGTACTGGATTTGTTCCTAAACATGCAGTAAAATCTACCTATTGTACCTTATCCAGCATCTATTAATATTTGCATATGTACAATAGGATATCTAATTTCATTACCATTACTTATCTAACTAAACAGACAATTGTAATTGAACTGAACAACTGAATGAATAACAATTACCATCTGTGTCTGAGTAGTTGCATTGTTTTCTTTTGAAGTTAACCTATGGTGTCTACTTCCACAGTCTATATTCTTAATTAGAAGAATTTGTTTTGCCCTCTATTATGTTAATTACTGGAATCCAGTTCTCACCTAACACATGATCCAGTTGCAGTTGGTCTGTGAATGTCCGGCAGCCACAGACTGCAATCATAAAACAGGAGATGGGCGCAAGAGCTAATGGATTGGCAGAAACAGGCCTAAATTGTACATCAGGTGAGCTGAGGACTTATCGCAGCCAAGTATTTAGCTCAAGAGAAAGTTTAGGCCTCCTTAAAGCGGAATTCTGGCTTACACCTAACTAGCCTTAAAACTGTCCTCTACTAACACCTATGGTAACTAATTAATAAAAATGTGCAGTGTACATCCACTTATTTTCAGGCTGCTCTTGCCTGGTCACATGTTCTTCCCTGTGTCAGCCAGGGGCAGCTGCAAGGCAGAGGAGAGAGTGGTCTGACAACAGCTAATAAAAGCGTGGAGCGGTGATGTCACCCATGCGCTTAAATGACCCATCTGTTGTCGGCGCTCCCTCCTCTCCACTGCAGCCGTGCTGGCTTACACAGGGAAGCCAGATCATGTGACCAAACTGGCGTGGCCTGAAAATAGGTGAGTATATGATATTTCTTACACAGGTTAGTTAGCATAGGTGTTAGGGGGAGGGAGGGGACAGTTTTAAGGCTAGTTACTGTAGTTGTAAGCTACAATTTCCCTCTAAAGTAAACCTGTCATGAAAGAAACATGAAGGCTGCTGCTGTTTCTATGTTTAGTTTCCTTCTACAAATTCTAGTTGTTTGGCTGTTGTGCTGAACCTTTTGCTTCAAAGGTTGGGAGTATGCAGATTAGGAGTTCTGTATTTCCTGACCTGACTTGTCCTGACTCATTAATGAAGCCAGTGGACTGACATAACAACCAGGCATCTAGCATTTTCAGAAGGTAGATTGCTATGGCAGCCCCCATATTTCTCCTAAGACAGGTTTATTTTAAGCTCCTGCACGTGATCACAGGTTGCAGGAAAGAGACTCGCTCAATTCCCCCATCAACACAGACAGTGTTGACAGGGGAATCCCTGTCTATGGCTGGCTTAATGGTAGAGAGCTGACCTTGCAAGTATATGGATTGCCCTTTACATGCGATTTGGATCTGCACAGAGCCCTTTTAAGTTGTGTTTACTTCCAAAGAAAACATTCACTTATAATGCACATTGAGGAAACTTTCACTAAAACATACAAGCAGCACTGGCCAAAAATCTTCCCACCCTGCCCCCGATTGTAACACTCAGGCAAGGATCATGACTATGAGGGGTATTTCTAAGAAGTGATAAGGGGCACTTCAGATGCTAGAAGTACTTGCTATTGTACAGACGTGCTGGAAAGTCTCCTGTGATCACGCGGCTGGGAAGAGGGAAGGAAGGATTTAAGTGCAATTGTAAAATTTAAGGCTTTTTTTTTTTTTTAAACAGAACAGTGCTGTGCAAAAGCTAAAATACCGAAGTGTAGTTACATTGAATGATTGAATAATCATATTATTACATGTGTGGTCACTTGTAGGGCTCCTTCACACTTTGAGTTACATTTTTCTGCACACCACCGCACATGTATGATGTGAACAGGGCACATTTAAAAAATAAAAAAAAAAAAAAAAAACTGGTTTTCAGGTTCTCTATCAACTATTTAGGACTCTAATTCTAACTCTATTCTGGCCTCTGTGACCAAGTCCCTGATGGGCGGGGCAAAATGCATCAGAGTGTGTGGCTCGAGCGGCAGCTGAAGCCATCCCATACATCTGACTCCTTAGGTTGGTCTGAGCGGTGTCCGTCCCTACACTATCCTGGAATTAAGAAAAACAAACATAGGGCACACCGGCCTACTGCATTACCTTAAAAAATGTATTTATGAAATGATAAAAGTAGGTATTGTACTCACAAAATGACAATACAGTCAAAGGCACACCATGAAAGAACAGCTCTGTCCAAACAGCACTACGCGTCTGTCCGTAATGGGAACTCTGGACCTCCAACTGTCTGATGTGTTTCGAGGAGTTGGCTGTGAGGAAGAGGCAAGTCCTCGAAACGCGTCAGGAAGTTGGAGGTCCAGAGTTCCCATTACGGACAGACACGTAGTGCGAATTGGACAGAGCTGTTCTTTCATGATGTGCCTTTGACTATATTGTCATTTTGTGAGTACAATACCTACTTTTATCATTTAATAAAGACATTTTTTAAGGTAATGCACTAGGCTGGTGCGCCCTCTGTTTGTTTTTCACTACTGAGTATATTTGGACTTCCCCGGTCTTTTGAGTGCAGCAAGGCGTGCATACCCCAAGAAATCCATGATGTGGTCTTATCTATACAGAGTCCATCCCTAAGTACAGGAGTATCTGGGTTTGCCATTTCTTCACTATACTGGAATTATTCTGGAATGCAGCACCCTCCCTTCCTCATGCCAGCGGGGTAACCTTCTTTCACTTCCACCTTGGAACGGCTCTACAAGAATTTCTTGATGAACTATTTGGGACTCATCTGAATTGAGCAAGAAAAAGGACTCTGAAGTGAATTTTTCCCCTTTCCAATCGCTGTAGACCACCATTATTTGTTAAAGTGCAGATAGTTTTCTTCTTCTAAATATTCCATATGATCCAGTCTCAACTCAAAATTATATTACCCTATGTGCATATACAAGCATTTACCTTCTCTGATTTAGGATATGTCTGAGAATGCGACTGAACCGATCTGGAGCACCAGCTGTACCACTAGAGGTAATTAAAAATATAAACTTATTAGACGTGTATATACGATCATGTAAAAAATGCAATCAACAAGAGACGCATCTCACGTAAGTCAATTCACACTATTCTGCATATAGTATTCTATACAACCAGGACAATTCATAAAGGGCTCCACAAACACCCTTTAGAATTCTGTTGGGCACAGCACTGAAACGGTCAGTGCTTGTGCCTAATTCATATACCTATCACAGGCCACTGTACCACTCACTCCGACAGGCGCGTGGCCAAGAATCTTCCCAACTGGCAGTAGTAACAACTACCTGAATTTGCTGCACATGCCAATAATGTTACCAAACAATGGGGCAAATGCTTGCCTGAATTAGGCACAGGTAGTTCTTAAGGGTACTACCACCAGTAGAGTGCTGTTAGGAAGGATTTGAATTCCCCTGAACGTATTTAACAATGTAAACACATAATCAATATACACCAGACAATACTCATCAGATCTCTTAAATGAGATCTATCATGCAGCAAAACCATCTGAAAAACCTTTGATGAAGGTTTCAATTCCAAAATGCACAAACTCTATAGTGGTCCTATGGGAAGAAACTTCCCTCACAATGAACCCAATGGCTTTAACTTCACTGTTCTGGAAACAATTTACTTCTTTTGAATCGGGGTTCCGAGTCAGGGTTGTTAATCTGTTAGGCCCCTTTAAAGCCGAGTCATATCTTTTGTATTAAATGCAGTATCTATTGGACTGATTGTGCAATATGTGCTGGCAGTGTGTGCACAACTTTGAAATAATTCATTGCTCGTCATATCTAAGGTCACTAAAATATATGCCCACATGTAGTCTTCTCAGTGGAATTATCAACAGTGTCTTCCCACATTTAATGAATCCTGATCAACTATTTAACTAAAAATTGCAAAGGATAAGTTCACCTTTGTAAAAAAGAAATGCACATGTTTTTGCAGGTAAAAAAAAAAAAGTGCATTTATTATTTTTTTTCTTTATTACATTTCAGCCTGAAAGACATTGCACCCATGGTCATCAGAACGCAGGTACAATACCTGGATCCTGCAGACTCTCTCAGTATACGGTCTGCCTGTACATCATGTAGGTAGCCAGTTACTGAATGACAGGAAGGATCAATGAACTACCTAAAGCGCTCACCAGCGCCCTGGTAGTTCATTGAGAATAAGACATTAGCCGCAAAGGCTGATGGTAGTTGTAGTTCTTCCATTCATAGAACTCTGTAAATGAATGAAGCAGCTGGGTGGCTGGAGCCCCGAATGGCAGTTTTTTTTTTTTAAAACTAGTGACAGCTGGTGCAGGGAGAAGATCCCCAGCTTGCTGTCACAAGGAAGCAGAGGACCAGGGAGAGGCTGCAGGAGTAGGAACATGTTACGTGTTCCACCCGAAAAAATAGGTGGAACATGTAACATGTTCCCAAAGGTGAACTTATCCTTTACCTTGCAATACTTCTTATGGCAACATAACTTCAAAATGGCAGCATTCATTATCAGTTCAACAGGATCTACCTGGTAGGCAGAAGCACAACATATATATGGATACTTTCCATTTATAATCACACAGTTTCCAAGTAGTGCAGCCAACCACATCACAGAAAAGGTATCAACATACATATGTTTATTTAACCTAACAATATGAACACCTGGCATGGCATATTATACAAAGAAGAACCTTTCAGTGATATACAGATTATATCTAAATGACTTATGCAAATAAATAAGGCACAATGCTTCACCACTCAAACCTTAAAGCAGAGATAGAAAGTGACATTCTACCCTTGAATGCGGGACACATTCTAGGCATTTTTCCCCTAAGTTATATGCAAAATGGCTTTTATGCACTTATAGATTTAAATATTAATTTTTTTATCCAAATATATACATCAACATTCAACACTGATTTCAAGGAAACCTAAAAATTCCCTGCTCCGAGGAGGGTTAACTGCTTGTTTCTGTCTAGAGGACATGGAAAAGCAGATTTAATTTACTTATGATCCTCTTCTCCTGTAGGCTCCTGGATCCTCCATGCAGCTAGACCAGTCCCCCATGGCCTCTTTTCCCCCATGCTCCAGAAGAGTAAGGTCCTCTGACCAGGACCATAGCCCTGCACTGGACGTGAGAAGGCCAACAGAAAGTCCACTACCAGAACATAGAGGGGTGCTATCCACCCAGGGTGCGGAGGATCAGGTTAAGTAACAGTGCCTTTACTGTTCCCTAGACAAAATGAGCAGTTAACCCCTGCAGTGTAGGCACAACCACACTTCAAGGAAGAATAAGCATGATGTTTTTTGGAGTTGGGATTTAAGGCTCCATACACGCTAACTTATTTTTAAGCTCCTAGCAGCTAGTTATGTGCACTTTTTTTTTTTTTTTTGCCCACAGAGGCAAATAGCATTTTAACTCTCATACGACCTTCTAACCGCCAAAGCAAATAGCCACTATTCAGTGCTCCTACTCCTTGACCTCTCTGCGGCCTTCGACACAGTCGACCACCCCCTCCTCCTCAAAAAACTACACTCCCTCGGCCTCAGAGATTCTGCTCTCTCCTGGCTCTCATCCTACCTGTCACAACGCTCTTTCAGCGTTTCCTATAATGCTACCACCTCCCCCTCACTCCCCCTCTCTGTTGGGGTCCCTCAAGGCTCTGTCCTTGGGCCCCTTCTCTTCTCCATCTACACCTCCTCCCTTGGCCAACTCATACACTCTCACGGCTTCAACTACCACCTCTATGCCGACGACACACAAATGTATCTCTCAACCCCCCACCTCACCCCCTTGGCCTCCGCCCGAATCACACACCTGCTGAGCGACATATCAGACTGGATGTCGCTCCACTTCCTTAAACTGAACCTCTCCAAAACCGAGTTTCTGGTCTTCCCCCCAGCCCGGACCTCACCCCCCATTGACTTCTCCATCACATCCAACAACGCCAACATCAAACCCGCCCCGCAGGCCAGAGTACTTGGTGTCATTCTGGACTCCAACCTATCCTTCCAGCCCCAAGTCCAATCTTTAACAAACTCATGCAGACTCCACCTCCGCAACCACGCCAAAATCCGCACGTTCCTAACCCCAGAAACCACTAAACAGCTCATCCACTCCCTCATCGTATCACGACTCGACTACTGCAACTCCCTCCTCACTGGCCTGCCTCACCGCTGGCTATCCCCGCTTCAGTCGATCCTGAATACGGCTGCCAGACTCATTGACCTTTCCAACCGCTCCGTTTCCGCCACCCCCCTCTGCCAATCCCTCCACTGGCTTCCGATTGCGCAATGGATCAAATTCAAAATCCTAACATTGTCGTACAAAGCCGTCAACCATACTGCCCCGAACTACATCACTGACCTAATATCCAAGTACCGCCCAGCACGCACACTCCGCTCCTCACAAGACCTCCTTCTCTCTAGTTCCCTGGTCTCCTCCTCCCATGCCCGCCTCCAGGACTTCTCCAAGGTGTCACCCATCCTCTGGAACTCCCTGCCCCAACCCATCAGATTATCACCTACTCTCCTCTCCTTTAGGCGCACCCTGAAAACCCATCTCTTCAGGGAAGCCTACCCCACCCCCTGCTAACTTGCCGACCTCCTCCACTCTTCCTACCACTCTACCCCCCACAGCCATCTCCTCCTGTGCCACCATCCCCTCCCTCCTAGATTGTAAGCTCCAAAGAGCAGGGCCCTCAATCCCCTCATGTTTTGCATTGTATTGGTATTGTTCTGTCACATGTTCTGTCCCCCTTTGTAATGTACAGCGCTGAGTGAACTATTGGCGCTTTATAAATACTGTATAATAATAATAATACTATTTGTCCATGCACACTATTGTAGGCTAGATACATTTTTCAACCTTCAGCTTTTAAGAGTAGGGGGGGACTTTTTGGGAGCGGTTTGCCAGCAGAAAAAGAAGTTGAACGCTCAATGGTCTTAAAATGCTACTACATTATAAAAGCGTTAATAAACTGCTTACGCTCTTAAATGCTATTACCAGCCTTTTTTTATCCAAGGCTCCAGCGGTGTGTTGTCACGACATTAGGGCTCCTCCTTAACACGGTTCGGCAATAGCACATTATCAAAAGGGGTATGCCTTTTGACAATGTGCTATTGCACGAAACGTGTTAAGGAGGAGCCCTAACGACAGGACGTCACGCCACCGAAGCCGTACGGAGGTCCAGCGGCCATCTTTGATATTGGCTGATAAAGCCACATTGGTTTACGATCTGACCAGTGCAATGGAACAAATTTTTTTAAGATTTTAGTCCTTCTTCTGAACTTTATAAATTGTTTGGAGTGATTGGATATTGATCCACAATAAAATTACATTTTAAAAGTACTACACTATACAATTTTTTTTCATATATGGCTTGGCTTTGAGCCAATTGCTCTTGGAGACCCCCAGAGGAAGCAAAGCTGCACAAGAGACAGGTGTCCGGAAGTAGGATCCTTACCTTCTTGCTGGCTGATCCACTTAAAGGGGACCTCATGGATTTGGATGGTTTACTTCACATATTCTATGTGCTTCTGGTGAGTGCGCATTTTATAAATAGATGCACGGAGTCACATCACAAGGATTTATACTATCTATGAAGTTGGAATTCACTACCTGAGATTGCTGACCTTCTAGAGTCAAGCCTGCACGTTATTTCACGTTTATTAAGACTGCATATTCATATTAATTTTGGGTGCAAACAGCAACGTGTACTTTATTTTAAAGTATTTTATATGTTTTTTAGTATTGCTCATTTTTTAGCGCAGCACTAGTTCATTTATAGCAGTAAAATCTGACAAAGCCTCACCCTTCCTCACTCTTCCCAAAACTAAAGCTTAATTAGAATTCTAGCAAAAATGTGTTAAGAACAGAACTACTCAAATATACCAGCAAGTTCAGTATGATAATGGAGCTGTACCTGTTTATTTCTTCTGCACCCATATGAAAGAGCAGGTCGGTGGATGTGAATCCAATTGCTACACCATTTACAGATATTGTGCAGGGATCTGCCACAAAATGAACTCTCTAAAAGGAAAAACAGATTTGTCAATGTTCATACAGTGTGTATTCCTTATGTCTTCGACATGAAATTAAACTGAAGAGAAAAAAAACCAAACAAACAACCCCAAAAAACAACAGGAAAATTATCGATACTGATAACGTTCAATGTTCTACACTGTACTACTGTAGTTACCCAACACTACACTCTGCAGAGATGGAGCTTAACCCAGTTCTACAGTTTTGCCAAATGACACAAATGTAACATCCTTTCTTGCAGTTTGTGGTCATGCTTAGTCTAGAAAACTTTTGTTTTAATCTGTGTCAGCCACAATACACCAATGTAAAGGCAGTGAGCTAACATCAGCGACATGTCTACTAATTTCTGAAGTCAATCAAATAGCTTGTTTCACAGCACTTGCAACAGAATGAGAACATCAAATATCAGATAAGCTACTTTGATTTGCAGCACATACGCCATCCCTTCGTATTAACTAAAATTATTGCAATAACTTAAAAAAAGTGTGCATTTATGTGCAATATACATGAGGTTTATATTTCAAAGTCAGGCACACCTCCTCTAAAGCTAAAATACCAGTGAATAAATACACACAAGAACTTACTTGCTTATCTTCTTTAGTTGTTTCATAGCAGCTAAAAGGAGGCTGAGGATAGATGGGATCATGGTGGACATCTCTGATAGATGGGACAAAGACCAAATGAGATCCAGACCTGGTTAAATAGGATAATGACTGTTAACTCTGTTTTGCATAAGTATAGTATAGTTTTGTTTTTTTTGCATGTATGTATATATTATTGTATTTCCATAGTGTGATACTTTTTTTTTTGTCTAATTTGGACTTTTTTTTTTGCAAGGTAACTTACAGACGAGTCCCTTCAATGATCATTTTCAGGCATGATTTGAAGACCTCTTCAAACATCCCTGTCAGCTGCAAGGTCTAAAAAAAGAGCAGATAGTTTGGTTGTAACAAGCAGCTTTCCTCATTCAAACTCCCAAGACTTGTTTGGTATATATAAAATGTACAGACATTCCCTTACAAGTTCTGATACAAGATATCTTTTTCTATATCATTCAGTGGGAAAAATGTTATGATCAAACCTGTCCTCTGCTTTTAACATTGTATGGCAATAGTTAGCTTTACATACGCATAAACACATACTGTAAATACAATATTAATACATTGCTTTAAATTATATAGTTTCCAGAGATGTGCCTATGATGTTATGTCAATGTTTCCTAAATTTTGCCTAATTTTACGCTGTCTTCACAATTTCTGCAGTGTCTAAGTGCCACCTGTACTTAAAAAATCTACAGGAGTCCAACACTTGCACTGCAGACACTCATCCTGCATTCCCAATTATCCACCGCCGCCTCTGACATTCAGTTATGCAATCTTTACCTCAAGGCAGGAATTCTGAGCCCTACAGTGGTGGTGAGTGCCATTAGTATTACACGATTCACACACTGGCAAATCAAGATGGTAGCACGACCCACCTCAAAAACCCAAAATGATGCTCAGGTAATGACAGCGAGTGACTGAGGTATCTGTTCTTGCTCATGGAGATTTCTAGCTTGTCATAGGAGAAACAGTATCTGGTCGCTAAACTAAAAATATTGGGCAGATATCCATCTATCCAATGGCAACCTTAGATTCTGACTAGCTCCTACTTACATCTGTGCTAGTCACTCAATTCCCATTTGCCTTCTATTAACCTCAACTAGTGAATGTTATCCTCTTCCTTTCAGTTGCAATACAGAAAGCCTAAAGAACCCTCAAGTTTTTCTTTTTGGAGGCTCTGTCCCTATACAACCCAAAAACAGGAGTTATACCAACCCTCACACTCACACCAGTTAGTATAGAATGAAGGGGAACATAAAGCCCAGTTTCACATCTGTGCGATTTTTTTTTAGGAATGCAGTGCATGCCATTTATCATGATTTCCTATGGAACACGTTCACATCTATTCATTTTTTGAAAGGGTCAGGGACTTCTTTTCCCGCAGCAGTTTGTGTTTTAGTTCAATAGACTTCAATGGAACCGCATTTAAAATGCAAATGCTGCATTTTTTACGTGTTTTTGATGCGTTTTGAATCTGCCCAATAAGAATTTGGCAAAAAAACCCTAAATAAATAAATATGCAAAATGCATCAAAAACGCATGTGCAAAAAACACAAAACGCACCGCAAAAAGCACTGCAGGAACGCAACAAACTGCATGGGTGTGAAAGTAGCTGACGTGCATATGGTAATGTGCAAAGTGCAGTAACCCACAGCAACTCAAAACATTTTTACTTAAGGTTAGTACATGGGGAATGTTACATGATTCTGCATACTATATTCCAGTGCTACCCAGGTTATTATGAAGGGGACTTAAGCAGAAAAAGTATATTAGTTAATTTACCTCAATCTGCTCGTGCTTTGCATCCAAAAATGGACCAAGCTAAAAAATATATATATATATTAATACAGCATACAATTCCACATAGAAAATCATGTATATCTGGTAGGTGTACTTATTTTTCTAACTGCATGATCTAACCAGTATGCAAACATCAGGTCGGTCTCTGTTAATCACATCAACCAGATCCTTAAGAGCATCGTAAGCAATCGTATCTGAGGTGGTGAAAGGGCCACAGGCTGCGATTATCATCTGAGGTTGACACTCTGCAAGAAAAAAAAAATACATTTAAAGTAGAAAAAAAAACCACTTAGAACATCTCACAGGGAATGCATAGGAGGATAGTTTTTATTTGTTCAGCCAGCTGGCTGATCAAAAAAACTAAAAGCACCAGACGACGAATGGATTCCTCCATCAACTTGCTTTTCCTCCAGCAAAATTGGTAGAGGAATCCTCCCTGTTAAGACATTGTATTCTGACAGCAGGGACTTTCTGCTGTTACAGTACACTGTTCAGCAGCTACAGTCCAAGCAGCAACAGCCAGTCAGACAGGGATTGAAATTTGGCCGGTCCCTAATAAACCGGACGATTATTTTCGATCCATCTACGGCCAGCTTTATTGTCACATTTCGTCCTACTTTAATTTATATATATCTCCAAGCAAAGGATTGTCACTGCAATTCAGCTATTTGGTTTTTCTTTCACATTGGAAACATGATTGTATAGAATCTTTCTGGAATAGCAATCACTGTGTCAAGCAAATATGGAAGTGCAAAACTAGTAAAGCAGACAATCTTACCATTTCCAGCCGGAACACAGAGGAAACCTGAATAAAAGCATATCCACTGGATACAAACCTTTTGAATTATGTGGCATCAGTAAATCATATTTGTTGCAGATAATCATTAAGATGACACCTGTACAAGTAAGATCTTGAAGATCTATTCTCATACCAGGTGTTTGACTTGCAGGGATAAGAGAAAAAGGTCAGTCATCTCTATCTAAAAGGTGGTTGTTGCCCAGGGCTCTTTTGTTCTGCAGTGACCTTTATAACCCTCTACTATACACTGTGTGCACAATTATTAGGCAAATTAGTTTTTTGACCAAATCATCATTTTAATGCATATTGTCCAACTCCAAGCTGTATAAACTTGAATGCTTATTGGATTTAAGCATATCAGGTGATGTGTATTTGTGTAATGAGGGAGGGTGTGGCCTAAGGAGATCAACACCCTATATAAAAAGGTGTGCATAATTATTAGGCAGATTTTTTTTCCTCAGGCAAAATGGGCCAAAACGAGAGATTTGACTGACTCTGGAAAGTCAAAAATTGTACAAAGTCTCAGAGGGTTGCAGCACTCTTGCAATTGCTAATTTATATTGATATTTGGGCGTGATCACAGAACCATCAAACGTTTTGTTGGAAATAGTCAACAAGGTCGCAAGAAACATGTTGAGAGAAAAGTGCTGTCATATTCCAGAACTGCAACCTACCCAGAGTGCCCAGAAGTACAAAGTGAAGTAAAAGTCTGAAGGCAGACTTTTCAAAGGTTTTATGGACTATTAAGACGAGAGTGACTCTTGACTGACCAGATTGATGGGCCTGTGTCTGGATCAGTGACGGGCACAGAGCTCCACTTTGACTCAGACGCCAGCAAGGTGGAAGTGGGGTTCTGGCATGGGCTGGCATTATTACCAGAACCCCACCTCCACCTTGCTGGCGTCTGAGTCAAAGTGGGGCTCTGTGCCCGTTACTGATCCAGACACAGGCCCATTCATCTGGTCAGTCAAGAGTCACTCTCGTCTCATCAGTCCATAAAACCTTTTAAAAGTCTGCCTTCAGACTTTTACTTCACTTTGTACTTCTGGGCACTCAGATATTTCAGATATTTCTTGGCCCAGCCTTGACGTTTTAAATTATGTGTCTTGTTCAGGGGTGGTCGGGTTTTAGCCTGCCTTAACTTGGCCATGTCTTTAAGCATTGAACACCTTGTACTTCTGGGCACTCAAGGTAGGTTGCAGTTCTGGAATAGGACAGCACTGGAGAATAATGGGTACCCGTTAGCTTCAAGTTTGATTCTTCTCAAATCTTTGGCAATTAATGTGCATCTTTTTTTCTCTTAACACATTTCTTGTGACCCTGTTGACTATTTGCAACAAAATGTTTGATGGTTCTGTGATCAAGTCCAAATATTGTAGCAATTTTAAGAGTGCTGCATCCCTCTGAAAGGTTTTTATACCATTTATGACTTTTCAGAGTCAGTTAATTCTCTTTTTTAGCCCATTTTGCCTGAGGAAAATAAGCTGCCTAATAATTATGCACACCTTGATATAGGATGTTGATCTCCTTAGGCCACACCCTCCCTCATTAAACAAATACACTAAGCATTCACGTTTATACAGCTTAGAGTAGGAAAATATGCGCAAAAATAATTTGGTCAAAAAATGCACTTGACTAATAATTGTGCACACAATGTACATTTCTGCTAATGTTATAGCGAAAACATCCATGGCCAGACATTCTGTACCTGAGTGAATGTGCTGGTTATCTAACACCGTGTTTCTCAACCTTTTTTCAGTCAAGGCACCCTTTAAAATTATGGATAATCTTAAGGCACCCTTTAAGATTCTGCACAATCTCAAGACACCCCAATCTAAAATGTAAAAACCTATTCACACATCCAGTACACCCAATGTTAGAGGCGATTTATTCTTCCAAAGCAAATACACCTTTGCATACTGCTACTGACTAATATTCCATTATGTGTCTCTCATTTTCTCTCCCTTACTCTGCTAATGTGACCCCAGTGCTGATGGAGAGGGGCAGGGGAAGGCCAAATAAGGATGATGTGCATGCACCCGACGTCCACCTTATCAAGTGATGTCACTGGTTGTTGTTAGGATGATGGCAGCTAGGAGGTTATAAAAGTGCACAATAAAAACTTGTGGCTCTGTACTAAAAGGCAGGATTGATCCACCTGCTGGCTTGTATACAATTGTTGGGCATTTTGCCAAGGCATCCCTGAAAAAAGCCTGAAGGCACCCTGGTTGAGAAAGGCTAATCTAACAGAATGTTAATATGAAATCAGAAAAGAAGGGAACCTTTACTTTTTCAGCCCACAATAAAAAAATAAATGAATTAAATCACACACTGTACATGCATTTTATAATTATTTTATTTTAATCTATTGCACAATTCTGTATATACAACCTTTTCTAAGCCTAATGTCATGAGAAGAGGGTTTAACCCTCAAATTTTTCTTCAGGCTGGCCTGCATGTACAGCATGAGTTGCAGGGCACATAATGGGACTTTATGATCACAGAATATCCAAAACCCTTCTCCTACATTTAGCGGCACCCTACCTGTACAATAAAGGCTGACAAACCAGAAACATTTTAAAGTGTAGAAGAGATTAGAAAGATAATGCAAAGATTTTTTTTTTTAATTGGGGCAAAATGGACAGAAATGGGGAGGAGTTGAGTATTGCAGTAATTAATTTTTATGCCACCATGATTTAAGTTGATCTCAGAACTAGGGGCGGACTGACAACTCATGGGGCCCCCGGGCAATAGGGGATCATGGGGCCCCTGTGTCCTTGCCCACACTCAAAAAAGCCTATAAAAAAAAAAAGGTACCAGGGGCATCTCATGGGGCCCTCTACTGACCCCGGGCCCTCGGGCAGTGCCCGAGTTTCCAAATGGTCAGTCCGCCCCTGCTCAGAACAGATATTACATTTACCTTTACATTAAAATTACCTTTACAAACAAGTTTGATAAAAATCTGTGTTTGTTAGAATCTTCCCCTCGAACAGTGGATGCCCATACCTTCCAGGGGGAATTGAACACCATGTTTCTAAACAGGAATTTTCACTAACTTTAATTAACAGAGAGGGGAAGGATGTTATCATAGGGGCAATAGCAACAATTGGGACTGGTTTTCTATCCTACCCAGTTTCTCACAAAAGCAGTCAGCTGACATGTCATGTAGAGAAATCATAGATAAGATACTGCTGCAGCCATTTACTGTTTTATCAATTCCATGGCTAGCTTTAGTCACTTCCTGCTTTCATTATTCATTATCTGTATCTTGGTTATGTTATGTCTTAAATAGTTTCATTTTACTCCTGTTTTTCTGTGTAGCTGTATTAGTTGATGATTTTATCAGAACACATTATACCAAGTTTTTATCAACACCATTGTTATTATCAAACAAAGCTTATAAAAGAAACAGTGGAGCTGTCATTTGCAGCTTATTTTTTTTGTTGCAACCCTAATCTAATTATTCTGGCTGATTTACAAGAGTTTGCCTTCTGGCACACATAAATTACGCTTCACATTTGTTTACAGACATATGGCATTTCTAATAGCTGCTGTAATTAGGCACATCCACTGTCATCTAGAGACCACTGAGTGCCTTTCCAGCTTTTTTATATGACAGATTACTATGATTTGGTGAACTCCTGATACACATTAATGGAATCTTTGCCTACAAAAGCTGGTCTGTCTTCATCCCAAAGGATCACCAGGAAGAAAACGTTTCAGCTCTTCGCAGTAGATTGTGCTACTTCAAAGTAGAATTCCACATAATCTATTAAATGCGATTTGTGAACTGCCGCATTTAACAAAAATTTCAGTTTACAGAATATTTAAATACACTGCTCAAAAAAATGAAAGGAACACTTTTTAATCAGAGTATAGCATCAAGTCAATTAAACTTTTGGGATATTCTTTTGGTGGTATTTAATCACCGAGTTTTTTTTATATTTTGCTAAATAAAACAAAAACACCTGAAACTTTTTGGGGAAATAAATAACATTTCTTAATAAATTTACATCAAAATGTATTCTGCTACATTTCTTTTCTGAAAATACCCCAAATTAGTACATATTATGTAGGAAGTCCACAAACCATGGTATATATATCTGACAAATTGGTCAATGTACTGACGGCTAAACTCATTTCTTGAGGCCCGAAAATGCCAGCATAGTACAAATACCCCTCAAATTACCCATTTTTTGAAAACAGAGAGTCCAAGGTATTTAGTAAGGGGCATGGTGAGTTTTTTGGAGGTTGTAATTTGTTACAATTTTTTGTAAAATGTAGAAATTAAAAACCAAAACAAAAAAAAAACCTTTTTTTTTTTTTTTTGAACATATTGTCACCAGTTTAGTGCAGCGTGATTACATAACTGGCGTGGTGGTGATCATGGATACTGACTGGTGACCGTATGTAAAAAAAAAATTTAAATAATAGTTTACTTTTTTTTCACATTTTTCTATTTTATTACATTTTTTTTTCCACACACTGTGATCAAAGCAATACAAGGTTACCAAAGTAACATTGAGCTACTCTTTTTTTTTTTTTTTACACATTATGATTGCTAATACCAATGTTTTTCTTTGATATTTGCAATCATTGTTACTGAATGAAACAGATTCAGTCTTTTGTTGTGATTAGCTGAGATTGGGCAAAGCTCATCACATGCTACAGATAAGCTGTGATTGGCCCTGTCTGTGCCATGTGACTGCTTTCATCACTCAAAGTTAACAACACAATTGTATACAATGAATGGCATGACAGGAAGCCATCCATTGTATACAATCGACATGCGATCTGCTGTGATTGGTCACAGCGGTCACATGACACTGGCAACGGGCCGCCGTAGTGATATGTCATCGGCTGTGACCAGTGGACAAAGCCGGTGACAGATTGCGCCGCTGGCAGCCCCGTGAACGGCTGCTTTTTACAGGACGTCATATGATGCCTAGTCACAGCAGTGAGTGTCCCGCCCAGCCGTCAATCTGCTATAGGTCGGATGGGAAGGTGTTAAAAAAATATATAATGTTTAGGAGGGATAAGTAATTTTCTAGAAAAAAAAAAAAAGTGCTGATTTTTACATATAGGGGAGAATGTCAGAATTGGCCTGGGTTGTAAATCCCCCCTAGAGTAATCAGAATCCTAAATGCCTGCCCAGGGTCCAGCACTGATGCCAATATGTGACGCACTAAACTCCCTTCCTGGCCAGCTCTCCTCCAGTGCTATTTGTGGAGGATAGGCAAGTCACTTGTGTGTGCTGCAGCACCTGTGCAAAAATTTCACTGTCCATTTCTTCGTCACCCAGGATGACACCTGTGACTTGAAATGGAATGGAAGAAAATCTGCCAGAAGTATACAGTATATGGAGAAGATTCAAGTTTGCCTAAGTGGTACTTTTTTGTTTTTTACTCGTAATCATACTTTAAAGTGGAACCATGCTCTTATATTTATGTTTAAAGGTAAATGTTGGTGAAAGGGCTGAGGTGGTAAGAAAATTATTTTGGGCATTTTAAAAAGGAGCAAAGATGTGGAAGATAGCCCTCTCTCACTGAGAGTTAAGCATTAAGACACCTGCCCATGCTAAGGCATGTATAATGTACACCTGTAAATACAGCATCTAATAGGAATATACAGTGCCTTGAAAAAGTACTCATACCCCTTGATAATTTCCATATTGTCACGTAACAACCAAAAATGTAAACGTATTTTATTGGGATTTTATGGGATAGACCAACACAAAGTGGCACATACTTGTGAAGTGGAAGGAAAATGATAAATGTTTTTTTTGGTTTCAATGTTTAGAAATAAATGTGAAAAGTGTGGCGTGCATTTGTATTCAGCCCCCCTGAGTCAATCAACTGACCAAATGTCTGCTCCCTCTTTTATATGCTCACTACTAGTTAAACCAAAGGTCACATGGGCCGTCCTGGACACTCCCCTGTGCAGGTGGAGGAGTCACAGGGGCAATCGACATAGTGTAAGTAAACACGAAAGGTCTATAAAAAATACATACACATATATATATATATATATATATATATATATATACACACACACACACACACACATATATACACGCACAAATAAAACCATTGAAACTAGTGACAATCATAAAATCATATGAACCATAAGAAGTGTGCACAGTGGAAAATAAATAAATGGAAAATTACACATATATAAAAAATAATAAAAATCCTTCCCTGGTGATGCACTGCACTGCTCGCCTTTAAATAAATGGATGGATGGATGAGCAACGCTACGAAGCTGCCTAGTGCTCTGCTTGCCATAGACAACCATGGGACATGGATTTAATATAGAGAGTAGATCTGAAACCCAGCAGAGACACTTATTAATTCATAGAGATGCAGCCTACAGGGTGTGTGCTTATCATTCTAGTATAGTCATATGATGAGACGTAGGCATGTGTGGTAATACGTGATGAACTACTAGTGCTTAGTAGTGATTTAAGTGTCCTCATAACATAATGCAATAGTCCCAATAAACCGTGCAAAACGTGGTTGACTCCGTGCTGAAAAGTGTCTAATATTATGCACTCACCAGAAAGCGCATAATATGCGCATTTGAGTTGTCAGACCACTCCTGGTCCTAGAAAGTTGAACCTATGTGGATCATCTGGCAAGCTGTCACTCTGATGAGAATAAACTTTTCCTTGGCCAGCAGGGGGATTCCCGACATCCAGAGACCCTTAATAGCATTGATCCAGGTTCCTCACCCAGGGCACTCATATGAAGTATCCACCTTAAGAGAGGGGGGGGGGGGGGGGCTTGACCAAAAAGCCCACCCCAAAAAACACTGATAGTGTAGTACGTTTCAAAAAAATCCTTTATTGCAGAGTAAAAAGACAGGTCACTCACAGGGTTTCCCAGAGTCAAAGATGGCCGCCGGCCTCCACGAGGTACGGACCGGCGTGACGTCACCGGCTAGGCTCCACCCTGACGCGTTTCGTGCGGACGAGCACGTTATCAAAGGGAGCGAGCACTAGCCGGACAACCTTATATATACTGTTTCCCGCGCATGCGCGGTGAAACGAAAAAGCCGGTGACGCCATTTTGGCCCGCTCGCGCATGCGCGAAGCATACGATAGCGGCCATTTTCTTGGTTATCGCGGCTCAGGGTAGGCGATCATTATGCATTTATGTGAATCCATCTCACCTGCACTCCTATATCAAAGACAAGTATACAGGAGACGGAAAACCATCCATATTACAATGTATACTGGCCATAAGGAGTGTTATATATATTATTAAACTGTCCCTGACTCCCTTATAATGGAGTTTAATACAGGTGCAGTCAAATTTGCTGAATGAAGGCTAATTACATAGCACTTATTGCACTTCCCTATAAATATATTTAAATATAGCCAGACATCAATGAAATTAAAAAAAATAATTCATAAATACTAGAAACCATGCCTAAAAACAACCCCCTGAGCCAGGATAATTTACACTTCACATAATATAAAAACCTTACATTATCGGCTGTGCCACAATAATAATCCTAAATGCTTGAAATTTGTTGCGATAGACATTGTGAAACCACACTGGAGGGGCACTTATAAAAAGAGATCGGTTTCCAAATTGGAAACAAAGTGGATTTATGAGTTACAGTCTTTTTTCCCTCAAGGCTTGAATGTAGACCTTGACATTAATTGTTTTATTGATACAAGTTGATATGTTAATTATTTTTTAATTTTTATTTACCTAAATACATATACGTATATGTTTATATATTTTACACATATGGCTTATATAAGGTTTTTATATTATGTGAAGTGTAAATTATCCTGGCTCAGGGGGTTGTTTTTAGGCATGGTTTCTAGTATTTATGAATTATTTTTTTTAATTTCATTGATGTCTGGCTATATTTAAATATATTTATAGGGAAGTGCAATAAGTGCTATGTAATTAGCCTTCATTCAGCAAATTTGACTGCACCTGTATTAAACTCCATTATAAGGGAGTCAGGGACAGTTTAATAATATATATAACACTCCTTATGGCCAGTATACATTGTAATATGGATGGTTTTCCGTCTCCTGTATACTTGTCTTTGATATAGGAGTGCAGGTGAGATGGATTCACATAAATGCATAATGATCACCTACCCTGAGCCGCGATAACCAAGAAAATGGCCGCTATCGTATGCTTCGCGCATGCGCGAGCGGGCCAAAATGGCGTCACCGGCTTTTTCGTTTCACCGCGCATGCGCGGGAAACAGTATATATAAGGTTGTCCGGCTAGTGCTCGCTCCCTTTGATAACGTGCTCGTCCGCACGAAACGCGTCAGGATGGAGCCTAGCCGGTGACGTCACGCCGTTCCGTACCTCGTGGAGGCCGGCGGCCATCTTTGACTCTGGGAAACCCTGTGAGTGACCTGTCTTTTTACTCTGCAATAAAGGATTTTTTTGAAACGTACTACACTATCAGTGTTTTTTGGGGTGGGCTTTTTGGTCAAGCCCCCCCCCCCTCTCTTAAGGTGGATACTTCATATGAGTGCCCTGGGTGAGGAACCTGGATCAATGCTATTAAGGGTCTCTGGATGTCGGGAATCCCCCTGCTGGCCAAGGAAAAGTTTATTCTCATCAGAGTGACAGCTTGCCAGATGATCCACATAGGTTCAACTTTCTAGGACCAGGAGTGGTCTGACAACTCAAATGCGCATATTATGCGCTTTCTGGTGAGTGCATAATATTAGACACTTTTCAGCACGGAGTCAACCACGTTTTGCACGGTTTATTGGGACTATTGCATTATGTTATGAGGACACTTAAATCACTACTAAGCACTAGTAGTTCATCACGTATTACCTTATATGTTACTTTATATTAACCAATTGTAGTGCAGGAGCATTTGTGTTTGCTGGTCCCGAGTCAATCGTTTGTAGAATCACCCTCCGCTGCAATTACAGCTGCAAGTCTTTTCGGTATGTCTCTACCAGCCTTGCGCATCTAGAGAGTGACATTTTTGCTTAATTTTTGCAGAATAGCTCAAGCTCTGTCAGATTGGATGGAGAGCATCTATGAACAGCAAGTTTCAGGTTTTGCCACAGATTCTCAATTGGCTTTAGGTCTGGACTGTGACTGGGCCATTCAGCACATGAATGTACTTTGATCTAAACCTTTCCATTGTAGCTCTGGCTGTATGTTTTGGGTTGCTGTCCTGCTGGAAGGTGAACCTCACGGTGGGGATGGTGAGTTCAGGGTGATGTGCAGTGTTAGTTTTCCGCCACACATAGCGGTTTGCTTTTAGGCCAAAAAGATCAATTTTGGTATCATCTGACCAGAGCACTTTCTTCCACATGTTTTGCTTTGTCTCCCACATGGCTGTTCGCACACTGCAAACAGGACTGCTTATGAATTTCTTTTAGCAATGGCTTTCTTCTTGCCATAAAGGCCAAATTTGTGGAGTGCACAATTAATAATTGTCCTGTGGACAGATTCTCCCACCAGAGATGTGGATCTCTGCAGCTCCTGCAGAGTCACCATTGGCCTCTTGACTGCTCTCCTTGCCCAGCCTGTCAGTTTAGGTGGATGGCCATGTCTTGGTACGTTAGCAGTTGTGCCATACTCTTTCCATTTTTGGATGATGGATTGAATAGTGATTTTTATTTATAACCTAACTCTGCTTTAAAAACTCTACAACTTTATTTCTGACCTGTCTGTTGTGTTCCTTGGCCTTCATGGTGCAGTTTGTTCACTAATGTTCTCTAACAAACCTCTACAGGCATTACAGAACAGCTGTATTTATACTGAGATTAAATTACACACAGGATTTACTACTTAGGTGACTTCTGAAGGCAATTGGTTCCATTAGATTTTAGTTAGGGGTATCAGAGTAAAGGGAGCTGAATACAAATGCAAGCCACACTTTTCACATATTTGTAAAAAAAAAATTTAAAAATAATTTATGATTTATCATTTTCCTTCCACTTCACAATTATGTGCCACTTTGTGTTGGTCTATCACATAAATTCCCAATAAAATACATTTATAGTTTTGGTTGTAACATGACAAAATGTGGAACATTTCAAGGGGTATGAATACTTTTTCAATGCACTGTACATAGTTATTTGTTATCTTTAATGTTTTAGTTTCAGGATAATTCTTATGTCTTTTGTGTTTCCGGAGACAATTCTGCCATCTATGAACTTGTAAAGCCCAAATATTTGTCTGCTCTCAGATTACTCATTTCAGGCAAAGGCTAGTCACAGAAATTCAATCAGACCTGGCACCTATTGTTATTCAATGATTCAAATTCTGTTATGTGTTCTCAGGTTGAATTCCCTGAGGATGTCGCACCTGTCTTGATTTGAATTCCTTTTTTGTGTATATCATTGTCCCACACCCTACAATGAATGCTGGCAGATTGAGACTATAGTTTTAGAACTTCACCTGCTCAAAATAACCAACCATTCTAAGAAAGGTTCTAACACACTTTTTATAAATAGATACGATAACAGAAAATACAATTTTCTATGAGGAGTAAGGTCTCGTACACACGATGAGAATATTGGATGAACGATCGTCCGCTTTTTTTTTGTTTTTGCACGCTAGTCTCATATCGAAAGTGAATAATTTGCTAAAGTTACGAAAATTCTTGTACAACAAAGAAAATTCGGAAGAGATGTAATGTATTTGTATTGTATTTTCGGATGAAAACTGTGCTGATTAAACTAAAATCATATGATCTGGTATCGTGCGAGAAAAAAAAATTTGTGCTTGTCCCTTTAAATAATTTTGGACAAAAGCTGGGAACTAAATGATCAGATAATCGTACAACCGCTTCGAAAGTGGTATTTTTCTGATCGTGTGTACTAGGCATTAAGCACATGTGTAACTAGTCTGTGCGCTATACATAATTTATTTTTTATTAATGGCATTCACATACATCTAAGAACTAATAGTCCAATTGTGTTTAGTCTATTGCAAACACACATACACACTCTGCAGAGGCTGCAGGAAATCAGCAGTACCAAGATGAAACAAAGGCAAAAAAAAGTGAATACAGTACTTTTTTTTTTTTTTTTTGTTTAAACAAAGGCAATTGCCTATGACACAGTCATTTAGCAAACTGAACATAATTCAGTTATGGTTTACATCTACTTAAAGCATAACAGTGGCAGCTAACAGTAATTACAAAGTATCTTTTCTACTAGACCGTGCAACCTGACAAAATCGGGATTCATCAAGTCCTAGAATAAATAGTTTGACTGCGATAGGACCTAAGAAACCTGACCATCATAAAAACAACCCTATTGAAGTTTAGCAACACGGATCTTAAGGCCAGCCATACACTGTTCAAATCTCAGCCAGTTCAGCAGGAACCAGCTGAGATTCAAACCATGTATGGGCAGACAATGTACAAAGTTGATTGATGAACTTGGGTACAACCTCCCCTGCCAGATTTTACATGCAATTATCATTAGCAGCTAGTATAGCCCCTAGAAATAATCACGGTCTTCCCTCGACAATGGCTTGGCGGGAATTCCCCTGTCAAAACTGACCATGTTGATAGGGGAATAAAATGAATTTCGCCCTTTTATGGGCTGCTTAAAGCTTAGTACACACAATTAGAAAATTGTACGAAAAATACGACTTTGCGAAGAGGTTGTACAATAATCTGATCGTTCGTACACAGCTTTCATCCAAAATGATTTGAAGGGACAAGCACAAAAAATTTTCTCTTACAATACCAGATCGTCCAATTTATGTTTAAACCAGCAGTTTTTGTCCGAAAATACAATAAAAATACATTACATCACTTCCGAATTTTCTTTCTGTTGTACAAGAATTTTCGTAACTTCAGCAACCTCTTCACTTTCGATATGGGACTAGCATGCAAAAAATAAATAAAGAGACGATCATTCGTCCAATATTCTCATTGTGTGTATGGGGTTTAAGGCTCACTCATTGAAAGAGCTGCTCTGTTTTTTAGGCAGAGATGATACTGAAACGGGTTGCATGACTGGTGAAATTTAGTGGGTGTATGGGGCCCCTATAACTCTGTCATTAAAGCTCAAGAGAACAGATAACAGATGAAGCAGAGCAGATCCTTAGTACAGAGAGAGAAACTACCACAAAAATGTGAATATTATCATGCGGCCATGGCAACCAGGCCACAAGAGGAAACTTGTAACAAGACAAAAAGGTTGGTAGCATATAACGAACGCTATATGATGCAGTGTATGAAAAAATATGTTTTTTTTTCTCAGCTTCACTAAATCATTCTTTAAAAAAATAAAGCCTATGCCATGCAATATAATTATGTGTATAAACATCCTAAATCAGAAAAGAACTTTGGATGTAGAATATTCTTCACATGTTGTATTCATTCTTGCTCTGAAATCATGTTGTACTACTTTGCTCTTGTAACCATCACTCTTGCTACATTTAACCCATCCACATTATGTGCTGTACGGCCAACACAGTTAATGTCAATCTCACAAGTAATGAAGAAGGCTAGCCTCTTTATTGAGCTGCCTTTGATGCCCTTATCAGACTAAATCAGTTATTTGAAAACCCAGGCTACAAAAATGATGGGGGTATGTTTATCAAACAGTTACAGTATGCAACATTGATTTTAAAAAGGGAACCTTCACCCAACCTACTTTTCATCATTCTATGCCTTCTCCAAAACCACAACCTCCCCCCCCCCAACAATTCTACATTTATTTTTCTTTTTAACATTTAACCCACCTTGCATTTCCAGGAATCTCACCCAGGCAAGGAGGTCTTGGGGTACTATACAGCACACGTGCCAGTGTGTGTCATCAGGAAAGCTGGTTGTCTTTTCCTGGATTGTATAGCTAGTTCCCTTAAAGTGGTTGTAAACCCTCTCATATACCTAGTGAAGTGAATAGCCTCAGGTGATACTCAGAGATGAAACAAATCCTCCTACATAAGTTGTACTTGTTTATCTAATCTTTTCTTTTCTACATCCCTTCAAAAGTGCTAGATTTAGATAAAATCCCTCAGAATCGGTCAGTAACACAGAGGAGGGGGTAGGGGAGTTGCAGTGAGAGCTCTTGTACAGTGTGTGAGAGCTGAATAGAAGAAAGACACACACCCCTTCACACAGCACAGGAATGCAGGAACAATGCCAAGCTGTGTTGTGAGTAGATAAGCTGTGTGCTGAGCTCCCCTCCCCTGTCATCATTTTATCTCTAGTGTCAGGACAACTTGTCAACAGTGACACATGCTGATAACAGAGTGACAAAGCAACAGAGGAAAATGACACTCAGAGCTTTGGAGAGACAAGCAAACACTATGTATGTGCAGCTTTGTTCAGATTCCATGACTGAGGTTTACAACCACTTTAATTATGAAAAAACAAAATTGGAAGGTGGGGTGAGAGAGTTCTGTGAAGTTCCTCTATAACAAGCCAAACTTTTGAATTTTTATTAAAGGTATTTTTCACTTTGCAGTTCCCTTTCCTGGAATTTTAGCAGGCACTGAAGTGAAATCTTGATGGCTCAAAACAAAACAACACCCCTGCAGTAACAAGTAGTAAAGGGCAGCCATTTAGGTTGGGTAAAGTTTTATTTTTCGCTCTTTGATTTGAAAATTGTTTTCTCTAAATTTAACTATACTTGAGTCTCTCCCAATGTATTTTCTTTCCACTTTGCTTCAACAGACTTCACCGAAAAATCACTTTGATGGCTAATACTTTCATCTTTGATAAATTACCTTTTTAAAACAACAGGTTCAAAGATGGCTTTTATATTCCAGTATAATAAGCTGAGCACATGATTAATTCCCTTTGAAAGGAAATACCCAATATTATATAGATCTGAGAACTATTATAAAAGACCCCATGTGTTAAAGAATACCAACATGTTTTCCCAAAAAATTAAAAAACTTTGATTGATTGATTTTTCCATTAAATATCTGTTAGAATATGAATACTGCCACAAACATTTAAAATAGCTTGAAATTCGGTCTGTTCACTTATTCCAAACCTTCATAAAGATACAGATATTTAGCATCTTATGGGAATCCAGATATTCAACAGCAAAGAATATAGATTTATGTAGAGGTCCAAAGCCTCACTCAAAAAACTGGGACCTCTGGATCAAAGATCACAGGAGTGTATCACTTGCATAATACTTTTAACCACTTGCCCTCCAGAGGATTTACCCCCCTTCCTGACCAGGCCATTTTTTGCGATATGGCGTTGTGTTATTTTAAGTGACAATGCGCAGTCATGCAACTTTGCACCCAAATGAAATGTATGTCCTTTTTTCCTCACAAGTGAAGCTTTCTTTCGGTGGTATTTGATCGCCAATGCAGTTTTTATTTTTTGGGTTATAAACAAAAAATGACCAGCAATTTCGAAAAAAAAAAAAAAATATATATACTGTATATAAATTTGATTTTTAAAATTTTTTTTACTGGATATGTTTTATAGCAAAAAGTCATATATATATATATATATATATATATATATATATATATATATATATATATATATATTTGACTTTTTGCTATAAAACATATCCAGTAAAAAAAATTTTAAAAATCAAATTTAGTCATAAATTTAGGCCAAAATGTATTCTGCTACATGTCTACTAAAACAAAATTCCAATACATGTAAATAAATTGGTTTATGTGAATGTTATAACGTCTATAAACATTTTGTAAAGCGCTGCACAAACTGTTGGCGCCATATTAATCCTGTATAGTAATAATACAAATAGCAGTATATATACTGAATTTTTTTTTGTTTTAATTCTTGAAAACAACCAAAATTAAAGTATAAAAAAAAAAAAAAAAAAACGCATCTGTTTCTTGTGACCTTAGTTTGTTTGGAGCAAGCTGATCCTGTAATGGCTATTTTGGGCCTAACGTTATTGTGAGATTCTGATAGGGGCCCAAGCCTCAGTTCCTGCAACTAATCTTTCATCACCTCAACACCCCCCCCCCTTTTAATGCTTTCCTGTAGGGGTTTATAACAGTATGGCCACCTGGCTGAATAAGCCCTGAAGTCATCATTTCTAACACCTCCTAGGAAGTATTGTCATAGATCTTACTGTGGGTACTGGCTTCAAAGGAGGTATGCTTCCCTTGACATTGGCCTATCCTAAATTCCATCTGATGAGCTACAGTTGGCCAATATCTTTCACAAATCGCAGAGCCCCCCTTTGAACATCAATGGCAAAATACAGGAACCTATTGAAGGGTGTGACCACCTGGAATGGAGGGGGAGGGGGTATAAAAGTATGCCATTGCTCAGTTTCTGTCCCTTTTCTCTTTGGAAGCCAAGCCATCAGGATGTCTGCGTAATGTATTATTCTATGTTTCTTTTCTGTAACTTTCTTTCCTGTAGTCATCTCTTTGTATTAGTAACATTCTGTATTTGCACTGTAATATTACAAGTTTTAAAATTTTACCGGCTACATTATATTTTGTAAAATTTGATTAATAGCAAGCCTCTTTTCTGTATAAATAAATTAGATCTTTATTTTTTGCACAGTTATCATTTGGTATTAATTTTATTGGTATGAGCCACATCAGGATTGGCTAAATTCATGTATAGACAAAAGGTTTTAATCACTTATTACATTTATAATCTTAGATAGAATCAAGTGAATAAGTGCGGTATCAAAACCGCCAAAACAATCCAAATGTTTAAAATACACTATATTGCCAAATGTATTGGGACACCCCTCAAATCATTGGATTCAGGTGTTTCAATCACCTCCATGGCCACAGGTGTATAAAATCAAGCACCTAGGCATACAGACTGCTTCTACAAACATTTGTGAAAAATGGGTTACCCTCAAGAGCTCAGTGAATTCAAGTGTGGTACCGTGATAGGTTGCCACCTGTGCAAAAAGTCCATCCATGAAATTTCCTTGCTGCTAGATATTCTAGATCCAACTGTTAAGTCACGTAAAATGACTGAGCGGAGTCAGTGCATGCTGCCGCGTCTGGGTTTGGGGGTTGCAAGGGGAACAGTACTTGACTGACTGCATTTTGTCAAGTATAAGTTTGGTGAAGGGGGGATTATGGTGCGGGGTTGTTTTTCAGAAGTAAAATCCTATGGAGGGCAAGTGGTTAAAGAACTGGCGGCTGCTTGAATGGCTGAGCCACCAATGACGTCACTGAGTGTGAACAGGAGTTTCAGCCACAGCACACAGCTCTGAAGGAACGGCACGGGTATGCCGTTTCTTCAGAGTACATGCGACAGTATTCTCACCGGCTGCTGCTCCATAGAATATCTCCTAAACAGTGAACGTTTAGGAGATATTAATTTTTCCTACCGGTAAGCTTTATTATAGGATTACCTGTTGGTAAAAATATACAAAGTGACTTTACTACCACTTTAATGCACAACTATAGGTAAAACACTATGTTAAATACACCAAGTAAAGGCATTTGTGCTGTACAGTTCCAATGCATACCTAGTAAGTTCCACCAATATCCCATTTTGATAAGGGCCTCACCTATAAACCGGTTTAGCTTTAAGTGCTTACCTTCCAAATCCTCTGTTGCCTGATAAAATGGGAGTGGCACTCCCTGAAATGAAAGAAATCATTCTGTGAGGACAAGAACACAATCAATATACAGAATTTATTAAATACAATGATTACTTTGACTCAGGGTAAAATACCTTTAACACTTTTGTTGCCAGGCCCTGTGCTCCACTTTAAAACACAGGTGGCCAAACCATTTTTTAAAAATATATTTCTTTTGTTTCTTTTTTCACTTGCAGCTTTCAGAGATTGTAAATTACCCCCTAAACCATACATTTTCTGCAAGCACCGAATAGGTAGAATAAAAAGAAGGTGATACTAATTTTTTTGTTTTCATATCCCGAAATAGTTGTGCACAGGTTTATCAAAAAGTAATTTTCACAAAAAATACACTAAAATCATTATTAGCAGACATGAACACAACAGACCCTACAAAATTCCTACCAAAAGGGAAGACTGTATTGAATAACAAATTTGTAAATTTTACATTGTGCCATTTTATGAAGCAGTGAAAAGCGAAGGTACGCAAAGCTGTAAATAAGTACATTACTCTAACACCGGTTATAGGCAGAGGTAATTATTTCATTGAGCGTTGCAAATAGCATATATATTTTCTTACTTTTGTGCTTTGTGATTCACAATCAGTGCTAGTAGCCTGCTGAGGAGACATTTAGGTGTGCGGGAACACATTTTTTACTCAAACTCTGAAAGTTAGCATTTTTTTGCAACAGGTAAAACGTTTATTGTATATTGCTCAGGTTAGATACAACTATGACTGTCAAAGGAACACAGACATCTTAGCATGAACAGGCCTCCAGAAGAGGCCACTGAAAGCATCAAGTCATAATACATAAAGGTCAGATGATAGAAAGAACAGAGGAAAGTTATTAATGCATATTACCATAGCAGGGGGGTAGTGTCGCACCTGCAACAACCACAGCAGAGGAGGAGAGTAAGGAGGAAAAAAAAAAGATATGGGGGTGGGGGGGGGGTTGGGTGTAAAAGTTGGTAGTGCCAGGTTAAAAGTATCACAAGAATTGCTACACCAATCCTCCATACTTAGACATCCTCATTTGCATCATAAGCATCAATCCAGGCTGACCATATTTTATCAAATTTTTTGGGACGATTTCTGCACTCATAGGTTAACTTATACAGCAGTGGGACCGCAGCTTTGGATCAAGTTGTAAAGGCCATTCACACTGGGCCTTCAGGGTATCAACCATCGATTCCCAATAAGAACTAATAGATGGGCATTGCCACACCATATGAAAAAAGGTACCAATGGAGAAATGACAGCACACACAGAGGAGACTAAACGAAGGGTAAATGGCCGCCAGCCTCTGCGGGGTATAATAAACCTTATGTAGGAACTTTAGCTGCATCCATAGCAGAAATCATGTTAGCAACATAGGGACCTATACACCCTTTCTAGTCATCATCAGTGAGGTCAGGGATATCAGTTTTCTATTTGTTAAAGGTTTTGGCAGAAGTAGAGGTGTGTGCCACCGATAAACGAAGATAAAAGGGAAGACAAAGGTTTTCCCATCACCTTCAATGTCAATAAGCGCTTTACCAAATCAGATTGGAATATAATTGTGTCTGGGAATTGGGGCCCGCGCCAAGTGTCTCAGCTGTAAATATCAGAAATGAATGGTTGCTCGTTTATTACAGTACTGTGAAGGAGAACTTTCCTGTCAGTGACAATTACCTGGGCAGCCTATACCTGGAGATCTGGAAGTTAAAAAAGATGTCACAACTGAGAATTACCCCAAAGGGGAATGTGAGGGGAGTAGGTGGCCTCCGCCCTATAAATTGCCCTGGCTTGTACCCACACACCAATCGTCGCACGCATGAGTCCTGTGACTAAGGTGTGGGCCCTGGGACCTCGGTAAACCAAATTACTCAAGGCAGCATAAGATCCTAAGAGAGCTGCCTCTAGAGTAACTGCCAGGTTATGCTTAGACTGACTAAACCACCATTGTACAGTTACAAGCACTGCTGCCCAGTAATAAAGTTAAAAATTAGGCAGAGCCAATCTCCCTTAAGAGAGGGCCAGTTGAAGTGTCCTCCACACTAGTCTAGTAGTCTTGCCTGACCATGCAAAAAGGAGACTATTGTTCCATCCAGCTTAACAAAAAACACCAAATCGTTTACAAATAGAGAAATTTTGGGACATAAACCATTTTTAATAGTTTATGTCCCCAACTAGTTCACTCTGCCTACTGGGGACAAGAGCAGTGCATGCCAGACTTGACATTCTTGAGCAAATTGGGAAATTAAAGGAGCAATACTATCCTCTTAATAAGACTCTAACCAACCCCGCACTCTGACTCCCAGGTAAGTGAACTCCTCCACCCACTGTATTGGCATACCTGTGTTTACACCCGAGCCTGAGGGGTGAAGGGAGAATAGGACTGACTTTTCCCAATTGACCCGGATACTAGAAAATTGACCAAACAAGTCTATAATATTCAGAGCAGATTGTAAGGAGAAATCCACATCTTGAAGGTACAGAAAGGTATCGTCTGCATGTAAAGAAATTTTTTCATGTCACGTCCCCACCTTAATGCCCCTCACCCGTCGGTCCTGACACAAAGGAATCACCAGGGGATCAATGGCAAGTACAAACACACCTAGGGAATGCAGACAGCCCTGCCTTGTCCCTCTATGCAAGGGGAAGAGAGCAGACAGCATTCCATTTACCTGCACTGTAGCTACCGGGCTATGATACAAAAGCTTCTGCCACACAATGAAATCGGGTCCAAAGCCAAAAGATCCCCAAATCCTCCACAAATACTCCCATTCAATCTAATCAAATGCTTTCTCAGCGTCGAGAGAAGTGACCACCCCTGAGGCATCCTCAGTAGTGAGAGCTGTGTGTGTAAACAAGCATCTAATAATATCTGTATCTCTACCTGGCATAAACCCTGATTGATACGGGTGTACCAATTCTGTTATTACCAAATTTAAATGGTGGGCCACAATTTTTGTAAGCAGCTTGGCGTCCACATTTGGCAACGAGATGGGATAGGAGGAACGGAAATCCAGATCGTTACCAGGCTTGGGAACCACCACTATCACCGCCTCAAAAAGAGGAAGGAAGGGCCCCAGTCCTCAATGAGTTCACATAGCATATAATCGAGGAGCTAAGTCCTCTGCATATATTTTATAGAACTCTACGGGAAACCCGTCCTGGGGTCTTTCCAGATGGCAGGGAGGATATAGCTATCTGCACTTCTTTCAATGTAATGAGATAATCTACACTGTCACTACATTTTAGTCAGAAAAGGAAAGTCCACCTGCAAGAGATAGGAGCTCAGTTCATCAGGCATATAGGTCACCCTTGATGTGTACAGCCTCTTCATAGTAGGAAGCAAAGCACTCTGTAATAGTCACAGATTCCGGCACACTCATAGCAAGGGTTTATTCTCGGGGCAAGCCAGGCCAAATGCCTACCAGTCCATTCTCCTTGTTTGAAAATCCTCTGCGACTGCTGAAGTAGCCACTTCTTAGTTAAGGAGGTGCTCCAGTACTCAGCCAGTTGTTGCCTAAAGCCATTATCCACCTCAGGGTCAGAAATCCAAAATCTGAACAGTGTCCGCAGACTATCCGGAGAACTCTGGGAGAGGGAAATCTGTAGTAGGACTGGGGCCTGATCCATCTTTATAAAGTTCCATTACCTTGTTACGCAGGACTTATGACAGTTCTTTTCTGATCCCAATGGCTCAGTATCTAGCCTAGTCAGTGCTTCCACGTAAGAGCTAACAAACTCATTGACTATTTATACACTGACATTAATTGTAATTTAAAAAGCCACAGATGTGGGACATTAACCTCTAATTGGCATTTTAACCCGTGTGCGTCACCTTGTTTGTCTGTACCAAGGCCAAACATTCCAGGGTATGTAAACTTTTGTTCATAGCCATTTGTGTGATTTCTGTTATCATTATGATTTAAAAAGGAACCAAACAACTATGTGATAATAAATGGCTTCATATGATCACCATCCTTCAATAAAAGCATTTTTTGGCATGATCAGTTATATTTTCAATATCAATGCCAAAATTTCACAATTTCTGCCAGGGTACGCAAACTTTTGAGTACAACAGTATATGCAGGCCATAGTCCTTCAAAAAGCAAAAACACCAAAGGAGCTTTTTATAGGGGAGTTCAATCCTCTTGTGTTCCACACCACTGTACAATTAGGCATGGTGAAAGATTATGAAGCATTACATGTGCACGGCAGAAAGCTTGAGTACCCCGATTACAACAGTCTGACTTCCAAGAGAGCAATGAGAAACAGGTTGACCAAAATGTGCATTATCAATAAAAACCAATAAAACAAAACATCCAAACCTAGAAAACACCCCCCCCACCCAACCCTCCTTAAACTGAGGGTGGTATGAAACCCAGTTCCAAATGGTGAAATATCACCTCATAGGGGACAGTCTGTGTAAGAGAAGGAAAGCCCGTAGAAAAGGAAAACAAGGTTTCTGAGACTGACCTCGTCTGAACGGTTAAATGACTTGCAGGTCTCCCAGCTATGCTGGGGGTACAAAACTTAGCTATAACTATTCAAAACAGTGCAAAGTAACTTTTAGGGCTGTTTTATCAGCGCTTGCCAAACGCCCCTATAGCGTTTGGCAAGCGTTGGTCCGGCGTTTGCGGAGCGGTTTTTTAATGCTCAGCAAACGCTCCGCAAATGCAGCATGCGCGGTTTAGCGGAGGTTGCTAGGCGTTTGCCGAGCGTTAACGCCCCACAAACACCTATAATGCAGTTTGAGTGGTGTTACCGCTCTGCAAACGCCCCGCAACCGCGTCGCAAACGCCGGCCGTTTGCGGAGCAGCACCATAGACGAGAATAGGAGGCTTCAAAGCCTCCTGACTCGACCAGAGGCGTCCGTTTTGCCGCGATGCGACACAAACGCTCCCGTTAGAACAGCACCATGTGCTGTAATGTGCAGAATTGGCAGAGGCGTTTGGGAAGCAGTAAACACACTTCCCAAACGCCTCTCTGCCGCCTGCACACAACGCTAGTGTGAACGTAGCCTTAAAGGCAACAGACCAGGGCCAGTCACAATCATTGATGAAAGAAAGTTGGTCCCTCACACAGGGTAGTGCAGAAGTATGAGGAAGCCTCCATTGCGAACACATTTTTTGCATTGGGTCTCCATGGAATAGTCCAGAAAGATAAGAAGTTTCATATTCTCATACAGCAGCTCCCATTGGGCCCAGGCCTCTCAAAGAACTACGCGATCACATGATCACAATGTTAGCAAAGCTGTTATGAATCAATCAATCTGCTTCTCTTCCTAGTGAGCTGTGATTGGCTCACAGCGGTCACATGATAAATAGGGCCAATCACAGCACTCTGTACTATGTGACCAGCTCAATGGTAACATTGTTCTATTCTAATAAAAGTATTAAAAAAATTAAATGGAGATTAACAAAAACAAATACCGTATTGAGAATTTAACCACAAGCCTACTGAGAACTTATACCCCTTCATGTCCAGGCCAGCTTTCAGCGCTGTTGCACTTTGAATGACAATTGCACGGTCATGCAACATTGTACCCATATGAAATTTGTATCATTTTTTTTTCACACACAGAGCTTTCCTTTGGTGGTATTTAATTGCCACTTGTTTTTTTTATTTTTTTGCACTATAAACCAAAAAAAAAAAAGCAAAAATTTGTTTCTATTATAACATTTTGAAAACAGGCAATTTTTTCCTTCACTGATGTGCGTTGAGGCTGCACTGATTAGCAGTGCTGATGGGCACTGATGAGGTGGCACGGAAAGGAGGAACTGATGAAGTGACACGGAAAGGCAGCACTGGTGGGAACTGACGAGGAAGCACTGGTGGGAACTGATGAGGAAGAACTGATATGTAGCAATGGTGGTCACTGATAGGCGGCACTGACTGACAGCACTGCCGTGCGGCACTGTCAGGAACTCCGTGATCTGCTGTCATTGGACACAGCTGATGACGTGGTAAAAAGCCACTGTGACTGGCCTTTTACCTCATCAAGGAGATCGCCAGGTGTGTTGTTTTTTTTTTTTTTTAACCATTTGCCGACTGCTTACCCACATTTTACGGGCGAGCAGTGCTCTGGGCAAAGAGATGTAATCTTACCTCGCTATCTATTTCGGGGTGTGAATGCGCCTGCGCCCCCCCCCACCACTGCTCTCCCCCTCCCTCATCGGTCCAGGGAGAGAAGAGAGAACACCGCACCAAGTAAAATCACTACATTTTACACACGGTAGATTAGCACATTTAACCCTTTGATCGCCCCGTCACCCAGCCAGTGCCATTAGTACAGTGGCAGTATATAGAATTTTTCACTGTATTTCCACCACTAGCGACATCAGATAGCGTCAGGGTCAGTAGGTGCCCCTCCCGGCTAGGGTCAGCTAGTGCTAGATTGCCCGCACACTATTGCACTCATGCTATAGGTCGCTGATTACCGCCATTACTAGTATAGTGTTTGTACGGATCAATATAATGAGCATAAACAGAACTATACTAGTGCCTGCTTTGTACAGTGTCCCCAAAAACAGTGTTAGCAGGATTGGCCCCATTCGCTGCTAGCACTAGCATTTAGCGCCTCTGCTGTTTTTCACGAAAGATTTGTACCAATTGATTGTGGGCCAAGGCAATTTATACGCACAACAATACATCGTCATCCATCCAAATTCAGCTCTTGCCAGACAATTTTGCATGGAAACCTATCACGGTTTCCAAATGTAAAACTTTTTTGGGCTTAATCCTCAACATGGGCATTACAAAAAAAGAATGAATTGTAGTCATATTGGTCCACAGACCCAATTCATCATATGCCCATGTTCTCTGCTGTTTCATATATGACCAACATGGACCAGCAACATATTAGTACGTTGCTGGACTTTGAGTGGTTATACCGAGATGATGCCTGCCACCTTCCACAGTTTTCTTTGGCTCTCCTGTCCCACAGGGAAATCCAAGAATGCAGCCAGCAGTTCCATTGGCTGACCATAGAGCTGACAAAAGACTAGAATGGCTCCAATCATCTCTATGGTCTAAGAGATTAGAAGCTAAGAGCATGTCATCATTTCTGTTTCACTGGACTTTAACAGCACCATTTTTAAATTGGGAAAGCAAAAAAAAAAAAAAAAGAAATCACCCCTGCCCCTCCCCCCTTCCTGTGCGCAAAGGCAATGCAAGCGTTGGTCCCTTGTTGGTATGTAAACAGAGATTGCACCATGTGTGTGAGGTATCACTACGAACATCAGATCGAGGGCCGTAATTATAGCACTAGTCCTCCTGCATAAATATGAAATTGGTGACCTGTGAAAGGCTTTTCAAGCGTCGCCTATCGATATTAAAAAAGTATGTATTTTGTCGCCATTGCATGGGCATGCGCAATTTTAAAGAGTGTCATGTTTCGTATCCATTTGCTTGGCGTAACATCTTTTATACTTTATCAAACAATTGGGCAATATATTGTGTTTTTGTGCATTCAAATTCTAAAAAGTATTTTTCCCAAAAGATCTGCGTTTCAAATATCGCTGCAAATAGTGTGACACAAACTTCAACACCCGTTTTATTCTCTAGGGCCTCTGCTAAAAAAAAAAAAATTCTTGCAAGGAAAAAAAAAAAAAAAGTTTTTTCATGTGAACAAAAGGTTTCGGAAAAGTCTTGGTCTTCAAGAGTGGGTGATGTGTGGCATAAGCTTCTAGTGTTGGCCCTGAAATGCCAGGATAGTAGAAGCAACCCCTCCAAATGACCCCTTTTTGGAAAGTAGACACTCCAAGGTATTTGCCAAGAGGCATGGTGAGTATTTTGCAGATCTCATTTGTTGCCACGTTTTTCTAAAACCCTGTGACAAACATTATATCTGTAAAATACTCACCATGCCTCTAAGCAAATTCCATGTGCATTAACATGAGTTGCATGAGGTAAGCCATAAATTGCATTAAAAAAGTGCATTTACATTTCAAAAATGCAGTGAGCCACAACTCTTGGTAATAAATTACCACGTGTCGCGGTGCACTGCAACACGCATGCTAGCAAGGCACATTGGGGGTGCTATTAACAAAGAACACCACCTGTTTTTGAGTGCTTTGCCATGCGCGTTCCCACATCGCACTGATGTAAATAGGGAATTGTTCCTTTTTTATTAATCTTGTTTTATTTTATTAATTTATACAAGTATTAATTTATACTACTGGGGGAAAGGGAGGCTTTAGTGAAATACCAGAGGTCTGAATAGGCCCGTGATGTTTCACTTTCGAAATACAGAATGCGACTTGAGAAGTCCAGTTTCTTCCCTATTGCAGCTGCACTCACACTTCGATCAGGAAGTGCACTGTACAAAGACAGACATAGTAAATACGAATGACCTTTCATGTGTCATGTGTGAGTGAACATCAGGTGATTAACACCGATCACCCTGGACATTCGGGGGGTGGCGGTGGGCAAAGTGGAGACAGAAGGATGCGCAGGGGAGATTGAAGATATTTGCTGGCATCCATTTGCAACTGGATCATCCCACTTGAGCAGACTGCTTCCAACCAGCAAATCCCCTGCTGCAGTTGGGGAGTGAAGGAGGGGACTGAAGGACACGGGGGAATCTGGGATGTGCAGGAGACAGCATTTTATTTTTTACTAGTGCCCAGCAGGGAGAATCACGGTCAGAGGAGCGGCAGGTCTCAGCAGTGGTAGTGTTGGGGTGATGTGTGATTTTTTTTTTTAATGAATTGCTATGATCAGTGGTTTATTTTTTTAAAATGTGGATATTCATATTTGTAATAAGCATTGTTACTATCGAGCGAGGCTGTAATTCTCTATGGGATTACTTTGTAATATCGGAATACCGTTTAATTAGTGAATGTTATCCTGGAATTTGAACTGTCATCTAATCGCTCTTTGTGATGTGATATATTGTAAAGGGATCCCGTAAAGGGATCCGGGTTAAGAAATAGCTGACAGCTGAATCTTCCTGGTTAATATTAGCTGACCAATCCGGAATAGGGGAAGGATCTCAAACTTGGTATAAGGGTTGAGGGCCAGAATATTGGTGCCTGTGAAAACGTCCTGGAGGAGGGGCGAAACGCGTTGACGCACTTCCATCTTTGCTGTCCTACGTACCACGTCACTTCCAGTGAGTGGAGCGCACACCGGTGTGCGGCGCTCTCAAGGGCCATCTTGGTAGAGGGAGAAATCAACCATGTCTATACATGCTGTCATCTATCGCTGACTGTGAGATCTTTACCCTGGCTATGTGGCGGTTTGGCTCCAGATATAATAAATGCTGATTACATTCTTTAAAGATGTGAGTGGTTTGGTATTTGAATTCATCCTGTTTGAGTCTTACACTATATATATATATTTTTTCTCTGCACAAATTATCTTCATATGGAGAGTGATCTTTGGTGGCCCTGGAGGTTGGAGGCCAATTTAAATTCCAGTATGGATTTCTGAGGCATTTGTCTTACCTACAAATGGGGGATTTCTATCTATCTATACCTGGAGATTGGAGGCTGATTCGAGGGGATCTTGGATTACGGAGTCTAAATTAAAGGCCTTTCATTCACCAATATCTGGTGAGTGCGGTGTGTGATAACACAAAACGGGTGTGAATACTGGTCAAGGGTCTTGGAAGAAGGACTTTGTTCTATTCACTACATTCTATCTGTATTACTTGGAGTGGGACTATCTTAACAAAACATTATGATATTTTTTCTTCATTATTTGTTTTTTTTGAGAATGTATATATAATATTTATTTGCGCTGTTTTTATATGTTTTTTCTTATTTTATTAGTGGTTTATTAGCAGCTGATCATAGCTATTCATTTATTCGGCAGAGTCAGCGGAATCACTCTGATATACAGTCAGGTCCATAAATATTGGGACATCGACACAATTCTAACATTTTTGGCTCTATACACCAGCACAATGGATTTGAAATGAAACGAACAAGATGTGCTTTAACTGCAGACTGTCAGTTTTAATTTGAGGGTATTTACATCCAAATCAGGTGAACGGTGTAGGAATTACAACAGTTTGCATATGTGCCTCCCACTTGTTAAGGGACCAAAAGTAATGGGACAATTGGCTTCCCAGCTGTTCCATGGCCAGGTGTGTGTTATTCCCTCATTATCCCAATTACAATGAGCAAATAAAAGGTCCAGAGTTCATTTCAAGAGTGCTATTTGCATTTGGAATCTGTTGCTGTCAACTCTCAAGATGAGATCCAAAGAGCTGTCACTATCAGTGAAGCAAGCCATCATTAGGCTGAAAAAAAAACAAACCCATCAGAGAGATAGCAAAAAAATTAGGCGTGGCCAAAACAACTGTTTGGAACATTCTTAAAAAGAAGGAACGCACCGGTGAGCTCAGCAACAATAA